>NC_132783.1:19933810-20240056 GCF_048418805.1 Vulpes vulpes
GTCTATATTGCATATCTCACTACAAACACCTTTAGACATCTATCTATGGCATATCTGTGTTTCAAATTTCCATCATGACCAGCCTACACAGTTTTTCCTTTTTTTACTCTCCTCCACACAATATACACAAAGCAGCTATTCCACTCTCTGCTGTGTTTCTCTCAGAAACTTAAAATCCCTTACTGTCTAGGTCCTCTGCATCACCTGCTTACCCTCTCAAAGCCATAATTGGACTCAGTGAAACTTGATGTCTTCTAGATAAGGACCCAAGTGTGGAGGCTGAGAAAATTAAGGCCATTCCACTTTAAGTTCAGCGTTAGCACAGGTACAGCCATCCCAGGCCCCTGTGAATAAGAGCTGAAATTTACATTACTTCAGTTACAGGGGAAAAAAAAACACAGCTTACAGCTTAATGTCCTAGAAAACCCCATAATAGGATGAGAACAGAGCCCAAGTCAAGGTCAGGAAGCCCCATATTAGAATAAGGACAGAGCTCAATGCCCTTGAACCTCATATCAGAATGTAAATAGAACATGAGAAATTCCTCCCCCCCTTCTGGAGGTCCCCTAGACCAGCCCTTAAAACTAAGCTGAAACCCACCTCGGGGTCCAAGTCCCTGCTCTGCTGTGTCTGGTATACTTGGACCCAAGCTCGAACTTTTAAATAAACCCTCGTGTGTTTGCATCAGTGTCAGCTCCTTGGTGGTTTCTCAGATTCGCAATCTTGGGCACAACACCAAGCCCTGAGAAGACATTTAAATAATCTTTGATTATTTGCACATGCCACTTATAGTCTGATCTCTCTTTAGGCTTCTTCAAGATAAAATTACTTAAATAAAAAGCTGTCAACAAAAGGTACAGTGTATGGTCTTTCTCATCATTTTATAAAAGTTTGAAGGCAGTTTTCATCTTTAAAGTCAGTTGCAAAATGCAATTATAAGGATTATCACTAAATTCCTTAGTTGAAGGGTATTTGATTAATTAAAACTCAAATGGGGAAATCTAAGGATATCTAAATGGTCTTCTCTATATGTCTTATTTATCATCTTTTCTATACTATATGTACATGCCATAATATTCCTCTTCGTTTCAATTCCTAGGGAAACTGAACCACATACATCATGAGCAATTGAAACTAAGAGGAGAATAATGTATTCATTAAAATAATGCTGTCTGCTATAGCTGATTAACAGTGAAATCTCAAATGCTTAACAAATGAGTGTGTCTCTTGCTCATGTCACCATATCCTGTGGGTTTTCCCAGTTAAGAGGACATCATCAGGATCTTTCAGGGATCAAATCTCCTTTCATTTTCTCATTGCATCTTCCTCTTTGTGCAGCCAATAGATGGGGAAAGAGATATAGAGGAGACATATGCTTCTTAGTCTCGCATCACCTCTATTACACTCCACAGAGCAAAATTAGTCACATGCTCCCACCTAGATTTGAAGTGAGGAGCATTGAGAATGATGGCTCCAGACTGGACAGACACTCCTTAGCAACAAATTTGTACAATAGAAGAAAAGCATGCTGTTGTGCCCAAGATTATGTATCCGAGAAACCACCAAGGAGCCGACGCCGATGCAAACACACGAGGGTTTATTTACAAGCTCGAGCTTGGGTCCAAGTATACCCAACACAGCGGAGCAGGGACTTGGACCCCGAGGTGGGTTTCAGCTGAGTTTTAAGGGCTGGTCTAGGGGACCTCCAGAAGGGGGGAAGGAATTTCTCAAGTTCTGTTTACATTCTGATATGGGGTTCTCAAGGGCATTGAGCTCTGTTCTCATTCTAATATGGGGCTTTCTAGGTCCTTAAGCTATAAACTGTTTTTTTTCCCTGTAACTGAAGTAATGTAAAGTTCAGCTCTTATTCACAGGGCCCTGGGATGGCTGTACCTGTGCTAACGCTGAACTTTAAGTGGAATGGCCTTAATTTTCTCGGCCTCCACAATGCATCTATGGTTTAAAGTTAGCCACCTAGGTACACCTGTGTGGTTCAGTTAATTGAGTATCCGCCTTTGGCTCAGGTCTTGATCCCGGGGTCCTGGGATTGAGCCCCACGTTGGGCTCCCTGCTGAGGGGGGGAGCCTGCTTCTCCCTCTCCTACTCTGCCTACTTGTACTTTCTTTCTCTCTAATAAATAAATAAAATCTTAAAAAAATAAAGTTAACCATCCCTTTTGCATAATTAGCAAATGCAACAAGACTGAAATGGTGGTGATTAAGTAGACTTATTTTGTTCATATTGATGAAATTCATACAATATAAGAGAACAAACATCAGAAAAGGAAACATTATTTGAAATAAGAATATCATAGGGCAGCCTTGGTGGCGCAGCGGTTTAGCGCCGCCTGCAGCCCGGGGTGTGATCCTGGAGACCCGGGATCGAGTCCCGCATTGGGCGTCCTGCATGGAGCCTGCTTCTCCCTCTGCCTTTGTCTCTGCCTCTCTCTCGCTCTCTCTGAATGAATAAATAAATAAATCTTAAAAAAAAGAATATCATAAAGTTGTCTTGTGATTAAAGAGCACAAACATGAAGATCCCGTATCAGTAGTCCTGATACAGCTATACAACATCAAATGCTGCTTTTTCACTAAAATTTATACCTCACATAATTTTCAACATCCACCACCCTCTCTTGTTCATAGTAGTGGACAATCGGCCAGCTGTTGCCTGGAAAGCATGTGGTGATAATATTACTGTTGGTGGTATGATGATGACAATGATGATAGTAAACACTTGCTCGGATGGTGCTTATGTGCCAAACACTGTCATCAGTACGTTAAATACAAACTCAGTGCATTATATACTACAACCTTATATACTGTGTTAGCCCGCTTACCAACAAGAAGTGTGAAATTAACTGAAAATTAAATTATTAAGAAGATATAGTCTGTAAATGGCAGAGCTGGGATTTAAACTCAAGAAGTTAGGCTCCAGAGCTCAAGCTTTTAACCACCATGCTTTATACTCTCAAACCAGTTTTTCCTTTAAAACTAGCCTTTTCCCTAAGAGCCCCACCTCCATGGGCTCAAATGAGAAGAGAGACTGCAAAAATTTTCATAACTATAGTCTCTGCATCTGTATCTGTCTCTTTTAGTAAAACTCTACTAAGAATTTATCTTAGTGATAAATTGATGTGTATGGAAACAAAAACTGCTGCCATTACAGGCTTACTTTAAAGGAATAAACCAGGGGATCCCTGGGTGGCGCAGCGGTTTGGCGCCTGCCTTTGGCCCAGGGCGCGATCCTGGAGACCCGGGATCGAGTCCCACGTCGGGCTCCCGGTGCATGGAGCCTGCTTCTCCCTCTGCCTGTGCCTCTGCCTCTCTCTCTCTCTCTCTGACTATCATAAATAAATAAAAAATTAAAAAAATAAAAAAATAAAGGAATAAACCAGTGTGTAGAGGAAGAAGAGATGCTCTGAAAATATAGGAAATTATTTGCTGGAAATTAGAATGGGAGGGAACAGGCTTTCCAGATATTTTCACTAGCAACATCTGACTAATTTTTTCTCATAGAAATTTTATAAGGTACAATTAAAAACAGTCACAATTTCCAATACTCCAACACTCATATGGAGGAACAGAAGGTGGTTCCTTCCTCTGATAGAGTACCTAGAAAATCCTACTGTAAATAATCCTTATTGGTGAAATCCTGTGAAATCAGTTTATAACAATTTATGTTTAACATTCAAGTGAGGTCTTAAATAGTTCAAGAAGGCAAGAAAAGAAAATAATGGTTATATGGATAAAAAGGGAGAAATAAATCTGTAATTATTACATATTTTTATGTGCTTTCGTGCAGAAACTCAAGAGTCTTCAGAAAACTAAAGGTAAAAGGTAAGTTTAATAATATTTCTGAATATGACATCAATAAACTAAAATGAACTATGTTTATATACATCTAAAATAAAAAAACAGAATGAATTATATTAAAGTATATAATTTAGTATGACATCAAAACAACATACATCTAAATGAAGTATGTACCAGAACTTTCTACCAAAACTTGAAAACATCAAAGATATAAAAGGTGACCAAAGTAACTGGAAGGGTATATCATGTATGTGAGTCAAAAGTGTTAATAATGTAAAAGTGTCAATTATGTGCCAGTTGAAATATAGACTCAATATAATTCTAATCAAATCTCAGCAGTTTCTTTCATGGAAATCAACAGGTTGATGCTAAATTTATACATAATAATGAAACTAAACCAAATACAAAAAATAAAATAAACCAAATACAATTACACATAACAAAATAAACACACAAATATCACACTGATCAAAAGACTCCAGCTAAAACAGAATACGCATTTTAGGATTCCATTTCTTTAAAGTTCACAAACTAAGGAGGTTAATTACTGAAAAAGGACAGGAGGCAGCTTCTGGAGGGCTGTTAATATTCTATTTCTCTATCTGCTTACTGGTTACCTCCACATATTCAACTTATAAAAATTCATCAAGGTGTACACTTAGGTTTTACGTACTTTTATGGATGTATGCAGTACTTAAAATTCATGTTGAAATCAAGACCATTTGTTGAGCATAATTATAGATCATTGTTTTGTCTAAGGTCTGATGCCTAGTGCTTACCAGAGCCAGGACAACAGAACTAGTCTGTGCCCACTGTCCACATTTCTCAAACACCACAATATCCTTGTCAATCCCGTCTTATTAATAACCAAAAAGTTTCTTCACTAGGTAGAGCTACTCAACACCCATTACAAAACGTAATTTCTCTGTAAATACCTGCTCCATGTCTCAGGAAATCAACATAAAATAGAATTTATTAAAATAAAATCTGATCCTAAGTTGAGAACCACTGGCTTCAATATTTAAAGTATAGGATTACTGTTCAGAGCAACATGATAGTAGTAACACCACATATTATGAGGAAACAAAATACATATTTTTTACCACAAAAATCTGGAGGCCCCTAGTATGACATTTTCACAAGTTTCCTATTCTTTGAGAGTTATCCAAGGAACAAAAATATCTTATGCCATCTCATGATGGAAAACTATAGGGATTCAATTCAAAACACCTGGTAAAAGCTAAATGATCACAGTGGATCAGCATTCCAAGAAACTTTGGAAATTAATGTAAATGCAAAAAGTGTTTTAGATTAAAGGAGATCATAGTTACTGATGTGTTGAAAAGTTCATTTGAGGTTTTTAAAAGATTTTGAGCCAATTTTATGTTCTGAAAGTGTGTCTAAAAACTTGCATTCCTTCAAAACTGCTGAATTTTTTGAAAGCATAGCCATCACTCAACTGAAAAATAAATCTCTAAGTATAAAACAACTTTTATTTTCTTCATTCATCCATTCAGCCACTCAGCCATCCACTGACCCCTTCTAAGTGCCAGGTACTATGCTAGGAGCTAGACACAAAGGGATAAGTGAAATGTGGTCCTTGCGGTGGAGCACCCCCCAATCTAAGATGACACAGCATGAGGGGTTATAGCTGAAAACCAAAAAGCGTTGAATACTGTGATCTAAATTATAATTTCCATGAGTCTCATTATCATAGTAGCTAACATGGATTGAGTACTTCCTATGTGTCAAACATGGAAACTGAGGTTCCAGTAGATTGAGCCAAGCACCCAATGACACCAAGCTAGTAATCCTAGCCCAGGCTATGGTGTCCAGAGTCCTTATTCTAGGCTGTTACACTGAATCAACCCTGAGAGACACTGAACTATGGAATATGGTGGCTAAAAAACCAGACAATTTGCAAGAAACTGCTGTGGATCATAGTCAATGGGTTACGCTGTAGTTTTCATGATAAAGAACTATTCTTTTTGTGATGTGGTTCTTTATCTTCCGCATTGTCATTTGGTGCCTCGGGGGCTACTCTACCTGAATTCATCCTGTCTGGATTCATACATCAAGTCTAAGGTTAAATGACTAACTTAATTCCATGAGCTACCTTTAAAAAGAAAAGGCTTTTCCCTGTGCCCTGGCTTGTGCAATTAAAGTGCCTCCTGTTTGGGCGTCAGAACTGTGGGTGTGCTCAATGGTTTCCTGGCAGCCTGAGGTCAGGGAGTCGGGGAAGCGAGATTGTTCCCCTTCAACTCTGCTCCACCCACCCCCATTCTGGGCTCTCGGGTGCTCCCATTTACGAGGCTGAATACCCAACAACAGAACCTCATTACCGCAGATGCAGACCTTCACAAGAGGGCACGGGTCACATTAGCTCCTTTGTTTGGTGCATTTTCCAAAACATTCCATCTCTTTCAATCTCCCCATCTTTCTCCCTGGCTTGCCCTCCCCTCTTCCTTCTACAAATCCACCCCCTTTCGGCCTTGATGTGCTTCCCCTATTATGTTGCCTTTCCTACAAAACAAAACTTAGCTAGTAGGCACATAGTACAAATTCTGATGGCTGTTGGAGATAGGTGGGACGTTGTGCACAGCAGATGAGAAATGCCTCCTGCTAAGAAGACCACAGACAACTCTGCCAGCGTCCTCACGGACACGATAGACCTTGCTAAGATCTCTGGATATTAAAAAGACCACTCCAGAGGGACACCAATAAGAATCTTCACCATCCCAGGAGACCCCTACTGTCATGTGGCTGGGGGTCCATGCCATTGGCACCACATGGGGGAACTAATACAGCAGAGCCTCCTCTGCATCCTTCACACTGCTCCCTCCTGATGCAGGCATGAGATTCAACCAAAGTTAAGCTCATTTGATGATGGAGCTATCAGTCGCCATCATAAATCTAAATGACTTGTTTTCCATGCAGGCCTTTCCTGCCTCACTGTTATACCACAATCCTTTCTGAGAGTAACAGTAGCATTTCTGCTTCATGGATATGGGTCTTCATGCTCCCTACCTCGTATTTCAACATCATGCACAGCAATTGTCACCCAGTCCATCCCAGTGAAATAACCAAGTCACACTTCAGGAAAGACCTCTAGGAGATGCCAAGTGCTAAACATGCTTCCAAACCATTGGAAAGGCAAAGCTATGTTTGTTTAAATATTCCCATGGTATCGCGGGTTTACATATACCAGCATTCCCTGGCTAAATCTAAGTTTCCCAGAAGCAGAACACTGTAGGAATAAGAAAATAGGTCTCTGTATCACACCAGCTGAAGTCAGGCTTTTGCCCATGATACAGAAAGGGAAGTGACTACCTTAAATCTGTGAAATGGCAGTTACTTGTGTTGCTCAGCGTATAGCCACACTCGCACAGCTACTGAATGCTCCGGACTCACATCACCCCAGCAATTCATAAAGAGAAATGAAATGGATTATGGGATGACAAGGGCAAAAGCTGTATTTGAGACTCTCATAGGCAACTTTATCATGGTTTCCTTGCATTATTAATTGCTTGGTATTCAGCGATTTTCCTACTTCAATGATGCTCACAAAAATCCCTCAAATCCTGTGCTATTTTTTTTTTTCAAGAAAGGAAGGAAGAAAGTGACACATTTTAAGCTTTCTTTTAAAAATACAGAATGGGCTCTAAGTAAAGGTCTCCCTGTGTTATTTTCTCCCATCCCTCAATTTCTATGGCACATGTCCTTTACAACTTGGCACATCTACATTCAAAGTAAATATTTGAAACTGTTTTTCAAAGTCATTTTAATGGACATCAGTAAGTGGTCTTTTAAAGAGACAATTTGAAAGAAAAGTCTCATTGTGTTCTCCTCTTCATATAATACTCTGAGAGTTGTACTGAATAATTGACTGCAGAAGATACTGAGGCTGCAAACGTCTCTCCACCATACAAAGAATAGGGAAGATGTAGCATTTGTAATAGGCTTGGAACTACTTAGCAGAGTTTTTGTCAGTTTGCTTTTTCAAATGGTGAACCTTATGTGTGAATACGGTTTTTCTCATAGAACGAATAATAATTTCCCAAAATTCTAAGCTGATCCTGGATCTAGGTGCAAAGTTTATATTCTGTAATGAGACAAATTTCCTGCAAATCAGGATTTCTCTTCCCAGTTTTTGATGTTGGGCTGCCTTGATTGGATGAAAACAAAAAAATAAGGAGCTGTCAATCTGATGGTTTTTCTTTTTTTTCAGGTCTTTTCTGTTCCTTTTGAAATTAGTTACAGCCTGCTTTTTGTAGCGTTGTAACCAGCCTGACCTAATTTAATTACCATGACTCGTGTGGTTTAAAGATAAATACTTTTATTCAGTCCGTCTACTTTGTGTATGTTTTCCCTCCCTTTCATACCACCGTCTATATTTTAGCATTCAAAACCCTTGTCATTTCTTTCTTTCTTGGGCTAACACAGAGTTAGTTTTTATAGTGGTGTCTATATTCAGAGCTTTCTTTGATGCCATGTTTGCTCTCTCTCTGCTTTGCTGCATGTGTTTCTGGGCTGGGAATCGTGGGCCTTTGTGGGATCCAGACTAAACATTCTTTGACTTGAATCACAGAGCATCACTCCTACGTGTCCCTGGGCAGACCCCACTGCTCCAATTCAGAAAGAGAAGGGGGGATAAGGAAACTGCAAGGGCGGAGTTAGGGACCTGCAGCCCTGAACACTGCATTAGAAACCTCCGCCGCCCAACGTCCTGCCAAGGCCCGGGCAGAGATTGGACCTTCACTCGGGCTCATTTAAAATGGGAAACCTCTTTCTGCTCTTCCAGATTCACTGCAAGTCTTGTAAAGGGAGTGCTTACCGTTTTACTGGTGCTTTCTTCCTGAGAAGAGAAGGCCTGCGGAAAGGTTTCCACCGTAAACACACGCCCGCTCCACGGTGGAGCCACAGGCCCTAATAAAATGAGCAGCAGCATCCTAACAGGGGTGGTGAATCCCGGCCTTAGGGTGTGGCGAGGGAAGGCTTAGGGAAGGCTTAGATTGATGGCAGCTAAGCTATTAACCTCCTGAGCTCACTTGATAGGTACCCTCTGAGGGAGCCCTTTATTTTTCAGAGAAAGGAACATATGCTGAAAACTTGCAGGGGAATAAAGCAAAGTGTAAGATGGGCTCTGGGTCCTGCACCGAGTGTGTCTTGCTACAGGTGTTGCGGAGCCCTTCACCCGCCGCCCGCCCCCTCCCCCCAGACCCTCCTCTTGCAAAGGATCCACAGCGCGGTGCCTTTGCAAATTGTCCCACAGAACATGGGAATGCCCCTCCCTCACCCCCCCTCACCCCCCACCCCACCCCACCCCCCGTCTGCCACATGCACTACATGCACTACACCGCGTCTCGCATTAAATATCTGGAGAAAGCTGAAGCTTGTTTTTCGTTATATTGTTTCATCAGTTGATCGAGGCTGGGAAGTAATAGTTGATAATTAGTTTTAGATTATAAGGTTTTGGCTATTAATGAAAAACTTCCTTGATTGCTATGTGTCAGGCATACACTTGTTGGTGCATTTACAAAGAGTACAATAGCATAGAAGAAAGTAAAGTGAATACTGGTCTTGCGAGTCCCATGAACCTATGGATACACCTCTGTGAAAAGAGTCCCACTACTATAAACCTGGGACATTTAATGTAAAATATTAATTTGAATAAATTGTAAAAGAATCATAAAAATTTTTTTAAAAGAATTCAAATTTTACTTTTAAGTACAAAGAGTTCCCATGCTGCAAGTATTTGACTTATAAATATTGCCTTTACTCTTTGTTTTGCAAGTGCAAGTGAGAACTGCTTTACTTCACTCTCCTGAAATGGTGGTAGGGGAGATTCCATGCCTGTTGCATGACACAAGTTGTAACTAAAAATAATTTCTTTTAAAGTCCACATTGAAAAAAGACGTGGCACAGAGACCTGCTGTTCCACAAAACAGACCATTCTATTAAAAAAAGAAAGAAAGAAAGAAAGAAAGAAAGAAAGAAAGAAAGAAAGAAATAAAGAAAGAAAAGAAAAGAAAGAAAAGAAAAGAAGAAAAGAAAAGAAAAGAAAAGAAAAGAAAAGAGAAAAAAAAGAGAAAAAGAGATGCAAGAATGTTGCTTCCCTTCTCAAGCCCTGGTTTGCTCTGACACGTGAAGGGAGTTTTTTTTTTATCTTGCAAATGAAGTATAGAAAGAATGGTGACAAAGACTTCATTAAGAAAAAAGTTCTGTTTGAACTGTACGAATACTACTGTACCTTAAACAAACAGAAGGAGGCTTTCTGTAAGAGCCAAAAGCCAAAAACCCTGCAGATTAGCAGGAAAACTGTTCTTTCACCTGGATTTTCTTGAGGCATCAAAATAGCCAAGAAAACGGTTTCCTGCCACACAGGTCTTTAGATAGTGACAAATCCCTGTATACTAATTTTTAGCCTGAGAATACTGGGCACACATGTAATAAAACAATGCCAAAAAGCCCACCACAAGAGGTCACAGTTTATCCCAAATTCATTAGTATGCTCAGGTTACATTTAATTTGGGGAAGCAAATATCTCTGTAGAATCTTAAATAGTGTATGGTTAATACTCAATGCTTCCCCCGCCCCCCCAAACCCCCAATCGTCTCTGAGCTATAGCCCCTTTGTTCACTGGAGACAGTTCAAGATGTAGAGAACTTGATTTCAGAATCAATAACTGATGTTAATCACAGAAAGTACGACTGGAGCCTGATACCAATCAAAGATTACAAATGTTCCCACCAAAGAGGGGGCCAGTTTCTGGTGCTATAATCTCTCTGATATAAAGGGAATGGGAACTATATGGAATTACTCAAAACAGCCAAAAGAAGCTCACACTTTGATAGCAGCCACCAAGCAATAGAAATTTTCAACTGCAAACAGTATGAGCTCAAAGTACATGATTTTCTGTAGTGGCTTCTAATTATTTCCAATTTAACAATATAATTTACCCAAAATCTAAATATTAATATAACCATTATTTATCCATTAATTTTCCAGTTTGTGACCAGCCCCAGAAAGTCTATCCACAGGCTTATTCTAAGATAACATGTGGCTAACTTAGCACCAGTGCTATAAAAAAGACAAGTAAATATAGTAAGAATAGAAGAAAGATATCTTAACATTACTTGAGGATATAAAGAAAAGCTATAACTAGCTCGGCAAGTTTTTCCCAGAAATATATATGAACTTCCACACATTTAGAATTAGGAGAATTCTAAAATAAACACATTGAGTGAACTTTGAACTACTGAATATTAAAATATAATTTAAGCTGGAGTAATTAAATGTTCAGTATTGATCTATATATAAATGAGCTAAACAGTGAAATAAAATATATAGTCCATAAAGAGAACCAACTATATTTAAAATTTGGTTTATAAAAATTGGTAAAATTTTAAATAATAGAAAAGACAGATTATTCAATAAATGATGAGATAAATGACTAATCTTCAAGGGGAAACATAAATTGCATCCCTATGTCACTCTGCTACAAAATTAATTCTGGGTGGATAAAGGAGTTAAAGTCTAAAGAAAAAATTTAAAAAGCCCTTGAAACACAGGGAGAAAACATGTGTTTTTAAAATAACTGTGGCCTGGGGGAATCCTTTTTAAACAAGATTAAAACCCAGAAATAATAAAGAACAATACTGATCAATTTGAGCACATAAATGTGAGATATGTCATAAAGTTAAAACACATATTTAAAAATTTAGAAGAAAGCATTATAGAATACATGACAGAAAAGAGTTGATGTCTGAAACATATAAGAGCATCTGCAACAATTAGAAAAAGTGAATATTCCAAGAGAAACTGAAGGAAAAATATAGCCAATTCAATTGATACAGCTAATAATAATCACAATGATAATAATTGATGAGTTCCAGGCTTTGTGCTAAAGTAATGAGAATGCATCATATTATTGGATTATCACAAAAATGTATACAATTTGCATGCACTCTTATTCCAGTTTTGTAGATAAGAAAATTGAAGCTCAGAAAGTCCTACATCCAAACTCACATAATTACAGAGAAACAGAGCAGGGGCTTGATTTGTCTGACTCCTAAGTCTGTGATCTTAATAATTGTTCAATAACACCTCCCATAAATAAATAATATTAAAGTTTATACCCTGGATTTCTATGTGAGCTCAGCTCCAAAAACCAGCAGCATGGACATCACGTGGGAATTTATTAGAAATGCAGAATCTAAGGCCCTATCCCAGACCCATTGAATCAGAATCTACCTTTTAAAAAGATTCCCATTGATTCTCATGTGCGGAGCACTGGTGCTTATCAAACTTTGATAATCATTAACTTCAATTAATAAACATTAATAAAAAACTACTTTAAGAAGTAGTTTTCAATGCTGTAGATGAAAAAGAACATAGGTGGGGTTGGGAGATGTGGAGAATGAGAAGAGAAAAGCCACATGGTGTGTAGTTGGAAATCTTCAGAGGAATTTTGTTGACACACAACAAATTTAAAATGGGTTTGAATTTGTAATCTTACTTCTGAGCATTGATCCTAATTGGACAGAGTCCAAAGAGATATACCGTATTAGTTTTCTATTGCTGCTGTGACAAATTACTACAAATTTAGTGGCTAAAAATAATACAAATTTATCACCTTCAACTTCTGAGGATCAGAAGTCCTAAAACAGGCCTATGGAACTAAAATCAAGGTATCTGGGACTCCTGGCTCAGCGGTTGAGCATCTGCCTTTGGCTCAGGGTGTGATCCTGGAGTCCCAGGATCAAGACCCACATCAGGCTCCCTTCGTGGAGCCTGCTTCTCCCTCTGCCTGTGCCTCTGCCTCTCTCTCTCTCTCTCTCTCTCTCTCTCTGTGTCTCATGAATAAATAAATAAAATCTTAAAAAAAATATAAAAATAAAATCAAGGTTATCAGAAGTGCTGCATTCTTTCTGTATTTCTTTGACTTTTCCACTTTTTAGAGGTGGTCTGCATTCCTTTGCTCATGACTCCTTCCTTCCATCTTCGAAGCCAACAACACAGTATCTTCAAATTGTGTGTATTCTCTCTCTCTCTCTCTCTCTCTCTCTCTCTCTCTCTCTCTCCTCTTTCCCCCTTATCCTCAGTCTTCTCTGACACTGCCTCTCTTATCTGCCTATTATAAGAAGCGTAATTACACTTGGCCCACTTGGATAATCCAGGATACAATCCAGGATGACATACAATCCAAGTTAAGGATTGTATGCCTTCATACAATCCTTCACTTAATCACATTTGCAAAGTCCCTTTGACCATGTAAAGTAGCATAGTCACGGGTTCCAGGGATTAGAAAGTAGAGATATTTGGAAGTCCACCAGATTTGGTATTTCAGCCTCAGGCCACCTGCTGCCCAAAATGCCAAGATATCTGGAAGGAAGTGATGGCTTTAGCTCGAATGTACATAAACACGTAAATAAAACTTAATAATACTTAACTGTTGGCAACAAGGTGATAGCCTTGATAAATATTCTTACCTTCTTGGAGCACAATTACACCCAGCCCTAACTCACTTTTCTGCATAATATGCAAAATTGGATAAGTATTCCTTACTTCCTCCGGTGTGGGCTCATTAACAGACCAGTAATTTAATTTTTGTAGTAAGAAACCTATAACTAGTAAATTAGGCCAAAAAATCCCAGATAAACAAGAAAATAAAATTAGCCTGGCAGAAAAGCCTTGAGTGAATCTAACCTGTGTAAAATATCTAACATTTAAAACATTTTAAAGGGGCACCTGGGTGACTCAGTTGGTTAAGGGTCTGCCTTCTGCGCAGGTTATGATCTCAGGGTTCAGGGATAGAGCCCCACCAAGGGCTTCCGCTCATCAGGGAGTCTGCTTCTCCCTTTCCTTTGGTCCCTCCCCACTGTTCATGCTCTCTCTCTCTCTCTTTCTTTAAAAAGAAAGAAAGAAAGAAGAAAGGAAGAAAGAAAGAAAGAAAAAAAGAAAGAAAAAGAAAGAAAGAAAGAAAGAAAGAAAGAAAGAAAGAAAGGAAGGAAGGAAGGAAGGAAGGAAGGAAGGAAGGAAGGAAGGAAGGAAGGAAGGAAACATTTTAGAATGCATTTGAAATCAAGAGTTTAGAATCAACCCAACCTCCTAATAGCCACCAGCTATCTTTGTTTGTTTGTTTGTTTGTTTGTGATATCTCAGTTTAAATTAGGCCTGAGCGTTAAGGTAAATAACCTGTGGGGTTAAGACACAGGCATCTTCTCATCTGTAAAATTCATTGATTAAACATCAAATAGTTTCTTTGCAGATTAAATAAGATACGGCATGTAGAACACCTACTGCAACAAATGGTACAGAATAAGTTTGGAATATTAAATTTCGAATTAGTATTTAAACTCATTATATATTAGTTATCTTTTTTCACCCATCATTTGATATGTAGAGAGAACTATGTTCAGTGAGTTATTATTAATCGGAAAAAGAATGCCTTTGAACTGAATACATGAGTATCGAATATCTAAAATTAAAATTTCAGACAGGATTAAGGGACATGAAACATTTGTACTAAAAGGTTATTAGAAGTCATTTGCTTAGCTAGTATATTATATTAATATAATTATTGTTGCAAACCAAATGTTTGCTATTTCTTGTCCTCTGGCACTTGCACTAACAGGCAGTCTGTAGACTAATGTGGTTGGAGATGGGGGTATTTTTCTCACTGGTCTAAGAGCAAAACACAATTTTGCCTCCCCTTTATGAATGTGAATTATTTCCCACCCGGCAGGGGTGTTGACAAAGCAGGAGAATATCAATTTTAGGTAGAGACTTTAGCACATAAAAAGGATGGGGGATATTAATGAAATCAAGAGGCTCGGTTCAATTAGATATTTTAGTAATGCCCAGGGATGGCACTACAGCTTTCAGGATGTGTGGAAGTATCACATGTGATAAATAGAAAAGTGCCTCCCACAAGTCCCTACTAATGACATTAGCCAATCTTAACTGATTATTTTCTTTGGTCCAGACTCCTTCCTCTGCACTTGACTTGCAATATCTCACTTGATGCACACATGAACCCCATGAGATACATACTATTATTAACTGATCTTTACAAATGAGAAAATTGAGAATGGCAGGTTATGGGACTTGCTGAAATTCACACAGCTATTAACTATCACAGGCAGGATTCAAACCTAGAAAATTAGACTCCAGAGTTTTATGATGAGCCATGAATCTACACTTCCTCTCTTGCTGTTCACGTTTCTGGGGCAATACCCGAAAGGGCTCTTCAAAGCTGAGCTCCGTAAAACAT
Source organism: Vulpes vulpes (assembly GCF_048418805.1). Classification (NCBI taxonomy): domain Eukaryota; kingdom Metazoa; phylum Chordata; class Mammalia; order Carnivora; family Canidae; genus Vulpes; species Vulpes vulpes. The sequence goes on from NC_132783.1 coordinate 19,948,900, forward strand.
TTTGCAGAGTTCAATCTGTTAGGCTTACTAATTACATTTTTTAAGCCCCCCAAGATTGATAACATTAGGGAAATTGAGGCAACTTAGTAAAAATCAAGTTGGTACTTGAACCAGTTGCATCTTGTTCTGAGTCTCTTACATACTAATCTAATCTAGTAAAGTATTTTACACCACCTAAAATTATTTGTACTAAACATGACAAGCTCCCAGGCCATATGGAGATGTAATCTAATTTTGAAGTAAAAATTGAAATAGGGTTTATTTTCCATTCACCACTTGAACCATTTAGAATCTCACACTGAATACTTTGAGAGGCATGTATCAGTAAGTCATAATTTTCTGGAAATATACCACAGCTGGGTCCAACTTAGTGATGAGGTGCCTCCCCATTACTATTACTGAATATTTTACCTGTTTTTATTTCCTTTAACCCTGCTGGATCCACTGTTTCCTGAATCATCTCTCTACTTCTTCCAACTGAGCTATGGTTTCTTCTCTTGCTTGATTTGTGATCCTTAGAAGCTCAATTGCCCTAATAAAGTTGAAAAAAGAGGGCAAGTTCAAAACAATTCCTGATCTTACCCTCTTCCCACCTGCAATGCACGGCTATTCACGGGCTCTAAGCTGGACCTAGCAGCCTACCTGCCCCCCAACCTCTCTTACTCACTTATCCTGGCTAAGACATTCTACCCCAGTCATAACAGCCAAGTCCCATCTCTTGGAAGCCAAGAGTGGGCTAGTGAAGCCTGGCTTCCCATGACTGTGAATGCAAGTATTTCAAATTTGTTTACCTTAGAAGGGGACACACATTGAAAAGAGTTGGTGAGCACATAGGGATGCTGGGAAGGTGGCACACCCAAAGAGAGCATAAAAGTTCTGTATCCCCCCCTCTCCCCACTCCTTGCACTATGCATTTATTCCATTTGGCTGTTCCTGAGTTGTATCCCTTATAATAAACCAGTAAACCACATGAGGACAACTGTGATTTTTTAAGTATTCTCTCTCTAGGGTCAAAATCACAAACTCTACACTAGCTCTAATTTGTCTTAAGAAGTCCCTGAAGTGGATGTTGTACTAGTGCCTAAACACAGAAGATAGTAAAGACAGAACAAGTCAAAAATTAAAAGAAAAGCGAAGAAATACTATTTCTTTGTAGACTTCTGTCTGGTCTAATGATGAATGTATGGCAAGGACAACATGAAATCATTGAGATAGGACATCATCAACTATACAGAATTGCCATCATTTTTTTTATTTAATCTGATATTTTTTAATTTATGCCATATAGTTTTAATTCTTCAGAGTCCAACACAATGAGATATCCATTAATTTCATCAGTATTTCCCCTTTAAAATGATTAGAAAATAAGATCATCTCAGTTCTACTCAACACTCAGTATAGGCCATGCTCATAGCTAACTTTAAAAAAAAAAATGTCCCAAATCTATGGCTTATACTTGAGGTCATCCATCCATTGCTACAGCCCTGCTTCCCAAGTCAACTCTGAATACCTATGATGTTCAAAATCTACACTTACCTCATATTTATTTTATATCTCCTGGAAATACCATGTATATTTCCATTCCCATGTTTTTATTTATGCTCTTGTCTGGTTATGTGATCTACTTTCCCACTCTACTTAATACTGAATATCATTTGAGGTTCAGCGGATACATAAGCCATCCATGGATTCTCCTCTGATCTTAGGGACCATTGTTTTCACTAAGGTAGGAATGATCTTTAGTGTCTCCAAATTCCAGTTTTTGCCAGAGATAGAGAACTCTTTACATTACTAGATGATCAGTTTCAATAAAATTTTTCTTTTTTATTGATGAAAAAAGAGAAGATGGAAAGGAAAGGAAATCCCAGAATCCCAGATTGTTTAGGGGCAGCAGTCTGGGAGTGAATGGACATTCAGAGAAGCTGACATTTCAAGTAAGGACCAAGAATTGACTCCCTCAAAAAAAGTCACTTACGTTAAAATAAACAGGTTTCACAGGTCCAAATGAAGCCACATGTAAAGTGATATCAATGCCATTGTAGACTAAAGCCCTGGGTTTTGTCAGAAGTCATTAAGCCTAAAAATTGGATTTTTCCAAGATTCCAAATAGAAAACTGAAGAACAATTTTTATGATGACTGAAAAAATTCTGACCTACCATAGAAGAGATCCAGATAGGCTTTTTATTCTAAAATCTAAGTATAAATAACATATCATTTAATATATGGATGACTTACACATCAGCGTATGATGACAAAAAAGTATACATTTTTATGGCCTACATCTGTACTGAGCGTGGAAGAACTAGAGAAGTATTTTTGAGTGCATATATAAAAATCAAACAGACTAGCAATAAACCAAAAGTTTACCTCTTATTTTTTAATTTTTGTAAACCTAAAATTATTCTGGTACTTACCTTTCCTGTTTTTTATACAAATGAATATTCATTTTTATATTATTTTATTATTTTTTCATTTGCCCATTGATTGTAAACATTTGTTTAAAAAATAAAATTCTTGGGGATCCCTGGGTGGCGCAGTGGTTTGGCGCCTGCCTTTGGCCCAGGGCACGATCCTGGAGACCCGGGATTGAATCCCACGTCGGGCTCCCAGTGCATGGAGCCTGCTTCTCCCTCTGCCTGTGTCTCTGCCCCTCTCTCTCTGTGACTATCATAAATAAATAAATAAAATTTAAAAAAAAACTTATTAAAATAAATAAATAAATAAAATTCTTATAAAGTTACCATGTTTGCTTTGGATACCTCTCCTTATTTCAATAATTGGAATTGTTGGGATTGGTATGGATAGACTTTTCCATCTCTTATGAAGTGACTTTCCACAGATAATTACACCCTTGAAATCTGAATTGTCATTTTGCTGGCTTTCTTAAAGAGTATTTTCCAAAAGCTTATGTTGTGTATTGGAATATTCCCAGCATTTTCTGTCTTTATAGTTCTCATTTTCAGACTACTGAGTTCAATCAAGGAACTGTCAAAATACATAGTTAATTTTACTACAATTTTCTGAGGTTAAGCATGGCCAAGATGTATTAATTTCCTAATGTTGCACAACAAAGTATCACAAACTTAGCAGCTTAAAGCAACACCCATTTATTATGTCACCATGATGTATGTTGGAAGTCTGGTCATAGCAAGACCAGGTTCCCAACTCAGGTCCTATAGGCTAAGACTGAGGTGTCAGCTGGGCTTCATTTTTATCAGAAGCATGGGCCCCTCTTTCTGCCACTTAGTCGTGGCAAGTCCGGTTCCTTGGAGTTGCAGGATTGAGGTCCCTATATCCTTTCCGGCTGTTAACCAGGGCACGCTGTTAGCTCCTTGAGGCTCTCCCACAGTTTCTTGCTTTATGGCCCCTTCCATTGACCTCAACAGTGGAACACTGAATCTATCTGGATTGACAAATCTTTTACTCAAGGAAGAATGCCATCTCTTTTAAGGGCTTGCTTAATTAAGTGAGACCTGAGGGTAATCTTCCTCTCTAAAATCAACTGCCTTGCATAATATAAACAAACCACTATATTCACAGATACCTGAAGGGGCTGAGATATACAAGGCATGAATTATTGGAGATCATCTTTGAATTCTGACTACTATGCAAGGCATCTAAGGTGTAAGGGGAAGTACCAAGAACTGCTTGGATGAAGCACATTTGACATATCTCTGAAGCCCTGCAAGGAGATAGACAAGGAGCTATTATACATTGTTAGTGCCCTTGAAGGAAAGGACTGTCTGTGTAGTTCATCACTCTTTTTGTAGTGCCTAGCATGGTGGTTGGCATAACAGACAATCAATAAACAGTTATTGAATAAATAGATAATGAATAAATAAGAAACACCCTTGCATCAGGGAGTGGAGAATGGGAGAATAAACCCAAACCCAAAGTCATAGGGATGTCAAAAATCAGGTGTTCATTGAAGTGATATGAACCAGGACTAGAAATCAATAATAATGTAGATGAATGAAAATGGACCAGCAGTTCAGCTGAAGAAGAGATCAATAGGCAACCAGGGAGGAGGGAATAAGGAGATGAAATTAAAATGAATATTTTGCAAGAAGATATATGGAATAGATTTTGGTGAGAAAGAAATACAGGAGTAAAATCAGATGAGGCCAAATCCCTGATAATTTAAGAGGGATTCAGATCAAGAGCAAAATTGAAGGAGGGACACTAATCCCTTTAACATTGGATGAAAGAACATCAAAATGGTATCAGGCATAAATAAGTGTGGGGGACTTTGGTAGGCAATGGGAAGAAGCAGGGTGGAGGAGATGAGAAAAATTTCCAAAAATGATTGAGCTGGTGGGAAACAAGATTATCTACCAAGAATATGCAGGGTTTGAAGCTGTAGGCTTCAAAGAGTGAAGAAAGAGTGAAAGAAAAGTGAGGCTTTTCCTGAGGAAAGAGTGAAGGCTTGAAATACTACTATGGGGAATGGTCACTTTTACCCATAAATTTTTTTTTTACCCATAAAATTTTATAAAGCAGCACTTGTGTTGATTGATGTTAAAGAACTTGCTATTAATATTAGAGAAATTTCTATCAAAACTTTATTGTACTAGGATAGGCTATTTTGCCTATTTGGGGGCCATTGGTCATAGAAGGGACCATAGTTTAAATGATTGGATAATGGGGTTAAGCTCAGAAAAGAGAAAAAGGAAACCCTTTTTGAGTTTGATAAGCAAAGAAAATGGAGTGTCAGGAATAGTCTTAAGGTGGAAGAGTAGACTGAGTTAGAATGAGGGGCACAGAAAATGAAAGAGTAGCAGATTTTTTTCAGAAAATGGGCAATTAAAGATTACAGTTAAAGTTTACAGATTAAAGTTACAGGTAAAGATTTCAGACATGGGGTCTGAAATTTCCACGGTGATAATAAATCCAAGGTGAAACAACGTGAAAGTGCTAATAGAGGGGAGAAAATGTGTTATTGAAGTTAAAGAGACAAAGGAAATCTAAGGCCAGATAGTAGTTGATCGCCATTTTATATGGATGTTGGACTCCTCCAGCCTATGATGGCCCTAGACAACTTTGGAAGGACTGTGAAAAATGTGCCAATATCCTTAATAAAAGTGGCAGAATGTTCAGGACCCTGGAGACTCTGAGAATACCCCACAACAGGAAATGTACAGAAGCACGAAATATAGAAGAAATAGAAGGAAAAGTAGATTTCACTCTGGGGCTTTGACTGTAGCTTAGAGGAGAGTCCACTTTCATTTGTGGTGAGGAGCCGGATTTGTTCTATGAAAAACTAAAGATTTAGAGCATACCAACTGGCACTTACAATAATTCTATTTGGTGAACACTACAACAAGCAAGAGAATAAATATATTCCATACCTATATAGCCAGTGCAATAATTCTTTGTGGCCAGTCAATACTTCTTGTCTTTTTTGGATAGAGTAATAATTCTTTATCACAACCTAGAAAAATTGTGAGGGGGGTAGGGCTTGCAAGTGCATATTATATGTCATATATTATACTATATCTATCTTCTATATAAACTTAATAGACTAAAAGTTAGAAATTAAGGATGGCTTGACAAAAGTGAGAACAGTTAAGACTATGTAAAATCCCTACTTATCTACAGTATGTCTTCCTTCAACATTTTTGAGCAGTGAATAGTTCCTAAAGGAAGATCTGAAAATTTAATCTTCAGAAAGAGACCAATTTAGAGAATCTGAAACCCAATTTTTTATTACAATTTGTATCTACAACCTTCGCATCACAAAATTTACAATCCTAGAAGATAAACAATCAGGTAACTTTAAATCCTTTGTATTTTATTCTTCTACAAAGCAAAGATTCACCTACTAAATAAACATATTTAGCACGTACTATGTTCTATGTTGTGGGCTAGGTACTTTAGGCATGGTGTGTATAAGGGAAGTTTGCCTGTGGAGCCTAGTCTTGGATGTTCAAAACTTAATCTCAGAAAATGTAATCACTGTTTGAGATATAGGAGCATGTGCAAAAGTTTGGAAAGATAAAAAGGAAGCTGACTGATTTTTTTTTAAGTCGTTCATCCATATTTTGAGATTGCTACCTATTACTTACACAACTTGAAACTTAAAAAATAGGGATGCCTGGGTGGCTCAACGGTTGAGTGTCTGCCTTTGGCTCAGGGCATAATCCTGGAGTCCCAGGATCGAGTCCCACATCGGGCTCCCTACATGGGCCTGCTTCTCCCTTTGCCTATGTCTCTGCCTCTCTCTGTGTCTCTCATGAATAAATAAGTAAAATCTTTAAAAAAAAAAACCTCCACTCTCACCACTGCTATTCAACATAGTACTGGAAGTCCTCGCCTCAGCAATCAGACAACAAAAAGACATTAAAGGCATTCAAATTGGCAAAGAAGAAGTCAAACTCTCCCTCTTCGCCGATGACATGATACTCTACATAGAAAACCCAAAAGCCTCCACCCCAAGATTGCTAGAACTCATACAGCAATTTGGTAGCGTGGCAGGATACAAAATCAATGCCCAGAAATCAATGGCATTTCTATACACTAACAATGAGACTGAAGAAAGAGAAATTAAGGAGTCAATCCCATTTACAATTGCACCCAAAAGCATAAGATAACCTAGGAAGAAACCTAACCAAAGAGGTAAAGGATCTATACCCTAAAAACTATAGAACGCTTCTGAAAGAAATTGAGGAAGACACAAAGAGATGGAAAAATATTCCATGCTCATGGATTGGCAGAATTAATATTGTGAAAATGTCAATGTTACCCAGGGCAATTTACACGTTTAATGCAATCCCTATCAAAATACCATGGACTTTCTTCAGAGAGTTGGAACAAATTATTTTAAGATTTGTGTGGAATCAGAAAAGACCCCGAATAGCCAGGGGAATTTTAAAAAAGAAAACCATAGCTGGGGGCATCACAATGCCAGATTTCAGGTTGTACTACAAAGCTGTGGTCATCAAGACAGTGTGGTACTGGCACAAAAACAGACACATAGATCAATGGAACAGAAGAGAGAATCCAGAAGTGGGCCCTCAACTTTATGGTCAACTAATATTCGATAAAGGAGGAAAGACTATCCACTGGAAGAAAGGCAGTCTCTTCAATTAATGGTGCTGGGAAAATTGGACATCCACATGCAGAAGAATGAAACTGGACCACTCTCTTTCACCACACACAAAGATAAACTCAAAATGGATGAAAGATTTAAATGTGAGACAAGATTCCATCAAAATCCAAGGAAAACACAGGCAACACCCTTTTTGAACTTGGCCACAGTAACTTCTTGCAAGATTCATCCATGAAGGCAAGAGAAACAAAAGCAAAAATGAACTATTGGGACTTCATTAAGAAGCTTTTGCACAGCAAATGATACCATCAACAAAACTCAAAGACAAACTACAGAATGGGAGAAAATATTTGCAAATGATATATCAGATAAAGGGCTAGTTTCCACGATCTATAAAGAACTTATTAAACTCAACAGCAAAGAAACCAACAATCCAATCATGAAATGGGCAAAAGACATGAAGAGAAATCTCACAGAGGAAGACATAGACATGGCCAACAAGCACATGAGAAAATGCTCCGCATCACTGGCCTTCAAGGAAATACAAATCAAAATCACAATGAGATACCAGCTCACACCAGTGAGAATGGGGAAAATTAACAAGGCCGGAAACCACAAATGTTGGAGAGGATGCGGAGAAAGGGGAACCCTCTTACACTGTTGGTGGGAATGTGAACTGGTGCAGCCACTCTGGAAAACTGTGTGGAGGTTGCTCAAAGAGTTAAAAACAGACCTGCCCTACGACCCAGCAATTGCACTGCTGGGGATTTACCCCAAAAGATACAGATGCAATGAAACGCCGGGACACCTGCACCCCGATGTTTATAGCAGCAATGTCCACAATAGCCAAACTGTGGGAGGAGCCTCGGTGTCCATCGAAAGATGAATGGATAAAGAAGATGTGGTCTATGTATACAATGGAATATTACTCAGCCATTAGAAATGACAAATACCCACCATTTGCTTCGATGTGGATGGAACTGGAGGGTATTATGCTGAGTGAAGTAAGTCAATCAGAGAAGGACAAACGTTATATGGTCTCATTCATTTGGGGAATATAAAAAATAGTGAAAGGGAATAAAGGGGAAAGGAGAAAAAATGAGTGTGAAATATCAGAAAGGGAGACAGAATATGAAAGACTCCTAACTCTGGGAAATGAACTAGGGGTGGTGGAAGGGGAGGTGGGTGGGGTGTGGGGGTGACTGGGTGATGGGCACTGAGGTGGGCACTTGATGGGATGAGCACTGAGTGTTATTGTATATGTTGGTAAATTGAACACCAATAAAAAATTTTTTTTTTTTAAAAATAGAGTTATTCCTTTCCCCATGCCTACTCTTCCCATCTATGAAAGAAGCAAAATGTCTCCACCGATCTGTATAGGCAGATGATCAATATAAAATGTTTTACATTCTGATTTTAAATAATACGGTTTGGCAAAAGTTAGATTTTTAATTAAAACAAAGTTAAGAACTGATTTCAAATTATTACTAAAACAATTCATGGTTATGCCAGTAGTATTAGAATATAAAAAGTTAAGGTTAAAACAAATCTACATATATGGGTCCATCATATACAGACACATATATTTTGATTACATATATTTGCATTATATATACATTCACATTTATACTCATAAAAACATTTTATGAATTACTATAACATAAATGATATTATGAAATGTGCTTTTTTCACCTGAAAATATATAAAAATGTCAACCACCAATTCTTGCTTACCAATGGCCAAATCCTTTTTTTTTTTTTTAATGATAGGTACCCAGGGTCAATGGGCATATACATAATTTGGCAGTCCCATAACCAAAACTGTAAATTAGTTCAGTCTCTCCGGAGTGAATTTAGCAATGTATTTCAAGCACTTTAAATATAGTTTAATCATGGTAAAATATGAAAGTCTCTACACCCTACATTTTAGATTGTATGAATTTCCATTAAAAGGATATTAATTACAATATGTTTCATAATTTCCAAAAATAGTAACAAATCAATGTAAATAACAAAAGGAGTCTGGCTAAAATATACATATGTAATATATCCAAGCCACATAAAAATACTTTATCTTAAAATTATGTAGATCAAGGAAGAATATGAAAATGCTCCAAAGTTTAGTTCATATGCAATTTTTACACAGGTTTAGTAAACTATGATAATTTTAGCACAGTTTCTCATTGATGGTACTACAAAAAGGAGAATGGGAACTACCACTAAGTACGGTCAATTTATATGGCATTCTAGAGAATGCAAACTAATAGTTCTGGGTGGTTGAGTAGGGGAGTAGTGGGAGGGAGGAACAGCACAAAGGAAACTTTGGGGTAACAGACATGTATACTATCTTGATTTGGTTTGTCAACTTTACCTCAGAAAACCTGTTAAACCCTTAAAATGTCTACTAGATGTTACTGAGGAAGTGGAGCACCTGGAACACTCATATATACTTTTGGTGGAATGTTTGATTCAGGTGCATTGGAAAATAGTCTTAGAAAGTTAAACCTAGGACCAGCAATCCCATTCCTATATATTTACTTAACAGAGATTTTAAAAAAATGCCAACACAAAAATTGTTCCTAAGACAGTGATTCTGTCACAAAATGTAATGACTAAATTTTTAGAATGTTTTTAATTCATTTAAATACCTATGTATGTATGTAATCTCTACACTCAACAAGGGGCTTGAACTCATGATCCTGAGATCTACAGTCTCATGCTCCATTGACCAAGCCAGCCAGGCACTCCTGTAATGACTAAATTTAGTCCTGATTTTTTTTTTTTTTTGATTCATGAGTCATGAACAGTCCTAAATGTTCACTTCTTTAAGTATCTTTTCCTTGTCCTCCCTAAACCATATTCTTTGTTTTCTTCCCACATATTTGATACTTCTATTTCATTTTTGAGATCTCATCATCCTTAATCCAGCTGTTAAACGCTATCTTGATTTATTTTTAGTAGTCTTCTCTTCTCATACTATGCTCTTTCTCTAGCCTAATTGCACCCATTTCCAGTTTCTAAATTAATACCTCATAATCAACTATCTTCTAAGCTCCAGACACCTATGGAACATGCCATGTAAGTTTCTCAATGGCTCTGCAAAATCAGCACACCCTAGGATAAGCATGATCCTACCCACACAAACCTGACACTCTTTAAAGTATTCACTATCTCGGTGAATGGCAACATCCTGTCCAATTGTTTAGAACATAACCTGCAATCAAGGACGCTTGACACCTCTCATTCCATCACCTCTGCATCAAAGGAATTAACCAAGCTCAGGGAACTCATGCATTGTTTCTTTTCTTTTCTTTTTTTTTTTTTTTTAAGATTTTATTTATTTATTTAACAGAGAGAGGGAAAGTGCACATGCCTGGGGAAAGGCAGAGGGAGGGGAAGAAGCAGGCTCCCTGCTGAGCAGGAAGTCCGATGCAGGGCCAATCCCAGGACTCTGAGATCATGACCTGAGCCAAAGGCAGACACTTAACCCACTCAGCCACTCAGGCGCCCCTCACACATCATTTCTAAATTTTATTAATTTCTCTCCAACTATACTGGCTCTCTTCTAATCAAACATGTCTTCATCTTTTACCTGGATTACTGCAATAACTGGCCTCCCAAAGTTTATTCTAGTCCCTGCCCAACCTATTCTCTACAGTAAGGCAACTTTTTCAAAATGTAAATCTGATGTTAACACACCTGTAATCCTTCTTCCCCTACACAGCTCCATTATAATCTTTCTTTTTTTCCTGTTGTCTTAAAATAATGACTGAAATCCTGAATATGGCAAAGAGGGCACTATTATTTGCATGATCTGGTTCTTTGCCAACTCTCCAGTTTATTTTCCCTCCTCTTCCACCATCCTCTTTTGTTTTTTAATTTATTCATGAGAGACAGAGAGAGAGACAGAGACATAGGCAGAAGGAGAAGCAAGCTCCCTTCAGGGAGCCTGATATAGGACTCTATCTCTGGACGCTGGGATCTCAACCTGAGGCAGATGCTCAACCACTGAACCACTCAGGTGCCCCCACCCTCCTCTCTTTTCACCAGTCACTCTCTTCTTTCCAGGATTCCTTCCTCCACAGGATCTTACATGTACTGGTCCCTCAATACAGAATTCTCTTTTTGCTTCTCACCTTCACCTGGTGAACCCCTACTCAATCCTCTGATCTCGAGGATCTTCACTTTTCCATATTATGTCAAATTTGTCTGTGATGTACTTTTCCAGAACTGACTTTTTAAATTTTCTTTGAACTTATCACATTTCAAATTACACATTCATTCATTTGATTAGTTGCATAATATCAGCTTCCCATACAAAGTGTAAGCTCCAGGAACAATATTTTAGTTCATCTTTGTCTCCAAAAAGATAATTTGCATCTCCAGGCAATATTTCTTACAAATAAGCTATGGCTGTGGAAACCAGATCTCATCATGAGTGTTTCTGAGTACTACAGCAATTTTCATATTGTTTCACATGTCCTGATGAGTAACTGATTGTTTTTAATATACAAGTATATTTGTAAGTTTTTATAAAACGTGGATCACAAATTCGCAAAAGGCTTTCATTGAAGTAGGTGTCACTATCAAAGCACTTGAACCCTTGGTTTCAGATTGTTATTTTCCTGTTTTATTTTTTTTAAGATGGCCTGTTGTCCTTTGATCTTGCCCTGACACCTGCACCAACCTACTTCTCTCTTCTTAAGGGGTCCCTGTAGGATCCCAGGTCATGTGGATAAAATTAAAATGGAGATCATGTGATTGAAACTATTCTTCACAACTTCTCCCAAAACACACAGACACATATTCACACAAACACTTGGATCTGATTTTCAAAGTGTCCAATTCGGCTTTTAAATTTTATATCTCCACTGAATGGATTTTCTCACACCAATAACAAAACTGAAAGTGCCTAAATTTTATGTTTCAAAATTAATAGTTTGTGACATTTCATGATCACTTCCCTTTCACCGGCATTCTAATATTTCCCTACTTCTTTGGTACATTTCCATTAAATCATTTTTTAGTTCTTTTTTTTTTTCCCCAGCTGGCTCTTCTGAAAGAATGTCTCATCTATCAGTATGAAATGATTAGATGAATATTATGATTGTTTAATGTTTCCTCTGCAAGATGTAAACAAATGGGGATGGAAAGTAGGAGGTTCTTTGAGGATCTAGCTAAAAATTGTGTAATAATTTTCCATCCGTTTCTTGGTAATATGTTTTCTGTTTTCAGTAAAGGCAAAAAAAAAAGTGGTCTTAGACAGCAGTCAACAAATCCTTGTAAAGAAAGAAGAATTAGATAGAATTTCTTTAGAATTTCTTAGAGTATTGATTTATAGAATTGATAGAACTACAATAGATATCAATGAACAAAAACAGAATAATATTTATAGTAAAATATGAACTTTAATCTTTAATTCCATAGAAGAATCAAAAAAAGTTACTTTTTAAAATATCAAATGACTTGTAACAACTTTATGAATTTCAAATACATTGGATAAAGTTTTACCAAATACTTATCTCTACTTCCAGGATTAGAGCCATTATAATTCTACATACATTCTGGTAACAGTTTTCTGAAGCATCATTTAATATTGACACACTTAGGCAATAATTTAGTAACTAGTCTCCAAAGACATGAAAAGAGATAGTGAAAATTAATCTTGCATCCTTCTCACTCTTCCTCCTAGTTTTCCAAATCAACTTAATATCTTTTGGGGCAGTTTTCAAAAAGAACTCTGAATTAAACAATTCCTAGATTAAATGCAATCCCTTTTGCTTATTCGTTATCAGGCCATTATCTCTGGTACAGCTCAGTCAAATTAGAAAATCGGGGCTAATTTGAAATACCTCTTGTTTTCTTACAGCTTGAAGAAAAGATAAAGGTCAGAAGCAGGCTTAAGGAGACAGACAGAAGTCATGAGTGAGAAATAAACAAAGGAAGTTCCTCTGCAGTAGAACTATTTAAAACATATGCCAATAAAATGTTCAAAGGATTCCTACAGGGCTCCAAGGATAAACACAGGCAATACTTTTTTTCTTGCAAAGCTCTACTTACCTGAAGCAGTAAACTCAAATATCCAGCACGGTTCTGTGGAAAAATACAAAAGATAACCATAAGTATTCTATCCATTTATTAGGAATTAAAACTTTTAGGGCACGTGACCATGAAGGTTAACCTCTCAGCTCTAACCTGCTATTAGCTGTGTGACTAGGGGTGAGTGCTTTAACATCTCCTTGCCCCATCTGCCTTATCTGTGAAGGGAAATAATTACAAATACTTTGTGGAAGTCTTAAATGAATAATAGGTGCAAAATTCTTATAATCAGGTCAGTCACACAGTAAATGTTCACTAAACTCCTACAATTGTTACCAATTTTATTATTATCCTCACTATTCTAGTGAGGTAGCACAATAAAGGGGCTGAGCATTAAAGACTAACTTGTAAGAAGCCAGAGCAATAAGTCTATGGAAAGTGATGAGATTCACCTCAAAACACATTGGGAAAAAAAGAGAGCACTTATAGTCCTCCCTTAGTCCTCACACGAGGAGAGTTAAGATTTCAGATGAAGGGCTATTTTTCAATATGTTTATTGCTGGCTACCCTAGAGTTCAGGAATTTGGGAATAAAGTAACAGAAGTATGAGGAAAAAACATAGGAGACATTAAAAAACAATCCAGAAGGCCCAGAAACAATAAAAAGAAATTAGAGGAGGGAAGGGAGATTATTAAGAAATAATAAGGGAAAATGGTCTAGAGTTGAGTAACAATGCTTATCTTCAGTTTAAAGTGACTCATTTTGGGTGCCCCAGTACTGCCTTCTCATTGGCTACATTAGATTCTAGGAAGCATCGGAGTAATATTTTCAAAGTTCTCCAAATCCTAAAACTCCAAAAATTGACTGTGTCATCTTTTCTGTACAAGAATCCTGAATGCACATTTTTAAAATATTTTTTGTCTTGTATTCTTTGGTTTTATTAATTAACTCTGTACTACTATAATAAAATGATTCTTGGGGTGCCTGGGTGGCTCAGTTAATTAAATGTCTGCCTTCCACACAGGTCATGATCCTGGGTCCCCCGTAGGGGCTCTCTGCTGAGTGGGGAGTCTGCTTCTCCCTCTGCCCTTCCTTCCCTCCCTCTCAAATTTTCTCTCCCTCTCTCTCTCAAATAAATAAATAAAATGTTTTTAAAAAATGATCCTGAAATTAGAGCTTCAACATAAGACAGAAAACCTTGTTTACTGTCTCGGAAAATAGTCTGGAGGCTTGCAGTTCAGGACTGGTAGGATCTCTACACCCACTGTGGTTTCTCAAGATCTTCCAACATATTCATAATGCAGTGGGGAAGGAGTGAAAAATAAGCTCAGTATATATCTATTCCTTTTAAGGACATGACCTAAAATAGCCACATAATATTTTGCCTCACATTCCTTCAGGTATAAATTAGTCATAGGGCCAAATCTGGATATAAGTGAGTCTTGCTGGCCCTTGCTGAGTGCCTATGCACCCAACTAAATTTGGAAATGTAATTTCAAAAAAAAAAAGAGGTGAATTAATTCTGGTGGAAAAGCTATTTCTCTGACTGATCTTTACCAAGAGCCATACAATACTTTCTAGATTTATGCAACATTTTAGGCAGTTTTCATTTTTTTCCATATAACCCACTAGATAGACATAAATATTAAAGATGATTATTGACTAATATGCTTTATTTATTTAAACTAAATTAATCAAATAGAATTCTATTGTGCAACAGATAAATAGAAGGTACTATACAAAATTCTTTGTAACAAAACAGAATAATTCCCAGTACAAATGAGGATAATACTATTAAATAGTTTATTTAAAGGCTCTTGAAAGTTTTCATCCAACTATTTCAAGTTTATTGGCATTTTTCCTTTTATTAATTTTTATTTATTTATGATAGTCACAGAGAGAGAGAGAGAGAGAGAGAGAGAGAGGCAGAGACACAGGCAGAGGGAGGGAGAAGCAGGCTCCATGCACCGGGACCCCTATGTGGGATTCGATCCCGGGTGTCCAGGATCGCGCCCTGGGCCAAAGGCAGGCACCAAACCACTACGCCACCCAGGGATCCCAGCATTTTTTCCTTTATTAATTTATTTTAATAATTTATTTTAATAATTGCTATTATTTTGATTATTTAATAATTTTATGATTATTTTAGTAATTACTATTAGCAGATATATGGAACATTATCTTTTTTTTTAATCAGCTACATCCTAAAAATTTTTTTTAAAGATTTTATTTATTTATTTACCTGAGAGAGAGAGAGAGAGAAAGAGAGCAAGCAGGAGCAGGGTGGGGTAGGGGTAGAGGGGCAGGAAGAAGCAGACTCACCACTGAGCAGGGAGCCCAATCAGGGCTCCATCCCAGGACCTTGAGATCATGACCTGATCTGAAAGCAGATGCTTAACTGACTGAGCCATCCAGGTGCTCCACATCTAAAAAAAATTTAAGGAAGAAGGAAAGGGTTCAAATAAACTAGATGATTCCCAATTTTTGAGGAAAATAGACATAAACTGAAAACAATATCAAGGAGTAAAAGGATACATGACATATCTTTTGGATATACTCATTTAGTAAGGAAAAATAGACAAAAATGTAAAAAATTTGCTATAATTAACTACAAAAAGATTGAATTACCAAAAATACGTTGATATTAATTTGAAAGCTGAGAGTTATCTACTAACATGGAATGATACAAATAACATCAGTGTTCTGCTTGAATTACCCAAATAATCTCTTCAATCTTATATTTGCCTTTAAAAAATTCTTTTGGATCAACAACTGAATACAGTAACAATAGATAGTACTGTATTTTACTATTTCCAGAAGATAGACGAATTGGCGATGTTAAATAGAATGGCCAGATAGCCCTCAGGGAAATGCTATGAAGCAGGAAAATAATCTGGGGAAAGAGAGCCAGTATACAGGACTTAAGCTGGGAGACTGCCTGGAATGTTCTAGGAAGGTAAGAACTCCCAGAATGAAATAAAATAGCAGACATGGAAAGGCCTGAAGGGAAATGATCTGGGCAGAGGACTCTGAAGCTGGACAGAGTTGGCCAGTGTGGCTAGAGAGACATGGATGAGTCTGAGAAAATGCCAAAGGCTTGAGTACAGAGGGAGTACTCCTTGTAGGCCACAGGGAGGATGCTGAATTTTATTCTCTCTGTGTTGAGAGGCTATGGTAGATCTGTAAACAGCAGAATGATCTTATCTGCTCTAATTTTACGGAATGGTATGACTGCTGAGTACAAAATAGAATGTAGAGGCAAAAATGGAGGTGGTATAGGAGTTACTGAGAGGTCCAGAGCTAGACAAAATGGACCTGCTGGCTTAGACCAGCAATAGAGGAAGCGGTCAGTAGAGGTCGGTGGAGGGTTAAATTTTTATTTATTTAATTTATTTTTTTAAGGATTTTATTTATGTATTTTTGAGATAGCATGAGCAGAAGGTAGGTTCAGAGGAAGAGGGAGAACCAGGCCAGCAGACTCCTCACTAAGATGGGAGCCTGACAGGACCCTGGGATCATGACCTGACCCAAAAGCAGATGCTTAACCCACTGGGACACCCAGGTGCCCAGGCATCAAATATTTAAAACAGGGTGAACAATATTTGATAATGGATTGAATATCAGATATGAAAAATAAAGGATGGCTCCTAGATTTTCTCCTAAGCAACTGAGTAAATTGAGGTAATATTTACCAGGCAAGTCCCTTTCGTTTTGTGAAAGAATTCACTGCATAATTCTTTTCCATTACAAGTTTCATGTGTGCATTAAAAATACGATGGAAATAAAGGTTAGATTTTGCATATCATATCAGAAATAAAACTCCAGCTTGAATCAAGAGATGTATGTTTTTATTTAACATTTCTTTTCTGTGTTATATATAAATGCTAATTAAAAATTTAATAGATATTATCTATAAATCTACCAATGCAGAGAACAGAAAAATCTGGAGACTAGTTTTGAATAATCTAACATCACTGTACTTTCTGCCTAATGAGAGTGAAAATGAGGTAACCAACACTACACACCTGCTATTAAACTGAAAAAAAGGCCATTTTATAAGCATTAAACTCCTGTGGTCTGCCAAATGTTCCTAGTCACTCACCTATTGGGAGGGTAATTACCATTCTAAGGTTGCTAAAGCAGTAGAATATGCCTTTATCTATTTTCCTTCAGGCTGAAAAATTTTAAATGTTTTTGAAAGTTCACTTTCTGGGCTTCTTATTTGATTTATGGGAATTAAGGTGACATTACTGCATCACCTCAATCAAATCTGACAATACTTTTCTTAACCTAATAAAAATTCCCCCCATAATAATAACAACAAGTCTATTTGCTGTGAGGCATTTTTAATTGCATAGTATATGGCTATAATTGAATTGTACCCATTTTTGGTTGACATTTTAATTATCCCATTACCAGAAAATAGATGTTATGAAACTTTGAAAAACAATTTTTGGTAGTTCAAAACTGTTTTTAGCCATTCTTATAAGCATTCAATTAATCTTCTCCTGAAATCTTTTAAACATGGGAGAATTTCTTCAAGTTAACTTCTTTTCTCTTAATACATTTAGCATTTTCCCTTAAGTATTAATTTCCCCCTTGGAGTTCTCAAGAAAAGTTAAATCTTATTACATCTTTCTCTCCTCTTTAATCTGACCCTCCTTTTGGAAACTTTTTTGCCCTCAGTTTTGACCAAAGATATCTGTTTCACATGGTTCAAAGAATGTCCAAACTTTTAAAGCTCACAGTTTTTTATCTTGGCTCTGTGGTGATGAAAAATGCATGAGAAATTTTATTATTATTTTTCCAAGAGGCTCAGTAGTAACAGAAAAGGACAGGTAAGCCTAGGGCCTAAATGACATTAGAGTTTTCACCTAAGAGAGGAGGGTAGCCCAGGAATAGTCAGGAAGTAAGCCTTAAATTTAGCTCTACTAAAATGTTTAATGCCCAGCAAGAGATTAATCAGACCTAGAAAGGCAAAACTCACCAATGTAGAAATCTTAATGATTTCCAGGAGGACTGAGTGTATTGGGGGTTGACCTGGGACTAATGTCCCCTTTGAGGAATGATACCCCAGCTCTTTTTTCCCTATGCTGTTGTACATAAGACAAAGCAGGGAACGTTTCTGGGTGTCAAGGGTTGGAGGAGAGAGAGCATTGTAGTTATTTCACAAACTTTTGCCTCATCATTTACTTTAAACTTTCACTAATGAAAAAGAAAAAAAAAACTGTCGTGAGGCAGTTTATATGTGGTGTTAGTTTCTCTGGACTGGGTGATGAGTATAGTTGGCCAGAAGGAAATCAGTTAACTCACTCAAGTGGTACTAGAGAAGGCTGGAATCTCACTCTCCTCTATGACTCCTTGTGACTCTTAAGTCCTCTCCTCTTACATTTTAGATTTTAGGATTCAATCCTTAATTTTTTTTCTTTCTCTACTCTCTCTCTCTCTCTTTCCACACAATATGTATTTCCAAAGATCTTCCATTGTCAGGTGCAACATCAGCAAAAGATACATGTAACCCCAATATTAAAATGTACCCTAAATTCAAAATTATGAAAATGTGAAGCATAGAAACATTTCAATCAAACAACATGATACTGTGTATTAATGATTCCAAAAATCTAAAATTTATTCCCATCAAATCACCTACTAGTCATTTTCAGGTACACATCCCACCCCTAAACCCTGTTTTCCCTCTTCTCTTTGCTTTTTACAGAAATAGTAAATAAAGAGTGCTATCGCTGCTCTCCAAGTCAGAGATCCCCTTTAACCTCCATTTCCTATGTTCCACAACCAGTCGGTCATCAACACTTTAATCTATGCCTCATACATGTTACTTTCTTTTCTAAGTTACCGCCCTCCTCAAGGCATGGCTAGAATATTGACAGAGCATCGCAATATCCCCTTGCCTCTAGGCAGAAGCAGGGCAGGCATCATCAGGGTGTGTTCTTAAATCACATTTCCTTATTTTACTTCACAGGTCCACCACTTAATATGTGTGTGTAACTTTGGGCAAATTATGTTCTTCTTATGATTTTTTTCCTCACCTATAAACTAAGTGTAAGAATAGTACTTCCCTCATGTAATTGTTATGATTACATGAAGGAATACATAGAAAATGTTAGAACAACATTTGAAATTCTAGCAAGCCTTCATAAGATATTAGCTACTAAGACATCACATTCCAATCCACTTGATACAAATGTGTTAGCATCAGCCTTACTAAAATACCAGTTAATTCATCCACTAAACAAAAATGTACTTAGCAAATGAGTGTCTGGTGCTAAAAAAAAAAAAAAAAAAAAAAAAAAAGATTTATTTATTATTTATTTATTTATTTATTTATTTGAGACAGAGAGAGAGTGCATGAGGGAGAGAGGATGTCAAGAAGACTCCCCGCTGAGCACAGAGCCCAACTTAGGGCTTGATCTCAGGACCCTGAGATTATGACCTGAGCTGAAATCAAGAGTCTGACACCCAACTGACTGAGCCACCCAGGTGCCCCAAGTGTCTATTTTACAGTAAGCATTGTAGGTAAATAAAATCAACAAATTCACCAACAAACAGATGAGGGTACGGGGAGATAGGGATACTAAATAAGAAAACAAATATATGAACAAATAGCTTAAATTGCGATAATGGGTATGATGTTATGATTAAGATAAAACCAGATGTGATGGACGTGGAAGTCGTTGCTACTTTAGACTAGGAGGTTAAAGTAAACGTCATAAAAGAGGTGATGTGTGTCTTTTCATTAATATCACATAACTGGTATATTATGTAATAGGTAAGCTTTTGAGACTGGCATTCTGTCAGAATAATGCCTTTGAGATTCATCCAAGTTGTTATAATTTCTTATTTTAACTATACGTTTTTAAAAACTCAGGAGTTTTTACATGGACACTTACCATTCTGTTGCTCCCTCTTCAGACAGTATAACTTTCCTCCTGGTATCATGTTCCTTCTCTGAAGAATTTAGTTTTAGCAATTATTTTATAATGATTTTGCTATCAACAACTTATCTTACTTTTCCTTCATCTAAAAACGTTTTTATTTCACTTCCATTCTTGAAGGATATTTCTACTGAATATAGAATCCTGCATTAGTGGTTCTTTTCCTAAAGTACTTTAAAATTTTTGCCCCACTTTCTTCTGAGCGCCATAGTTTCTGAAAATCATTTGTCATTGTTCCCTAAAAGTAATGGGTCATGCCTCCTAGGTGCCATCAAGATTTTTTTCTCTGTATTTGGTTTTTAGCAGTTTGATTATGATGTGTCTACGTTTCCTTAGGTTTATCATGTTTAAGAGTTGTTGAACTCCTGGAATCTGTAGATTTATATCTTTAGTCAAGTTTTACTGGCTTTCAGCCATCATGTCTTCAAATACGTTTTAGACAACATATTTTTTCTCTTCGTCTGTGATTGTAATGACATGAAGGTTAGGTTCAACGTCAGTTTCATTTTCCAACCTTTTTAGCATGGCCCATACATGTCCCATACATGAGCCACTTACTTTGGCATGGGGTGGTCACTGGTAGTCCATCCATTAGTTCTCAGCATCTTTTGTTATGTGTTTAGAAACAGATCCACAATTTCAGAGCTCAGGAGCATACTCAAGGGTTTATAATGATTTTACGGTCTCCCCTTTCAAAGTCCTTTTTTGCATTTTGGTCTTTTACCAGAAAGCTGAGATTTTAGTTAGACTCCACTCTGCTATACTCTGTCTCTGACTGTGTGTACATTCAGGAATGACGGGCAGTGGGTCAGAAGGAAGAAAAGCAATAGGGGTTCACTCCACCTTCTTGGAATCTCAACTCCTTCAATTAGAGAGGAAGACCTTCTTCCCGTTGAATTTTCTTGTTTTTTTTTAAGCTTTTATTTATTTATTCATTAGAGACAGACATTGAGAGAGAGAGAGAGAGAGAGAGAGAGAGGGAGAAGCAGACTCCATGCAGAGCAGGAGCCCAATGCAAGACTCAATCTCTGGACCCTTGGATCATGACCTGAAGCCAAAGGCATATGACTAGTTGCTTAGCCACCCAGGGGCCCCTCCCTTTGAATTTTCAATACCTCCAGGCTCCTATTGTCACTCATTGGTGCTGCTCATTCCACAGCCACTGTAAGTTTGTCTGGTAGCTAGAGAATGGGAGAACTGAGAAAAGAAAAACATAAGGGACTCCCCCAACTCTCTCTCAGTATTTAGACCCCTTTATTCCACTCAGACAGAGTAAGAGGGTTTCTCCTGGAACTCTGTCTGAACCTTGCTGCCCTCTTCTGGTGTTTGAGCTGCCTTACATTCAGGCCAAGGTACGTCGGGGAAAATTGGAAACCCTTTGTCAATCTGGTGTACCTTGAATTCTGATCTTCCCCTGTCCACCAGACACTACTTATTTTTCAAACACCTCAAGTGAATTCCATTCTATAGGGTATATAAAATAGAATATACTTCATCAGTCTCGCCTCAAATCAGAATTCCCATTGTGATCTTTTTAGTAATTAATTTTCAAATAATGTATCTATTTGCTGCTGACTTAAGTATTTGGTTTCTTTTTATTTTTAAGATTTTTTTTATTTATTCATGAGAAACACAGAGAGAGAGAGGCAGAGACACAGGCAGAGGGAGAAGCAGGCTCCATGCAGGGAGTCCAATGCAGGACTCGATCTGGGGACTCCAGGATCACACCCTGGGTGGAAGGCAGGCGCTAAACCACTGAGCCACCCAGGCGTCACAGTATTTGGTTTCTTAAAATAGGAATAAAGAATGTGGTCAGAGAAAAAGAATGCAGAGGGATCTAGTGGAATAAGTAGATCTTGGCTCCAAGAGCCAAAGTAATATGCAGACTGCAAGTACTGAGTCAAAAAGCTAGACTGAACCATGTGTTCCTCATAACAGGAACTAACATATATTCATTCTCTTGCACCCAGCACCGCTATAAAGTCGTATAAATGGTACCCATCAAACATTTGTTTCTTATTGGGTTGGTCAAGAGGTGATAAAGAAATAAGAAGGCAAAATGTACCACCAGAATTCCTGGGGGTTTCAATCAGCAAATAATTGGTGTAATCATATTACCATCTATGGAACATTTGTATTTCTTATCCTTCACGGGCAAAATTTGTCCTAAAAGATGTTGTCAAATAACTTGTTGAAACAGATAAATGGGATCCCTGGGTGGCGCAGCGGTTTGGTGCCTGCCTTTGGCCCAGGGTGTGATCCTGGAGACCCGGAATCGAATCCCACGTCGGGCTCCCGATGCATGGAGCCTGCTTCTCCCTCTGCCTATGTCTCTGCCTCTCTCTCTCTCTCTCTGTGTGACTATCATAAATAAATAAAAATTAAAAAAAAGAAACAGATAAATGTAGTTTCCATGTCCTTCTGATCTAAAAGTCTAGTGCTTATTTTTAAAGAAAATGGGATTTATTTTGGAAAATTTACATTTAATAAATACATTTTGGCTCCTAGAGATGATGGTGTCTTTTGAATGATTATTACCCACCAGCTTTTTAATTCCACCCTCAAAAATTTTGTAAAAGCTTATTTATGGTTTCTGAATTGGCAGTGGCCTATCATTGCTGAAAATGTGAACAAATTGTATTGCTATTTATACTTAATGCATTCTAACTGAAGTAATTTAGTAAGAAATATTATAATCTTTTATCTAGCCCAATGCCCTTATTTTAGAAATGAAGAAATTAAGACTCATAAAGATTAAGCAACTTGCACAAGATTATACAGAATAATAGGAAAAGGAGAAGGGCCCTGGTAGTAATCAAGACTCAGAAGTTCTCTTGATGTTGCTCTAACTTTTCTATTTTTACTGTGTAGTCTTTTAGTTATTTTAACAGCTGTGACAATATCTGAGAGAGTTAAACTAATGTTACCTTTAGAGTTTAAAGCTAGTTCCCCTATTTTACAGTTTTGGAAGATTTCAGTGGTTTAGAAAAATGGTTTTTTGTTTTGTTTTGTTTTTGTCTCAAGATAACTGTAGTTCCGAGCATCATATTTTAAACTACATATGAAGATATAAATATGTTGGAGGACACACCATGCCAACATTTCTTCTAAATCACCAGGTTATAATCACTTCCTTCCTACATTCCTAACACTTATACCTTTCTTTCTAAGTTTTTTGTCTGGAAAACATCATAACTCTAAGATGAAATGAATCTCTGCCTTTTCCACCATTGTACCCTGAATTCTAATTGTAGATGGAAAGAAACATATTGCCATGCCAACTCCAAAATATCTATCTCCAGACTGGACTTCTCTCCTGAACTCCACATCCAGAGTTCTCTACTGACATCCACACCCCAATGTATAATAGACATCTCAATGTTAACACACCCAAAAACTAAGCTCCAGCTATTTCCCTGAGAACTTTACACATGGTGCCCCTTTGAGTTGTTAAATTTTTATTATTCTTAAATTTCTATTATTTTTAATACTTTAGATGAATGTTTCCTATACTCTGGCTTTCCTATCTTTAACTATATTAACATAGTTGTTCTCCAGTATGACTTGATCATTCCAATATCTGAAATCTCAGCAGGTCTTTTCCTGATATCTGCGATTCTGCTGAGCCTTGCTGTTTCCTGGTGTGCTTGAGCATATTTGTATACCACTCATTATTCTAGTTCAAAGTTACACACGAAGGCAGACCAGCTGGGTATAATGAAGCATTGGCTGATGTTGTCTCTCTAGCGGTTTCTAATCTTTAATCTTTAGGAAATTAGGGCAAGTCCCATGCATCTATCTTCCTTTATTACAGTATTTGCAATTAGAATAATCACTTATTCATCAACTATTTGGGAGAGCAAATGTGTTTCTTAATGTTTTGTTCTACTATGGTTTTGCTACACAATATTTCAGGAATTGTCTGTAAAAGGTTTTTTTCTTTTTTTTTGTAATAGAATTTTGCCGAAAAACGCCTAGGTGGAAAAAACAAAGTATATTTTGTATATTTTGTTAGTGATGCCTCATCTCTTCATTTTGTTTGCTCTAAGTCAAAATAAATGACAGTACATAGTTAACTTTATTTTTATTCTCAATATACATAAACACTTAAGCATTTTTCCAAAACTCATTGATATTCATTATAAAATGCCCAGTGTCAAGATTTGCAAAAACTGAATAAATAAAAATACTAACAGTCTTGGTTGGGAAAACTCAACTTTGTAATCTGTAAATTCCCAAAAATTGTACCTGAAAATTTAATGTGCTACCCAATCAGTATCCCATGAGATAATATTTCAGAACTTGACAATATGACTCTAAAGTTCACTTTAAAGCATGACTAATAAAAAGATAAGAATATTGAAAAAGAATAAAGTTAAGGAAACTTGTCCAAACAGATGGTAATAGATATTCCTAAATCAGAAATACATAAATCAGTAGATGAAATAAAAAGTCCAGAAACAAAGGTAGTATATGATACAAAGGTCACAGTATATCAATGTTGAAAATAATTGATTATTTAATTATTGGTCTTTGGACAACTATTTAACCACTTGGAAAAAATAAATAATCCAAATACTTACTATATCCATTACTATAAATTACAGAGTAATAATAATTGAGAGTAATAAATATGGTATGATGCAAGTGGTGCCCTATAAACTTTTGTAATGTGGCAGCCTGGGAATAAGAGATTAAAAAGTGCTAGAAAAATATATGGACAAATGATCAGATAATCTTAGAGATCCTATGCTAAAAGCAAAGATAATGAAAGGAAAATGACTTTACTACATAAAATTTTAACACTAGATACTAAAAAACACAAAAAATTGAAAACATTTGGGGCAACTGGGTGGCTCAGTCAGTTAAGTGTCCAACTCTTGATTTTGGCTCAGGTCATGCTGTCCACATCCTGGGATCAAGCCAGCATTGGGCTCCATGCTCAGTGGGGAATCTATATGAGGATTCTCTCCTTATCCCTCTGCTCTTCCCCTGCTCATGCACTCTCTCTCCCCAAAATAAATAAACAAATCTTTTTTTTAAAAATTGAAAACATTTTAAGGTAAATGATAAACTGAGAAAACATGTTTTCAACATATTTAGCAGACAAAATATCTATGTGCTATGTTAAAAGTTTCTACAAAACCTGAAATAAGAAAGATATACATCTTCCCAATAGTAATGGAAGTATAAGAATATATTTACAAAGAAATAAGCAATAAATAGTATGCAAAAAATTATTTAACTTCATTATTGATAAAGAAATGCTTAATAAAATACTTTTCGATCATAAAATTGGCGAGTATAAAATATTTATACGCAATACTAAAATTGCTGACCTTTTAAAGAAAATGGTCAATTTTGTAAATTATTCATGAATAAATTGTGTTATTTTCTGAAAACTTTAACAATCTTGGTTCATCTTTAACCTATTAATTTCACATCTAACAATTTGCTCAGATTTTTTTTAATTTTCTGCACTTATGTTTAACTACTTATATTTAACAAGTAATTTTAAAGTAACCTAAATATGCAATGTATTCAGCAAATAAAGACTCTGCATGGATATATGTTGTATATTAATCTTTATCACTAAGAAATATGTTTAACTATTACCAAATTAAAAAGGTTGCAGGGCAGTATTTGTAGTTTGTCTTTATATATACTCATGTATGATCAGTTTTAAGGGTAGGATAGAATTGGGTAGCAGGGGACTCTAATGAACCTGGTAGCAAACCTGAAGCGGTCACTTGCTAGCTATATGAATATATTCCATGGCAATAAATTTCTACTCCTTTGAAATCTGATACACACGAATTTCAGGAAACATTTACAGGGTTGTTCCTAATAACTTCATCCATAGTAGAATGGGTAGAAAAATGAAGCATATCACATAAAAATGAAAGGAAACAATACAGCTACACAAGTATGACTCTAATAAACATAATAGTGGACAGAAGAAACATGACACATGCATACAGCATGATTCTATTTATATACAATTTTAAAATCTAGTAAAGCAAAATCATATTATTTTGGCAAACAAGCATATATGAAAAAATTATGAGCAGAGGTAAGAGGGCATGATAACCAATAATCCCATGGCGTCTGGCATGCTCACAGTGTTCTTTTCTTGACTTTGGTGAAGACGGAGGGAAGTGAATGGGAAATCACATTATAATAATTTACTTATTCACATATTTATATTTGTATGCTTTATATATATATTTCATAATAAAATAAGGATTTTTTTAATTTTTTAAAATTTATTTATGATAGTCACACACAGAGAGAGAGAGAGGCAGAGACACAGGCAGAGGGAGAAGCAGGCTCCATGCACGGGGAGCCCGACGTGGGATTCAATCCCAGGTCTCCAGGATGGCGCCCTGGGCCAAAGGCAGGTGCCAAACCACTGTGCCACCCAGGGATCCCTTAAAATAAGGATTTTTAGAAGGATTCTTGACATTTGTTTCTCTATCAAAAGCATGCTGGTCCTTTGATCATCTGATTATTTGGCTATAACATACATGGGGTGAGAAAGAAGGACATGATCCCCACAGTGTCTATCATTCCATTCTGAGCCAGTGGTCATATTTTTGTCTCCTCTTGTAGAGAATAAACTTGAGTTTTTCCAGTAGCAGGATGCATTTTGCTGCACCATGCCTATGCCTTAGCCTTGTTGTCATAAGGATTAACATAAAGCATTTATAAAGCAGATGGCCAGCTTTGCATGCCATCACTCTCACAGGCCCAGATGTGGCCTGAACCCATGACCTTGTTAGTACCAACAGTAAATAACTGGAGTAACCTACTAGAGCACGTCCTAAAAAAATGGTAAGTGAATAAAAAAAAAATAAGGAAAATAGGAATGCCATTTAAAGTAAATAATTAAAACATCTATTAGTTCTAGAATGAAAAATAGATGAATAGAGTCAAGGCAGGCAATTCTTACATGGAGTTAAACTATAATATTGAGTTTTATCTTTCATTTGAGCAAGAGAAAGAAAAAAATTTAAAAAAGGTTAAGCAGTAGCTTTATATGTGAGATACAGTACATTTTTATTATTACTCTCTATAAGAGTATAGTTGACTATAGCTATGGCACTATATGGCACTTAAAAAATATTTTTTTCACATCCAGAAATGAAGAAAAATATATAGGAATACTAGTGACTCTAAGATATTTCTTAGAAGAATAACTGTTGATAAAACAGAATCTAGATGACATATTTATATTTTTTAAAGATTAAAATTTTAAGAAAGTAAAAAGTACATGCAAAAAAATATAAAAACATACTAAATATTTTATAGCAACTGTTTTTAAGTTACAAATTAATGCTGTAATTAAATTTGAGAATTAGTATTATAATTTTCTCAGAAAATGAGCTATCTCTGCAAAGTATGCTTGTTTATAAAAATTATCAGAATCATTTTTGCTTTTTTGCTTTATTGTATAAAATTTAGACTAAACTTCTTGAAGGTCTCTTGAAAGCTCTTGAATTGTCTTAAAGACATTTTCTTAAATGGAAAATTTCAAGATTTAAAACAA
The DNA here is from genome assembly GCF_048418805.1 of Vulpes vulpes. Taxonomy (NCBI): domain Eukaryota; kingdom Metazoa; phylum Chordata; class Mammalia; order Carnivora; family Canidae; genus Vulpes; species Vulpes vulpes. Next base: position 19,976,489 of record NC_132783.1, read on the forward strand.
ATTGCTGCTTCTAACACACATTATACTTTTTTATTTTCTTCACTTTTCATTGACCATTGACCAATTTTTTATCCATTTCCATCCACTCCCAATTTCAAATGCTATCTCTTTTGTATTTGTACATTGTTCTAAAAATGGAAACTTTTTTCTGATTTGAAATTATTCAAACATAATCTGCTTTAGTGCTCTGCCTTAGTTTAGCTTTCAGCTCCCTCCATCCCCCTTGATGTAGAAATGATGAAAGGTAGAATGAACACTGAGAATGCATCCCATCTCTTTAAGCCTAAATATTCAGGAATGGACAATGTTTCTTTTCAAGGGAATGACCCTTCCTGATTTATTAGCTTCTCCTTCTGGATTTATCCACATGGGAAAACACTGCCAAAGCTCATTTGTCTTTTCCTGCCTGTATCCTTATGTCATGACATTGAGGTACTTTGTTCTGCAGAAGTATTTTTAAAAGGTGACAAGCCTTTCCCTGTGGAACATTTAAATAATAATAAAAACCACTTTTAATTAGGATCTGAAATAACTTCGAAGAAGATACTGGGAATGGAACACAGCTCTCCACAGCTCCCACACAGTAGATTGATTTTATGTTTCTTGTCTACACTTGAACATAGCCCCGTTATACTGAAGTTGTTTTTCTTCAAGAATATTCATATCCAGCTCTCTCTTTCCCTGTAAGGCTAAACATTTTCTTTATTAAGGACTGTAAGGATCATATATCATTGTTCCTAGTACTATTTACCAAAACATTTCCACTTCATCTCTCAAAGGCATTGTTCCTCTCAATATTCAATTTAGAACATCAAGAAGAAAGAATAGTGGGGCACCCGGGTGGCTCAGTTAGTTAAGCATCTGGTTCTTGGTCTCAGCTCGGGTCTTGATCTCAGTCAGGGTTATGAGTTCAAGCCCTATGTTGGGCTCTGTGCTGAATGTGGAGCCTACTTTTTTTTTGGGGGGGGGAGCCTACTTCAAAAAAAAAGAAAAAAGAATACTAAGATGTTTTTTATCATCCTAATATTTAATATAAAGTCTTACTATATGTCTAGCTAAACATTTGGAATATTTTTGTTGGGAGAAATAAAACAAGATTATATAATCGACCTTAATCATTTTATAGAATAGGAAACCAAAGCCAAGGAACAAAGTGGAAAATTCAGTATGGAGTTAATAGACAGTATTAAATCTCTTTGGCTTTCCATTACACATTTGAGGAGTATTAATATAAGGCTGTTTAACAATTCTTTGTTTCAAAATAAAAATAAAGACAAAAGAACTTAGAAACAATTTAGACTGACAAAATTCAAGGAAAAAAATCAAAATTTTTGCCCTACTATCTATAAAATTATGTCATGACCACTATTCATACATATGACTTTTCTTTATAAATAAGATTTTTTCACCAAAAATAATTTCCTTATCTCCTCTTACTCTCTGTTCTGTGTGCATGATATGTCCCAAGCACAGAAGGGAATGCAAATGACACTTCATCTATGGAGTCTTCCCAAGACTTCCCAAGAACACCCCACGGTGTTTTATTTCTCCCACCACCCCAAGGTGCTCTTCCATCACATTGTACACTTTCATTTACTCATATTATGCTGCAATTATTGGTTCATATTCCAGTCTTCTCTATCTAAAATGTGAATTCACCCAGGGTAGAAAATATGGCATTCATTTTTATATCTATGGTGTTAGCACCATGGTAATTATTCAATTACTATTTACTAAGTTAATCAATGTATGAATGATTGCCTCTTAGTAATTTTCCCAAGTATTCTTGAACTTTCTACACACATATATATGCGTGTAGGATATATATACATGTACATATGTGTGTATGTACATGTATATATATAATATTTTTTCAAGATGTTCTCAGTGTGAATTAATCCACCTACCTAAGTTTTAGAACAATAAACTATTTTCCCTCTCCCACTCCCCTGAACATAACCATGATTTCAGCCTTCAAAGAGGATTATTATAAGGCATTCACTTAGTAATTACACTTTAGCAAGCTATGGAATTTCAAATAGAGATATATTTAGGTTCACTATCCCCTTTATTATGCTGTCAAATTATTTCCAGTATGTTTCAAGGCCTAATAAAAGGCATTAATTGATATTCTGATGGCTTAAAAGGAATGAATGTAGCCTTCAAAATTTTAATGAACTACCAGGGAATAACAAAGGTCCACAGGAAAAATATATAGAATCAATATTAACAACAACAGTCAATAAAATGTTTTATCCAGTTGGAGTTTCATAATGTAAGAGAGATATAAAGAATTTAGAAAGGATACAAAAGGTATCATAATTCCAGAAGTTAAGCAATTAAAACCTGGGATGAAGAAGGGAACTATAAAAATGGGAAATATTCCTAGATATTTTCTATCAACACATACAGAACTAAAGAATATGATACCAAGAGGAATTATTTAGGTATACAGAAGATTATGGGAGTGAAGGAAGGGTGTTCACTGTTTATTAATTTCTGTAACTTTCAAAAACTCAAATGAACATATGCTACGTTTATAATCATACGTTTATAATCATACGTTTATAATCATACGTTTATAATCATAAAATAAATAATTATAGAAAACGTCCCATACTCATAGTTCTTAAGCATTGAAACATTTTACTGCAAGAGGTTCTGAAATATCCATCCCTGGAGATTATTAGAAATAGGATAGAGACAGATTAGTTTGGAAAGGTCAAGTAAAACTTGCTTAAATGGTGACCTCTACATCTGCCTTCCATTCTGTAATGTCTATGATTGATCCTGAGTGTTGCTTAAGACAGAAAAATTGCTATTTTTAAAGAAACATAATCTAGCAGGCAATAGAAATAGATTTTTGTTTGGGGAACTTGTAAAATCCTTAAATTCATATTTTACTACATTATCTAATAAATCTTTTTCCTGTTTTCTGAGATTTCTTTAAATTTTGGATCATCTTCTCCTTCTCTCCCCTCCAATAAATGATCCTTTAGAGAAAATTCAGAAAAATATCATAATAAAACCACAACAACTGATTATTAATGCAAATCCCTGTAAAGTATAAGTATAAAACCAGAGAATTGGATAATGGTCTGAAAACGTATAAATGGTCTGACCCACATATTAACCGAAATTTATAAAACACTATGCATAAGAAACTATATCACAAACCAAGGAAATCAAAGATTTCTCAATACTCCAAAACCATTACCCAATAAAAATAGGTATGAGAACAAAAAATGAAACTTTGGCATATTTACAAAGTAAGGCATGTTTATTCCAAAAAAATCACAAAAGATGAATTATTATTATATACTATATATAATATAATATATTACATATATATTATTTCATTATATATCATGAAATAAATAGCATTAAGATAAATACTATTCAAATACAAAATGGAAACTTTTTGTTTGATTCCTTTTAGCTATTTTGATTTGGAAATTTTGTTTGTCTTTTCCATAACTATGTTAATCAAACCCACTTTCTTATAAATTCTTAAAAAGAAGCAAGCAAGAAAGAGAATAGAAACAGTTTCATGATTGATAGAGATGCATATGAAAAAATTGTACCAAAAACTTAAATAAACCAGGCAAAATGTAGTTTTCATTGATAGGTAACTTGCATATCATATGACATAATTTTATTTTTTTTTAAAGATGTTATTTATTTATTCATAGAGACAGAGAGAGAGAGGCAGAGACACAGGCAGAGGGAGAAGCAGGCACCATACAGAGAGCCTGACGTGGGACTCGATCCAGGGTCTCCAGGATCACGCCCTGGACTGCAGGTGGCGCTAAACCACTGCTCCACCGAGGCTGCCCTTAGTTTCAAACTTCAATTGAACCTTGGCTAAGTGTTACTTTTCTAAATATTTTCATGTATTTTATATGATTGGTAGCAATATATATTGATCAAAACAATATATGCCTGCATTTGTGCGAGGATATCACTCAACGATTTTTGCTGCATTTTCTTTATTTCATACATATCTTTTAAAGTTTCTAGCTTTAGTTGATAAAATCCTCAACCTAGAGCACTGAAGGTATTTCTCTCAAGATGAATAGAATCAATCCTAAAATCATTAGGTTACACACAGATCTTAAGATCTAGAAAATGTATTTTAAATGAAAATTCTGGGTAAATAACATTAAGATATATTATTAATTTAGGGCACTTGGGTGGCTCAGATGGTTAGGCATCTGCCTTTAGCTCAGGTCATGTTCTCCAGGTCCTGGGATGGAGCTCCGCTTCAGGTTCCCTACTCAGTGGAGAATCTGTTTCTCCCTCTCCCTCTGCCTCTACAACCACCCCCACTTGTGCTCTCTCTCTCTCAAATGAATAAACAAAATATTTTTAAAAGATATATTATTAATTCATTGAATATTTAATGTATTTTTAAAGATTTACTTATTTGAGAGAGAGAGAGAGAGAGACGAGGGGCAGAGGGAGAAGGAGAGAGGATACTCAAGCAGATGCCTCGCTTAGCATGGAGCCTGTGACTTGGGGCTCAATCCCAGGACACTGAGATCATGAGCTGAGCCAAAATCAAGAGCCAGATGCTTACCCCACTGGGCCACCCACATGGCCCTATTTAGTGTATTTTAAATATGCCACACAATCCCTCCTACAATGGCAAGCAATATTTACAGATAGTTATTCTACCTTTGATTCATAAGAAGGTACACACTATCCTCTACTTTGTACTAAGAGCCTTCAGCCAAAGTAAGAGCAGCAGCAGTGCCATAGGTTCTGTAAATTCACATATTGAGGGTACTTGTTTAATTTATAGAAAGAATATTTCCACTTCATCGATCACAGTGGAGTCAGATTTCAATTATACCCGATCAGATTCTTGCATCTATTGTTCTTTCTGCCAAAAGAGAGGATCTCAGAACATTTTGGCAAGATTTATACACCAAATCAATCCCTGCCAGCACTTTTCAAACTGAAGTCATAAAGCCATTTGTTGATGTTTAAATTTCCAAAAGCTCAGGGTGGATGGGATACTAAATGAAACCAGAAAGATGGAATATTGCACATCACTCTATTTTTTAACCAACTCACCTTTGTAACAAAGTTTGGGCACTCTATTCAATATTTCTTTTGATTTCCAACTTCCTTTTTTTGCATATGAAATCAGAATGAAAAATTCCTCTTCTGCCAGTGCTAAATTATTCATTCTGATTTCATGCCTCCATTTGCAATAGTATTATTCCTAACACCTTGAAACAACCTAATTCTTTCCCTCAATAGAAATGCTGAAATCAGAGTCTTTCACCAATTATAACAAAGCATAAGGTGATGCCCAATTTTCACTACTAAGCCAAAAATAAGCAAACTACTTAATTAAACATGTCTTGAATGTGTGTGTATATGAGAAGGAGGAAGGGAGAGAAGAGAAGGAGGAGAAGAAGGAGAAGCAGAAATAGAAGCAGCAGCAGCAGAAGAAGGAGGAGGAGGAGGAGGAGGAGGAGGAGGAACGGAGGGGAGATGATGGAGAAGAAGGACAAGAGGAGGAGGAGGAGGGTGAGAAAGAAGGAGGAGGAAGACTGAGAAGAAAGGGAGGGAGAGAAAGAAAGGAGGAAGGAAATCTGTAGGCAGGTTCTTGTTTATTTGTATGTTGTATATCCAAAGAAGCCTAAATTAATGAATTATCTGAGACCAAAACTTCTTTATACAAAGAAAAGACTTTGTGTAAAGTCATACAAATTTACACAATACCAACCACAATGAGCAAACAAATCATAAAACTTGAAAAGTCTGTTTGTAGCAGCTACGAGACCAGAAATACTTCAGTGAGGACCTTTTATTTATCTCCTGCCTAAGTGAATATTGAATATACAATTTGTGCTTGCTTGTAAAGCCTTTGAAGGTTTCTTTAGTTCCCAGGCTTCTCTTCCTGTGTCCTTCCTCCTTTCCTAACATCGCAGCCCTCAAGGACCCAGTGCCCTCTTGTTCTCTTGCTCTCCCCTGACCTTTCAGTATAGATTTATCGATGAGAACACAACACATTTATAAGATGAACTAAAGTTATTCACAGTAAGATGTTCCACGAACCAGACATTTGTCATTTGAGCCTTTACAGAAAAGAAGGATTGCTTATTTGTTTGTCTCTGCTCCTCATGCTTCTTTAAAAAAAAAAAAAATCTGGTTAGTATCAGGCTAGAAGGTGAGGATACCCTAACGGCCTAGCTGAGAAGAACAGAAAAAAAAAAGAAAAGTTTACCATTTAGAACACCGTTATCAAACACAGATCACTTGAATGAGAATCATCTGGAATCCTTGTGAAAATGCAGATCCCTGGGCCACATCCCATACCCACTGAATCCTAACCTCTGCCAGAATGGCAAAAGAACCTCCACATTGCCCGAATGTGCAGGTGATTCTCACACAACTGAACACCAAGAATTACTACCTGAGGATGACTATTCAACTTCTATTCATGTAAAAAAACAATGTCACAGCTAAAGCTATTGTTTCTAAAATGACCTTTTCCTAAGATTTGTCTTTTATTTTTCTTTATTATGCTATTTCTGCTTTATTTTCTAGAGTATATTATTTAGTGCAGGAAAATTGTTACAACAATTCTCTTTAAATTAAAACAAAAACAAAGCCCCCACTGGGCTGGTTTCACAACTAAAGGATGATGTCACTGACATCTCTTTCAGCATCTCTGATCTCAACATGTAAAGGAAATTAAATTAATGAAAACAAAGACCAGCAAAGGGATTATAAATTAATTTTCTCTCCACTAAAATGAACAGCAGGAGAAAAGATTTTTTCTGTGATTAAAAATGACATCATGCTGTCTTCCACAAAATAACATCCCCCAAAGTAATTCTATTTAATTTTTTTTTAATTTAGTGCTTCGTTTTTAAAACTACATTATTTCAGGTGTGCCTGGGTAGTGCAGTCAGTTAAGTGGCTGATTCTTGGTTTCAGCTCAGATCATGATTTCAGGGTTCTGGGATTGAGCCCCACATTGGGCTCCTTCCCTAGCATAGAGTCTGCTTAAGAGATTCTCTTCTCCCTCTCCCTCTGCCCCCCCCCCCCAACCAGTGAGTGGATGCTCTCTCTCTCTCTCAAATAAATAAAATCTTTTTTTTTAAAAAAAAAACTACATTATTTCAAAGATTTTTTCTTTTTCTTTTTTTAAAATAAATATTGTTGGTTATATCATCTGGTGCCTAAAGTTGAAGGAATTAATGAGCTATTTGACTCTCTGCTATGAAATTTTTCAATTTTAGGATAGATCACTTTATTATAATTAACACTTTAACTTAATGGAAAAAGCTGATTTTTAAAGGGATGAGCCAACATTTAGCAAATGTTTACCTCCATCAGATCACCCCCAGAATTCTATGTCTACTGGTTGACTACAAGGGAATTACACACACACCCACTCTGCCAAACAACCTTGAAGAGAGTTAAGATTTCCAAATTGCTCCAGCTACATTTTCTAATCATCTGAAAAATACAAAGTTTGTGGTTATGACTGTGTGTGTGTGTGTGTGTGTGTGTGTGTATAAAAGAGAGAGGAGAAAGTTGAAGAGGAGGAATAAATGTATCTGCTTTTCTTAAAGAAAGAAAATGTATTGAAATTTATACCTGAATGTACTATTATATCCTCATTATATATATACATAAGTCTAAACCGAACTCATCATTTTTTTTCTTGAATATAATGAAGTGTAGACGACAGTGACACCATAGAGTCATCCAGTCAGCTTGACATCCAGGAATCGAGTCTGTACAGAAACTCCCTACATGCTATTAAGGGAGCCATTCCATGGGCTCTATAGTGTTTTCAATATCGGAGCATAAATGAAACACACACACACACACACACACACACACAAAGTACAAAAAGTACTCTTGTTTTTAGAGCAATAAATGATTGTTCTGTTTTGTTTTCAGAATATTGCAATGCTAGAGTCTTTAAAACTTTCTACTCTGGCAAGACATTTGCCAACAGTTGATTTCACTCAGAGGCAGATGAGCACATAAAGAAGTTCCAGAAAGGCTAATAATGTGCAACAGCTTCAAATCAATAAGCTATCTTCAGAAGCAATTTGGCACTAGCCCCAAACTATACAGAGCAAAAGAAAATCTCAGAAGTTAACCACACCCACACTCATAAGGCAATTAATTTATCCATGATTGCTTTTGTTATTCCTGCAAGGCATTTGGAATTAGCTCAAGACTTCCTAACCCTTTCACTAACCCCAAGCATCTTATCAATTAATCCTACCAACACAACCCTGTGGTGGAGGTTTAGTGTGTGATTGCTAGTCTCAAGTGGACCCTTAACACTGTCAATTAATCCTGCTGCATTCCTTAATCTATTCACTCAAAAAATATTTACTGAGTGCTCCCTAAATTTCAGGTACTGTTCTAAGAACTGTGGTATAGCCAGAAGTAACACAAAAATCTACGCCCTCGTAGAGTTAATATTCTAGCATGGGAAGACAATTTAAAAATGAGTAAATGATTTAATACATTAGGAAGCTTCAAATATTATGAAAAGAAAGGAGGAAAAGGGACATGTGCTTTTGGAAGGGTGTTATTTGCAAATTTCGGTAAGTAGGCCAGGTGCCTAGTCATGCAAGCATCTGTGGGAGTGCTTTCTAGGCACAGGACTGGGCAGGGCAGATGCCCAAAGGGAGGAACACATCAGGCATGTTCCAGGAACACTAGAGTCCAGTGAGCAACAGGTAGAGTGATTGGAAATGATGTCCCAGAGGAAGCAGTGGCTAAAACCATGTAAGTCCTTGTAAATTCATGCTCAGGTTTGGGCTTACATTCTGAGAATGATGGGAAGCTGCCAAGGCTTTGAGCAGAGGAGGGATGTCATCTCACACGTTTTTAAAGAGTCTCACTGGCTGGTTTTCTGGATGGACCATAGGGAAACCAAGGGTGAAAGCAAGACACCGATTGGGAAATGACTGCAATAATCCAAGAAGGGAATGGTGCAACTGGAACCAGTGAGGTAGTGACGTAGGTGATGAATGATGCTTGGCTTCTCCATGTCTTTGGCATAGAATTCCACAATAAATTGAAAATCAAGTATGAAAGAGTAGGGGAAAAAAGCCCCCAAAAGTTCTCAGCCTAGAGTGCTGGATTTCTTCAAATCCCCGACTGCAATCCTCTCTCACTTGATGACCTTGCCACCTATTTCACTGAGAATTTGCAGCGGAACTCCCTACAGCCCTCCCTTTAGGTATGGCTCTGCATTCACTTGTGCCCATATTCTCTGCCTTCTCTCCTCTGACTATGGATGAACTGTTGGTGCTCCCGTGGCCAATCTTTCCATTGGAACACTAAATCCCATTTCTTATTGTTTACCTAAGAAAGCTGCTTCAGCTAATCTGTCCTCAGCATTTATTCTGTCCTTACATGATCTCTCATTAGTATGCTTTTACCATTTTGATTCCATCTGTCTCCCTCCAACCACAACCCCATTATTCCCTCAAGTGACCTATTTTATTTATTTTCTAGAGTAGAGGCTTCTAAAGAATTGCCTCTACTCCTTCTCTGATTTTTCTTTCACCTTTTCATGAACGCAATTAAATTAAATTAAATTAAATTTTCCATCTAGCATTCTACTGAAACTACTCTTAGCAAGACCCTCAGCAACTTCCATTTTACCAAGTCCAGGGTCAACTTCTCAGGCCACATTTCCCTGATATAACAAGTAAGTATTTGGTGGTTGATAACTTCCTCCTGATTGAACCCCTACATTCAATTGAATCACAACACCATACCATCCTGGTTTTTCTGCTGATGTCACGATGAGTACTTCCTTCAGCTGCTGATCCTGCTGATACAAAGAATCCAAACTTCAAGAGCATCAGCCATAGCTTTAAGTTTATCGAGACCTTTATTTTATCTTCTATTAGAATTATGTCCTCTTAGGAAACAAGACTGCTGGACCATGAAGCCTAAAGTAGTAGAGATGGAAGCATAAATTCCCCCTAAGTGAGCCACTGGGAGTGATGGTGAGCAGAGACCCTTGGCTGCACCCTGAAGAACAGCTCCTCTCCCTCCTCAGATGTCAGCTCTGAGCTGGCCCCTCAGCAAGGCCTTCAAGAGGCTATGCCACAACTTCTCAGACTTATGGATGATGCAGAAGGTGATAGGAACAATGCAAGCCATGGCCCTCCTCTTTCTCAGTCTACTTGTTCCTCTTCTCCCTGACCTCTTAATATTAAAATGCCCTTGAAACACTTCTCAGTCCTTGAATTTATCTACACCTGATAACTACATCCAGTCTCATGGCTTTAGATACCACATTCTCTTCCAAAATCATGTCTCTAGCTTTAACCTTTTACCTTCACATTCATATTCATATAATAGACTTGGCTATATATATATATATATATATATATATATATATATATATATATATAACATTCATCTCAAATTTAGCATGTTCAAAACTGAGTCCAGTATCTTCTATACTCCTTCCAACAAAAACAACAGAAATGACCTGCCTTCCCTGTTTCAATTAACAACCACATCCTTCCAAGCCCTCCGTACAAAAATTGTAGAATTCTTCACCCATCTTCCTCCTCATTACATCTAATTCATCAGCAAATCCTGTTAGTGCCATCTTCAAAAATATATCTAGAATCTAACCAGAGCCTTTCAAGCCCACAACTATCCCTCAGGTCCAAATTGCCATAACCTCTCATCTGGATTACTTAGACAGCTTTCCAACTGATCTTTTGATCTTAATCTTTCCTCCTCTTCAATCTTCACTGCACAGCAGTTAAAATGGGTCTGTAAAGTTAGATCTTATTTCTCTGTTAAAAGTAAAGTCCAAAGTCCTTAAAATGGTATATGATCCTCTACAATGTCATGCAACCTAATAACTTTAGTGTTTCTTGCTACCGCTCACCTTTTTCACTCACCACACCACACAAAAGTCCAATCATCCTCTTTTACTGTTCTGTAACCATGCGTGGTATACTCCCACTTCGGAGCCGATATATTTGACATTCTCAGCCTGGAATGCTCTTCCCCCAGACAGCATCATCACTAGCTCCCTTAGTTCCTTTAGATCTTTACAGAAATGTCTTCTTAGTGACATTAATGAGATTTTCCCTAACCACCATATTTAAAATTGCAAACACACTCTCTCTAAATTCCCAATACTCTTTTCTTCATCTTTGTAACACATATTACTACTAACATTTTATATATTTTATTATATATTTAGATATCTCTCTCTCTATATATATATATAGAGAGAGAGAGAGATTATATATATATTATATATATAGATATATATATATATATATATAGAGAGAGAGAGAGAGAGAGAGAGATTTTATATATATATATATATAAAAGTAAAGCACTAAAGCTTTATATATATATATAATATGTTCCTGGTCTTATTAGAACATAAATTTCATGAGGACAGGATATTCATCTGTTTTGCTCCTTTCTGTATCCTTTATTCCTAAAAAAGAGCTGTCTAGTAGCCATTCAACATATGTTTGTTGAGTAGATCCATGGAATATACTCCCTGAGAAACTCTATGGTAGTATCTTCTCTCAGATTAAAAAGTACTTCATTTCTTTATACATTTTTGTGGTTACCGACCCAATGGCAGTAGTTGTTTCAGAAGGAGGAACCACGAACATTATCACTAATCAGAGCTCTGCTTATAATTCATTTTAAAAGGTAGTATGGGGAATCCCTGGGTGGCTCAGTGGTTTAGCGCCCGCCTTCAGCCCAGGACATGATCCTGGAGTCCTGGGATTGAGTCCCACATCAGCCTCCCTGCATGGGCCTGCTTATCCCTCTCTGCCTGTGTCTCTGCCCCTCTCTCTCTCTCTCTCTCTCTCTCTCTGTGTCTCTCATGAATAAATAAATAAAATCTTTAAAAAATAATAAAATAAAAAATAAAAGATGGTGTTAATAAGACCCTACAGTTTTACTAAAGGTGGTATCATTTAAAAATGATAACTGATTTCTAATCCCTTCTAAAGTCTGTGAAAGTCAGGGCTCCTGGCTGACTCAGTGGATAGAGCACGCAACTCTTGATCTTTGGGTTGTGAGTTTGATTCCCATGTTAGGTGTAGAGAATACTTTAAAATAAAATCTTAAAAAAAATTGTGTGAAAGTCAAACATACACATAGATTATATTGCCTTTATAAACTCACACTAATAATCTTAACAAAATCTAGTTAATCAATCCTAATTTCATGTAGCTAATATATTTAAATTTTGTTAAATATTGATATGTTAGTTATTTTGTTTGAAAACGATTACATTACTACCCTGAAATTTACTCACTTATTAACTTTAGAAATTGCTTATTGACTTCTATTAAATTAGATGGTTTAGTTCTCTTATACCATTGACCACTACTTTTTCCTGTTATCCTTCTCCCGTTGAGTGTTATCAAATTTTTCATGAATTCAATAGCCATTGCTAACATTACTGTGACTGTCTTAATATTATTCATTACATAATCAAGTAGTGTTTCCCTGTTTAGAATATTTTCATTTCCTCTGGAAAAAAATGAACTATTTTCCCACTTAAGTTTCAATGTGCCTCAACATCTATTACCAGCTTAATTTCTCCAGTATACGTGTCAAATACCTACCAATATTATTATGAATGTTTACAGGTCAGTCACCCATCATTGCTTGCCTTTTCATTTCCCTGAGATCTCCTTCCCAAAGTCTTATCCTCCTGCTCCAATTTAGACAGAATATTTCCTGAGCCTGCTGCTCAGCTGTCATTCTGGAACTGCCAACAGTCATCACTGGTATTTGGTTCAATCATCTTTAATGTGGAATCTCCTGGTTTCTTCTACTTTCTTGAGTTTATCATTTATGCTGGAGTCTATCCTTCAATAGTTTCTTCAGCTAAAATACAATGGAGAGTTGAATCCTTGCTTTGTTTGTTCTGCTTTCAACTTGATTTAGAGTTTGGCTAGGAAGAGAATTACAGAATGAAAATACTTTTCAAATTATGAAGTTATAGTTCCACATCTTCTGTCTTCCAAATGGTGTCATTGAGATTCCCTCCCACTATTATAATTCTCTATTCTTTGTACTTTACCTGTCCTTTCACTCCATTCACTGTCAGTAAATACATTTTCCCGCATCCTAAAATTTCCCAATTATGTGCCTTGGTGTGGTTTGTAATTATAATTAGTATTTATTTCACATCATAAGATTTTACTTGGGCCCTTTAACTTACAAAGCCAAATCTTTAATATCTGGGTGTTTTTTCTATATTTTTATTTCTTCTCTCTCTTTCTCTCTCTCTGCTCTTCCTTACTAAAATTTCTAAATTTCTATCATGTTTTTATTTCCTTTTTTTTTTTTTCAAACAAATGGTCTCACACATTTATTACTGAATCAACCTACTGGTGCAGAAGCATAGTAACAGAAAAATCATTTCCCCGAAAAAGTATGTCTATTGTTCAGGTAGTAGGGATGTCGACAAAGTCATAGGATAGGAACATGCGACCTTCACGCAGAATAAATATTGTGCTATCTCATGTATGATCCCTAACAGACCCTGCTTGGCTCTTCTCCAGTGCCTCTCTTGGAATTGTACCTGATTTTATTACTAGTTTTCATGAATCTACTGGGGAAATATCTGACACTATTTTTCAAAATTTCTGGCACTTATATTTTTAATTTCCAAATGTTATTTTTCCTTACCATGTTTCGTGTTCATGGATTCAGGTTTTGATTTATGGAAAAACATGTATATTGGGGGATATTAATTCAAGGATTTTTTTTAAGTTTTCTTTTTTCCTGCTGCCTGACTTCCTTTTTTTACTTTACTTCCTTTTTTAGTCTTCCATTTGTTTTGATTTGGCTTCTGAAGTGCCCCTAGGATATCTAGCTATCCTTGATTGTCCATTCATATTTAAAAGTAAAGCACTAAAGCTGACAGGAACTCTTCTGTTTGGAGGTAGTAATTGTTAACTTGAGGGTTCCCTATAAGGTCCTTATGCAGACAAACAATATTTTCCTTTTACTTTGGGGATAGCTCTGTGTCAGCATCTAGAGGTTGCTTATCTGTGACCTTTTAAAGAAGAAGCCTAATAGCTTTTGTTTTTGTTTTTGTTTTTGTTTTTGTTTTTGTTTTACTCTAGAGAAGATAGACCATATATTCCAGATATTCTGTTGATATTCTGGAATTTGAATAATAGGAAAAAGAGTATCTTGCAGATGGGCTCCTAACTTCCATTTTAGAGATGTCACCCACACCTGTGGCTAATGTTTCCTGACCAGCCAATGTGATGAAGCTAATGTTTTCTGACCAGCCACGCTGATGATAGTCACTCACTATCACATCATGCTCATGCTTTGTTTAATCCTCTGCATAATCTTTGTCACTAATATTTTTCTTGTTTACTTACGATTTCTTTATTTTATCTCTATCCCCTTCTGGAATGAGACCTGAACCATTATCTGTTTTATTCACTGCCTAGTACATAGTAGGTAACTAACAAATATCCATGGAACAAATAAATGAATATGTGAGTAAATAAGATCTAAATTTCCTACTAGCAAATTTCTTAAGAACAACAACAACAAAAAAATGTAGACTGGGGGATAGCTGGAGGGGAGGACAGAAGTGCATGACTCTCCAGCTGATCATCTATTTTCTCCATTTCAAACAACATTTTTAAAACAAATGCCCCCATTTTTAGCCTAGTATCCAACTTACCATCTGGGGTGTTTGATGCCTCCAAATTCTGGGACTTTGTTGATACTTTGTGCACAGCTTGGTAGCTTCTTGTGGTTTTCCACTCTACACTACTTTAGCTACCACTCCTTTATCAGCTCTGTCTACTGCTTTTCTCTTAGTCTTGAGGAATTTATACTTTTTTCCTCCCTGCTATGTTATTCAAGTTGAAGGACAGATGATCTAAACAACTGAGGTTACTCTATCATGCTAAGCTAAAACAAGACCATTTTCAACAAAACTAAAAGACAACCTACAGAATGGGAGAAGATATTTGCAAATGACGTATCAGATAAAGGGCTAGTTTCCAAGATCTATAAAGAACTTCTTAAACTCAACAGCAAAGAAACAAACAATCCAATCATGAAATGGGCAAAAGACATGAAGAGAAATCTCACAGAGGAAGACATAGACATGGCCAACACGCACATGAGAAAATGCTCTGCATCACTTGCCATCAGGGAAATACAAATCAAAACCACAATGAGATACCACCTTACACCAGTGAGAATGGGGAAAATTAACAAGGCAGGAAACCACAAATGTTGGAGAATATGCGGAGAAAAGGGAACCCTCTTACGCTGTTGGTGGGAATATGAACTAGTGCAGCCACTCTGGAAAACTGTGTGGAGGTTCCTCAAAGAGTTAAAAACAGACCTGCCCTACGACCCAGGATTGCACTGTTGGGGATTTACCCCAAAGATACAGATGCAATGAAACGCCGGGACACCTGCACCCCGATGTTTCTAGCAGCAATGTCCACAATAGCCAAACTGTGGAAGGAGCCTCGACACCTGCACCCCGATGTTTCTAGCAGCAATGTCCACAATAGCCAAACTGTGGAAGGAGCCTTGGTGTCCATCGAAAGATGAATGGATAAAGAAGATGTGGTTTATGTATACAATGGAATATTACTCAGCCATTAGAAACGACAAATACCCACCATTTGCTTCAACGTGGATGGAACTGGAGGGTATTATGCTGAGTGAAGTAAGTCAATTGGAGAAGGACAAACAGTGTATGTTCTCATTCATTTGGGGAATATAAATAATAGTGAAAGGGAATATAAGGGAAGGGAGAAGAAATGTTGGGAAATATCAGAAAGGGAGACAGAACATAAAGACTCCTAACTCTGGGAAATGAACTAGGGGTGGTGGAAGGGGAGGAGGGCAGGGGGTGGGGGTGAGTGGGTGGCGGGCACTGAGGGGGACACTTGACGGGATGAGCACTGGGTGGTATTCTGTATGTTGATAAATTGAACACCAATAAAAAATTAATTTATTAAAAAAAGACCATTTTAACATTAGAACTATTTTATTTTCCTTCCTTTCCCTTGCCTCAATATAATGAGTGCTTCTTTTCTCATTTATGCACCCCTCTGTGTTCAGAATGATCTTTTAAAATTGCAAATATGTTCGTTGCAGATTCCCTACCCTCTTAAAACATTGCAATGCCTTTGCTGTGCTTTAAGGATGAGGATGAAAATTCTCCGTTTAAAACAGTCCTGCATTATGTAGCCTGCCTTTCTAGACTCAGCTCTCTTAGTCCAGTACAGCTAAGCAGGGGTTTTATCAGGCCCTCACATGACCAATCTCCATTCTGCTGTAAGACCTTTTGCATGTACTTTGAGCCCTATTTCAACTATCATTTCCTCAGACTATCCTTCTCTGCCTTCCAGACTAGATACACTCTATCACAGCATCAGTATTATTAAACTGTTGTCATAAGTATAATTGCACCTATAAGTGGGTTTTTGATTGAATGCTTCCATTTAATTGTACAATTACTTCATCACAACTAGTGAAAGAGAAACTTTAACCTCCATGAAGGCATTAACGTATACCCACAGACTAGCCTGGTATTTGGCATGACCCAGGTTCTCAATAAATATTTTCTGAATAAATAAACACAATCAATCACAAAGTTATGAAAAGACAGGAGGTAAGCCCTACAGAGCAGAGAAATCTTTGTCCTTTCAAACCATAGGTTGTATATTGGCTTTGGGCATGATTATATATCCTTCTCTAGCCTTGGCCTGTAGGAAAATCTGAAAGGTTTTACATAGTAACTTGTATTTTTTTTTACATATATATTTACTCTCCTTAGATTTGATTCAAAATGGACATAGGTTTAAAACTGCAATATTAGATTTGTTCTTTTGTGGGAACTGCCAGCCATAGAAAACTAGTCCCAACTGCATTCTTCAATTCTATCAACTCCACAATTACATGTCATTGCACCATTGGTCTCTCAAGAAAAGGCTTCTTATTTCCATAATTCCATTGGTCTCTCAGGAAAAGGCTTCTTATTTCCATAATTCCTGAAAGTTCCAAAAAAAATTGGACCTGAAATGGCTATGTCAGATATTTAACAATAGTGAATTAATTTTCATCTTGAAAGAAATACAAATTCTATTTTATTTCATAATTGGAAACAGAAATCAAGCCTGCTGCAGTATATCAGAGGAATTCATATCATCACATCAGGCTGTCAACAGTCTCACACTTTGTGTATCAGATTTTATGAAAGCCATGGACAATAAGAATCCTTATTAAGGTATGAGCTAATTACAGTATTAAAAATTGAACCAGGATAAGCTGACCTTACTCAGGGCAAATATAAACAAAGCATGTATAATTGTGGCACAGAATTAATAACTGAGATTTTGTTATTGTCAGCTATGTAAGGAAAATGAGTAGAAGGCACTTGTTTGACACTTTTATGAACACTCTTTCTCCTTTATCTCATCCTTCAGTGATCCATACATGAATAAAGCAGGTAAACTCGAAGGAAAAGTCACTGTATATTCTTAACACCATAATTTTGTGGAAAAATGCTTTTTCTCTTTCTTCACACAGATAAAAATGCAGATAAGAGAGAAATTAAGTCCTCAGCTTTGAAATTTGAAAACCTCTTCGAAGAAGGCAATTTTCTTGCAGTGAAGATTTTGGACGTTCCAGTGTTTACAACTATACGAAATGCTTGTATAAAATAGATCCAAGAAGGAAAAAGGTGGCTATGAAAACTGCATAAAAGAATCTTGTTTTTCTTGGTTTTTACTTATTATCTGTTATTTCCTAAGGAAGAAATGAGTTGAATAGAGAAGCAAACTTGTTGAAGGAGGTGTCGGTTTTAGCTACTTACCTGGTTTTTAATTGCTAATTTATTAGCAGATTTATTAATTTATTAACAGAACCAAGCCTGAGGTGATTGTCTTCAGAATTTTACCATAATTACATTCTAATTTTTCTTAGATCTTGACTTGAAGATATCAATGTGCAACTTGTCTTTAGTGTTAGTCTGATGTTCAGACTTTGCCTATTTTTCTAGTACATGTTAACTGCTATTCTTTTGTGTGGCAGAAACCTTGAGTCCATTACAAGACACATACTTAATAAGTTAATAATAGGATCACTTGGGAATAATAGTCAATGCTGAAGCTTTCTATTTTCCTAATGTAAATCGTGTACTTGGCATGCTTGCATGTAATCAGCTCATAATCAGATAAGAAAAGAACAAACACTTAATTTGAAAGCTCATTTTCGTGCCATAGATGTATTCATGTAATGCTGATAGCCTGATTTGAACATCCAGCTATGAAATGACAAAAGATCATGAAGGTAGATTTCTTTGTTTAGCCTTGATATTTTGCAGAATATGTAACTTTCACAATCGCAGGAGAAACATAAACTGCTTTGATTTGATTTGTGAGTTTTATTGTACAACTAAATAGGAACGTGGTTCTTGAGTTCACTAGGGACTTGCAGACCACTCTGTCATTCTCCTGTGCCATTTAACATCTTAAAGGAAAGACTAAATGGAGGTGAAAGAAATTACTCTGAGGTATCAAATGTTGTTAGCTCTCAAGGAAGATGAAATATTACTTCCATGCAGATTTTTCTGATAGAACTCTGCCTTTCTAGGAACACAGCATTTGATCAAGTACTCTGACTGCTGGTGTGCCCCTGCAGTGATATTTTACCCCAATGCAGTGCACACTGAGAAAACTAATTAACTCTGACTTCACTGCATCTATCCCCAGAAGTCTCAGCATTCTTGCTGTTTGGGTAGAATAATTAAGGAAAAATAAAATTTCTCTGAAGAGAAGAATTTTTTGTTCCATTACTGTAAAACATAGAATTGGAATAAATAATTAACGTTGGAAAGCAACAAACTGCAAACTCTTTCCATCTGTTTATTTAGGGGGGAAGGCAGGTGACCTCACCCTCACTTCATAGATGATTCGCTCTTCTCTTCTGGCTTCTGCAGGATGCGGGACTGCTCATCTGTCAATAGCTTCACACACCAGGCCTGGTTGTGCCCATCCTCACCAAAAGATGGGCGAGTCAAATAAGATGACCCAAGTTGTGAACAGTAGAGAGCTAATGTCAGCAAACCAGGCAGCTTTGTTCCATGTTTAACAAATACACTCAGAGGAAGACATGGGAATTTAAAGCTCCTACTCAAGGGATCCCTGGGTGGCGCAGCGGTTTAGCGCCTGCCTTTGGCCCAGGGCACGATCCTGGAGACCCGGGATCGAATCCCACGTCGGGCTCCCGGTGCATGGAGCCTGCTTCTCCCTCTGCCTGTGTCTCTGCTTCTCTCTCTCTCACTGTGTGCCTATCATAAATAATAAATAAAATTTAAAAAAAAAAAAAAAAAAAAAAAAATAAAGCTCCTACTCAAGACCCAATTACTGGATCTCCAACTCAAAAGCTTGAAACGTCATCCCCAATCAACCCATTGTTAGAGATCACAAAATATTTTTTTTTAGCTTTTATAGTTAGAATTGGCTAGAGATTGAGTATCCCTTGAAGAAATCAGAGTTTATCACACATTCCATCAATATCATTTTTGCAAGTGAGATAACCAGTGGATAAACTTTGTCATGGGTGGCCAAAGTCTTGTTAATTGGACAGAGCACTTAGATGTTGGGTAGAAGATAAATAATTTTCCTAAATTAGAAACAGTTTCGTAAAATTAAAGCCAACTTCATAAAAACTTTTGAAAAGCTCTAATCTCTTTTCACCAAGTCCCATGAATTGCAGTACTTTCTAGAATTGTTAATTTAAGATAATAAGAAAGGTTTGCGAACCCGATGGCTTTGATTTACCTTTTAGGCTACAAGTAAAATTCATTCAAAGCAAACCCACCACCCACATTCAGAATGATTGACAAAAGTGAATACAGAAACCAAACGGATTTCTAAAGGATAAAAAAATTACCCTGCATGTTTTGAAAACATTAAAAGACTTTTTAATTGTTAAACAT
Source organism: Vulpes vulpes (assembly GCF_048418805.1). Lineage (NCBI taxonomy): Eukaryota > Metazoa > Chordata > Mammalia > Carnivora > Canidae > Vulpes > Vulpes vulpes. Next base: position 19,996,503 of record NC_132783.1, read on the forward strand.
TCTTATTTGAGACTGTCAATAACTTGTGATGATCAATTCTGACCTGATGACAGTTAGTAGGTCAGCAGTTTTTCATCTCCTCATACATTCTGAAGCTCCCGAAGATGTGAGATTTCCCATAACTTAGTTTCACAATTTTGGTCAAATCACAGTACATGAGATTAAATATAGTGCTTTTGATATTGCTTCTTACAATTGTAGGGAAGGCTGCCATTAAAATTCTGTTTGATCCACATGTCAGCTCTTCCTTCATGGCTTAAACATAAAATAAGGTTTCAACCTTCAAAGACTCGAACAAAAATATCATATGTCTTTGACATTTCATGCTCAATAGATAATGTTTTCTGTTTTTCTGTTCTTAATTTTGACAACATTTTATTATTTGAGGCATGATACTCATGGACCCACATTCTTTTGCTTCTGCTCACAAAACCAAGGACCCAATTAGTTAACATAAAAGATAAGATAGAATTCAATGCTGGCGATACATAACTTCAGCACAGTTACAGGATATATTAACTTCCAAAGACAAAACTTGAAGAAAAGCCATGAGAATTTTTGGCTATCTGCCTCCTTTGGAGATGTGGCAAGGAATCTAACACATTCCAAATATATTCTTTCATTCAAAGATTTAAATTTAAATTCTGGGCTCTCAAGTCAAATGTTTCAAAAGAAATGTTCCTGTGGACTCTGGAGAGGGCTTCATCTCACCATATGTTGGGTGTACAGCCAGTTCATCAGGGCACAGTGGCAGATACAGCAGTGCTCTGTTAACAATGCCATATACCAGCTGAGGGAATACCTGTGATCCCACTACTTTTCCTCCACTCACTCATAAACGAGGGCAATCTGTACTCCATGCCCTCAAGATGAGGTCACTAAAGGATGGGACAAGGGGGAGGGGCAAACAGATTCCATTTTTAGCTTTTGAGTTTCAAATTGACTTTGGAAATATATAGTGAGACAGTAGTTTTAAAGAAAAAAGCTTTTCAATCTCAAAAGGCCAGATGCTGAAGGAATCAAAGCCCAAAGTTAATGCCAAAAAGAACATATTTGGAAGAATGCATGAGACATAAGAGCAGATTTTTGCTATTCTAGTAACTAAAAAAAGAATCCCTCTGAACTAGAGGTGAAGCACAACTCAAGGAGAATGATCATGTGAGAGGGTGATGTGAGCTCTGAGAAGAGGCAGGGAGCCCAAGGCAACAGAACCCTCTATTGGTTTGGGGTCCAAAAGTTGGGAGGACTTGTGCCCCACTTCCCATTATGAGAGCTGGACCTGGCAGGCTTGCAAGGCTCCCACTCCACTACAGGGTGCAAGTTTTCATACAGAGATGGCTGTATGGATGACAGTGCTGGGGACAGAAATGCTGAGTTTGTCACAATCCCAGCATAGTGTTGTAGAGCAGTTCAACACTTCACAAGCCCCAAGTGGGGATGGAATTTAAATAAGAAAGAGTGCTGAACTTGAAAAGGCCTCCAAGTACAGATGAAGAGGATGTAGAAACAATCACAGCTATCACTACAGACAAGATAGGAAACTGGATGTCGGACGTGTCATCATGGGGGTTTGACAGTGACCATGGACTGTCGGTGGACCATGGACCATGACATTTTAACAGACGCAGGCATGGATAGATGCCACAAAAGGGCTAAGCATTATACGTGGTGCTTTGCCTTAGTGTTATGTAATCTTCCAGAATTCAAATACAGGCTGGGAGCACAGGCAGAGGAAAATCCTGAACTGCTCAGGACTGAGTGTTCAATGCTTATAAAAAGGATTTTGAGGTATCAAGAAAGCTCTATATAGAGGACATATTTATACTGAAACTGACCCCTCTGCAAGCATGTGTTTGTGGCTCCAAATCTCATACTCCCTTCATGTATGAAAGCCTAACCTGAATAGATTACTGTCTAATCAGATACAGGAAACGATTCCTTAAGCTCCATGATCACAAAGGTAAAGAAAAAGGCTGACATCTGAGAAAAAGGTGTGCTACTTCTAGTTATGTAATGTAGTCTTTTCCATAAGTGCTTAGTTAACATATCCATATTTGCTTGTTTAACACAAGATTTGTCGATTGCTGTCTCCTGGACCAAATCCAGCTGATGGCTGCCTTTTTTGTTGCCACTTGCCAACTAGAATTTTAAAAATATTTTCAAATGGTTGAAAATAAATTTAAAAATATATATTTTGACATTTGAAAATCATATAAAATTCAAATTTCAATGTCTCCAAATAAATTTTGCTGGAAAAGAGTCACACCTATTTGTTTATGAAAAGTAGCTCTTATGCCACAATGGCAAAGTTACATACTTAGATTGTATAACCCGCACAGCCCAAAATATTTACCATCTGTTCATTTACAGAATAAGTTTGACAAGCCCAGATCTAGTAGCAAACTTCCAGGTTGAATAGACACATAACCCAGAACGTGCTTTTTAGTTTGTCAAATATGCTTGCTAGAGTCCCCCTCCCCAGTTGTATATTAAATTAATTAAGCTCATGCCAAACTTGAGTGGTTAGGTATGAGTGTATATAAAGGTCTCAAAGCAGGGTGTGACACACAATGTGCATCATCTAAGTGATCGTGCATAATTTGAAATTGTATCTTTAGCTGCTGTTAATATTTACTTCTGTGGTTTCAACATAATTTTTATTTTTTTAACTTGAATGTCCAAGTTTCTATTCAATTTGCGTGTCAGTTAAAGTAAAAAGTCATCTCTATAAGTAAAATCAGTAACTGTCAATCATCATGTCTTTTTACTTTAAGTGTGGACCTAAATCACAAAAAGATGTCAGCATTATTCCACAATAAGTGATATATAAATGGTTTTTGAGTTTTGGTTTCTAATAGAATGAGAATAGTAACAATAGTTATTTATACACGCCTTCCAAGAGTTAAGCATTTTAAATGCATATTTTCACTGAATTCTAATACCATTCCTACAAACCAGGACAGTCTCCAGTCTACAAATGAGAAGAGTGGGGTCCAGGCACTTGCTCATGGTTGTCGTTCATAAGTGGCAGAACCCAGACCCAAACACTACTCTAAATCCAGGCAAAATCCATGCAAATCCAAAATTTCACTAACCAGAATTCTGTCACAGGCACTTAAAATCACCGCATGAGGAAAATAGCACAATCAAATCTTGAGGTGCCTTCTGTGAACCATCTGAAAGATTAAATTATGCTTCATATATTTTTGTTTTTATTGTATTTCTTTGAAAAAACTAAGTCTTTACTCATGAGTTATTGGATTAATTTATTTGCTAGGAAATCCCTCACGGAACCTGTTGGAGAGTTTATTCCATTGTGCTTTGAATGATGGGCGGGGCAGGGGTTGCAGGGACACACTCTGGACAACAAAAAAAAGCGAGTCCTGAGGATTGTGAAGATGATCGAAAATTGGCTGCAGAACACAAGACACCAAAAATAAAGTTTCGTCTCCATTTTTGATGACTGTATTATACTATTATTTTATAAATAATGCAATAGAGGTCCCTCTTTATCAAAAAAAAACTGTATCATTTTTTCTTTATAATTTCTATATCCATGTAAGACATTCTATGTTCACCTATCACATTTCTATTTCACATATCATTTCCTCCCTTACTGAATCTTCCTTCAATAAAATTCCCATTAACAAGCTGATTGAGGAGAGAAGTAGTCCAGCTGGTAACCAGAGGCAAATTTAATTCTGCAAGCCAAGACCCTGCATGTAATCAAGCTCATAGCCTGACTCTTTGTGGGGCTGTGTCTATACCAACTGCCTCCTGAGGGCAATAGCACTTTGAGTTGCCCATGGCCCTCCTGTGGTGAAAGTCTGGAATATGGAAAATATGCACTTATTCTGACTTGGCTCATAACATCTACACACAATTTTCTTGGCCTTTGCTTGCAGAGGTGGTGCCACCATTATTGTTCTTCCCAAGAAGATAGCTTGACTGAAAAGATGTGTTGAGTCCACATATCCCTTGACTTTAACAGGTGTATTGGCTGCTCTTTATTGGACACCTTGGCTTTTATAACCTTGTCTCTTTGATCCCCACATGACCACATTCTGGGAATTATAGGCCTCCATGTTCTCTTCAAAAGTTTACTACTTAAAAGCTGAAGATAACACAATAGTTTTAACCTAATTTTCCAAATTAGCCAATTTATTGACCCATCTGAAACTATATTCAACTGATAATTATTTTCTTCCCTCACTCAGACCTCCCCAAATTGAATTTGCCAGTCTCTGGTGGCATGTTTGGGACTTTCTTCTCTGCCAAATTGAGATTTTTAAAATGTGTTGATTAATAACCACCCCCATGTTTGAGGCTTTATAACACCTCACATATTACTGATGCTTAAGAAATCCTTCTTGGCAGCCTCGGGATATTTCTTATGATCTTTCCAAATATGTTTAGATGAACAATTTGATTCCATTCAGCATAAGGTTGAACAATGAGCAAATGTTATGTGCAAAGCAGGTACAAAATAAACAAGTAGTCTGCCCTGGGAGAGCTTTACCAGTCAGAATAGTACAAAGGTAAAGATGAAAAATGACTTAGGGCTTGCCCTCAAATGGACTGGGTATAGAAGTTAAATTGTGTCTCTCAACCACCACTGCCAAAAAGATATGTTAAAATCCTAACTCCCAATATCTAGGAATGTGATTTTCTTTGGAAATAGGGGCTTGGTCAAGGTGATCAGGATAAGATAAAGTCATTAGGATGAGCCCTCATCCAATGAAACTGGTGTCCTAATAAGAAGGAAGTTTGGACACACACACACACACACACACACACACACACACACAAGGAGAATGCCAGGTGAAGGCAGAAACACACAGACAGGAGAACACCCTGTGGAAACAGAAGCAGAGATTGGAGTTATGCCACCACAGCCAGGAACACCTGCAGCTAATATAAGCTGGAAGAGGCAAGGAGAGATCCTCCCCTAGAGGTTTCACAGGGAACATGGCCCTGCTGACATCTTGATTTTGGACTTCTAGCCTCCAGAAGTGTGAAAGAATCAGTTTCTGCTGTTTCAAGGCATCCAGTTTGTGGTACTTTGTTAAGGCCACCAGAGGAAATAAATACTGTGGTATGCATAAGCCCTATACACAAATGAGTGGTAAAAAGGGAGTGCTCAGAACTTTATAAGTGAGATCAAGATGTGAGACTCAGAATTGGGAATCAGGGAAAGTTTCCTGGAGTAAAGACATAAGATCTCTCTCTTTTTTTTTTTTTTTTTTTTAAGATTTATTTGGTTATTCATGAGAGACAGAGAGAAGGAGGCGGAGACATAGGCAGAGGGAGAAGCAGGCTCCATGCACGGAACCTGACACGGGACTCAGTCCCAGGACCCTGGGATCACACCCTGAGCTGAAGGCAGACGCTCAACCGCTGAGCCACCCAGGTGCCCTGAGACATAAGATCTTAGGATATGTGGGAATACTAAGGTTTAGATGTCTGGAAATGGAGTGCAGGGAATTCTAGATGGAGGGAACTGCATTTGGGTAAATGTCAGGTAGCAAAGAGGAGTAAGTAGTACAGCACGATAAGGGAAAAAGAGAAATGAAGATTGGAGGCTAGAAGGTGTGCAACCAGATGATGGGTGTGGAAGGATTGGATGCTAAGGATTTTGCTGTTAGGAAAATAAGAAAACTATTGAAGGCTTTTGAGGAGTTGAATGGCAGTAGGAGGACTCTCTTTTAAGCAAAATGCCCAATAGCTTTTGTGTAGGTTAAGTTGAAAAGGGGAAAGATTTTGAGGCAAGGAGACAAGATGGTAGGCTATTACAGTATCCCAATATATCAGCGATGATGAATTTATCTAGAATAGTTGTAATGATAACTGAAAAGGACAGAAATGTGCATGAGGTGATACCACAGAAATGCAATGGATGTCACTGGACTACCTTGGATTTGGGAGATGAGTTACAGACAGGAGTCATATCTGTTATCTTTTGCAACCATAATTCTGTGTAACAAGAATCATAAAATCTCAGTGGAATGTAATAAAGAGAAAACATTTGCTTATGTGTTCATGGGTTGGCTAGACAGGTCAGCTACCTGAACTAGGCAGAGGGGAAGGGAGGTTGACTCAGGCATCTGCTGATCCCCCGGGCTCTCTCTTCCATCTGGGACCTTAGCTGGGACAACAAGGCTGACTCTGCCCTTCACACTGTCTCATCCTCTAGCCAACTGGTACAGGTATGTCCGAATGGGACAAAGGCAAAGAAGCAAAAGCATGAGCATAAATGTGTAGAATGCTTTGAAGACTGTTTCCATCATATTTGGTCTCATTGGCCCAAGAAAATCACACAGTGAAACTGCCAATCAGAGTGGAAAAGGACTATGAAAGTTATAGAGCAAAGAGTATGGATACAGGGAGGCCATTAACTGAGTCCAATAATACAATCAGTATAGTGCAAGAGTGAAATATGACTTCAAGGTTTTGTGGGAGGAATAATAGAATTGTTATCCCTGTAAAGTCCCAGTCTTTCTTCAAAAGTCAATTCAAGCACTACTTCTTTTGTGAAATCTTATCTATAGCTCCTCTGGACTATGATCACTTCTTTTAAGTATTTCCATTATTTAACTGATCATGAATTCTACTTGGCTGGTTTTGTGTCTGCCTTTTTATACTTAGCTGCTCCTCCCTAAGGGCCCAGGCCATACTGCTCTGCAGTCTCAAGAACTAAGTTCAAATGCCAACTTCACACTCTACTAGCATCTTCTATGTGCATCTCTATCTGTAGACGTGCTGACCACATTTGTCGTTGTGAGGATAATTCAGAGTAATGTGTGAAAAACCTCAGAAATGTTTTTGATTATTATGATTATATGTCATTATTTTTATTTTCATGGATACGTACTGTGCATAGTGCTTAATATATAAAAAATAATTTTTAATGTCTTTCCAATGACTGTGAACAGATAAAATAGATGAGACATAGTGGGTGCTACTGAACATGAAAGCCAATGGCAGGATATTGGATGGGCTGAGCACTGAGGAGGCTACTGAGAAGGGGATGGGATTAAGAGAATCAAAGGAAAAACTGGCCTTGGAAAGAGGAAGGACATTTTGCCCAACTAAATACGTGGATGGGGACAGTCTTCTTTGAATAACAAGCATTTTAACTAGTCATAATTTCAATTTTGGTTCTTGGTCTTGTTTTTTGCTGTTTTAGTGTGTTTAAGACACACAGGGCACATCCGATGACACTTTTTCTAGATCAGTGAGGATCAAGAAGAACCTACCTATCACATCCTGATAGCATGTTTTACTTTCCAAATGTAATGGGATGTGGAAAACATTTATGAAAGCCCTGGACTATTTCATAGACACACATCACTTAAAATGTAAAGAGATGATTTTAATATCTCTACATCTTTAGAGATATTAAAATATTTCACCCTCTAAGGCTCTGCACCAGGTTTCACAAAACACAACATGATCATTGCCTTGCTTGACTTCTTCAAACAGCCACTTTCTTGACTTGGCAGTGGGGACACGAGTATAGTTATACCCCATGTAATCGGTCTACATTGCTTATAACAAAGTGAAAAGTTAATTGAGAGCAATACACCTAATAATGATCTCCCAGGAATAATAAAATTTAATATAGTGCATGAACTGTCCAGGTGTCAGGAGCATGTAGTAAGAAAGAGTATCTAAGAGGGGGACAAATGTAGTTACCAATATGCAGAAGAGAAGCAATGGGGGAGTATGGGAAGCCGTATTGTATTTTCATTCACACTCACTATATTTTCATCTTCATATTTTAGAATGGGATTTTTGTCAGAGTTAAATGGAATAATGAAAGTCAGAGCTGGCTAGGAACAAAGTTTCCTTTCACTTCCCTGATGAACAGTGTTAGAGAGGCCAGGTTGGATTTGCCTGAGAGCATGAAGAGGAAAAGCCAGGTAGGATTGTGTTAGTTCACTGCTCTAAGGCCAGCAACGAGAACTCCTTCCTGCTCAGTAAGCACCTAATCAGGCAACAAAACTAAATGGATAAGATGATTGAAACTCACGTTTTCTGACTCGTAGCTCAAACATTGAGCGTGACACATTCCTTTTTGTTATGATAGAGAAATTATAAAGAATATTTAATATATTTTTTTAATCAAAAAGAAGTTGTTTTTATCTCTTACTCAACTTTTATCTTAATAATGCTCCAGAAAAGAAACTAAAACAGAAAAATGGACAAGTGAATTCAAGGATAACTGGTGCTACAAAAGGAAAGATCATTTTAAGTGAGTCTGCCTAAAATGAAGATGAAGAATTTTATATTACATCAGGAAGAGAAATGTATTAGACTTTAGTCTTGAAAATTGAAACTGTGAATAATACAAATAAATTGGCTTAATTTGTATCTTTAAAAATTCATGTCGTAATTCCAATTTTGCAAGAATTTTTATTTTATTTTTTTAAATATTTTATTTATTTATTTATTTATTTATTTATTTATTTATTTATTTATTTGAAAGAGAGAGGCCCAGGGAGAAGCAGGCTCCATGCAGAGAGCCTGACGTGGGACTTGATCCTGGGTTTCCAGGATCATGCTCTGGGCTGAAGGTGGCGCTAAACCGCTGAGCCACCGGGGCTGCCCTGCAAGAATTTTTAAAACAAATAAATAACGAGTCAAGTATTCACTGATTTGTATGACAAATATGTTTTTCCTATGGAAATTGTGTTATAAGACATACTATGCCCCAAATTGAAATTTCATGTCACAGATGCAAAGATACTCATTCGTGTTTTCCAGCACCTCTTGATTTTATAGTTCTCAAGTCCTTCCTTGTTGAAAGCCCATCATGTACAAAGCATGTTGTTCCTCTCCTCTGACCTAAGCCTCACGTTTCCAGGGCATGGGATGGTCAAACAATTCTCCCACGTGAGTTTGGAAAGCTTGGCTCTTTTGTGCTTTCGTTTTTCAATCAAACCAAATTGTATTGCTGAATTACATAAACGTCTGATAATCTTCAAGGAACCGACTGACAAAGATGTGGCTTAACACCAATACAGGTATTACAGAAAGAGGGATATGTGATTGGCACTTAGTTACTAATACATTTTTTTTTTATTTTGACAATTTGTGCTTCTCAACACAATTTGATCATCCGTTTTCAGATAACAAATGGATGATATTTTTTGAGCACTTTATACAGATTAGTGGTTCCAGGGAATGTGTCCAAAATGTCATGGACATCACATTTGAATAGAATTTCCTGAGAAATACCACTTTTTGAATCATCTTAGAAGCTCCTACCTTTGGTTTACCTGCTCTTCCCCTCCTCCCTTCAACACCAGTAAGCACAACTCTCTAAAGTCTATTACCTTTGTCACACTTGACTTCTTCAGATTCATTCATCAAATTAGTTTTTTACAGGGGCTCCAGGGGGCTCAGTTGGTTAAGCGTCCACCTCTTGATTTCAGCTCAGGTCATGATCTCAGGCTCCTGAGATTGAGCCCTGCATCGGGCTCCACTGCACTCAGCATATAGTCTGCTTGTCCTTCTCCCTCTACTCCTCCCTCTTCCCACTCTCTCTCTCTCTCTCTCTCATACCTAAATAAAATCTTTTAAAAATATTAGTTTTTTTCATGAAAAGCCTCTACTTTTCTAGTTAAACCAGGTTTAGAGGTCATGAGAGAAAACAGGAGTTAAAGTACATGACATTTCTCCCATCATACTCTAAGAATAAAAACTTTATCAACCATCTTCAGTTCTGATTTCCCTTTCTGAAAGTTTGAAACTGATCTCACTAGCAGATATATAATCACTGAGACCATCTTAGGGGCTAGATGTAAGATATATTCTATAGGTTTTGATAACTATATAAAATTATATATATTATATTATACCCTAAACCATAGTTTAAAAATGACAGGCTGATTTCTTAATGGTATGAATTATAAGCCTTGAAATATCTTAACTGACTATTATTTACATGTAGCATAACTTCATTTATTATGTTGAAAAGAAGGATAGGCTGTAAGATGAATAAAATAACCTTTCCCCTGCCTTATATAACTTACTTAGTTGTATAATGTTCAGAGAAAAACAACAATCTTGGTTCATGATTTATTCAAACTCTGAACCATAATGCTAACAGCTAGAAATGCAAATTCTAATGATCATTCTCTATTCATTACAGGGGAAAAATATTTTCTGATCATCCTATTTTATGTGAATTCTGATAACAGTTTCATTTGTCTTTCCACATAAATTCCAATATGATTTTCTTTTTTTAAAGATGTATTTATTTATTTTAGAGAGAGAGAGAGAGCATATGCAATGGGGGTATAGGGAGAGCAAGTCTTGAGCAGACTCTATGCTGAGCCAGGAGCCCAACACAGGGCTCAATCTCATAACACCAAGATCACAACTGAGTCAAAATCAAGAGTCAGATGCTTAGCTGACTGCACCACCCACGTGCCCCTCAACATAATTTTCTAAAAGTGTTAAAAAATATATATAAGCACTTTAAAAATGGTTGATTCTATATGTGTTCTTACACCAGTGATAATGTTTGATGAGCCTTCTTGTAATTATGAAAAAATAGTCCCTTAGTTCAACTTAATTTACTGCCATCCAGCAGATATTTATTGAGAACCTGCACTAAGGCAGCAATTGTAGAGATTTAAAAAATTATAAAATTAATTTGCTCCCTTAACTATATTATAATCTGGTGGAGGAGTTAATGTTCACAGATATGAAACTATCACAGACTTAAGAGATGAATTAAAGTTGGCTTAAAATTGTGTCATACCCCCCACCCGCCCCACCACAAAGACAGCTACCTGGGTGTCCTCAACACTTTGATATCCTCTTGCCTTTAATGTTTAAATACAGTAACTTGGCTTTCTCTCACGCACTATGAAGAACCCAGTAACCACTCCAATAGCTGAGAATAATTGCTGAAGCATTTCTTCTAGTTTTCTCTTGCTTCAGTTTTCTGATTCTAGTCTTTAATGATTTATATGTGGCATCTCACTTCTGCAGCTGCTGCCCTTGGGCTGCTCACCTTTGCCCCCAACAGGCTATAGCTCTGATTCCTTCACTCCTTTAGAAGCCATTGACACAAGACAGAACTTTACTTAAGACTTGAAAGAGTGGAAGGTGTGGTTTACAGCACAGAATAGACATTAAAATTTAACATATATATTCTTACCATTTTGAGGCATGGGTGCCTTCTCACTGTCCATGCTTCCTTAGACCTATGGACTTAGCTACATTTTCTCAGATTCTCCTGTATGTCTTCTTCTCCAGTATTTCCAAACTTCTTACTCTCTTATACACAATCTCAGATAATCCATATCTATCTTTTAACTCTGAAGAACAGTTTGGCACCCCTTTTATAATACCTGCTATAGAGAAATCTCACTGCTCCCAAAGATCCTGCCAAGCAATCTCTCTTTAAAGTGAATCACCTTTCCTTATATAGAAATGCTACTTATCTAGTATGTGAAAGTAGTTGTAGTCTGTTAGTTCTTACTTTGGATAGAACTTTTTTTATCTTCATGTTATGTGAACAAGTGAGAATCAGTAAGAGAGAGCTCCCTGGGTTAGACCTGTCCATCAGACTTTGTGGAGAAAATAGGAATTGGGTCAGATCAAAGAGGCACTAGCACTTGAGTAGATTGAAAAAAGGAAGATATTCCTATTCAGTAAACAAGCAAATAAGGATTGAAATATGGAACTATGCCTGACTTATGTAGGACAGAGAGAAAGAGGAGAAGTGCTTGACGAGAATCGAGGCATGGTGAAGAGTAGAATGTGAGCTCAGGGAAAGAGTTTGGTGACTTAACAATCAATTATAGCTTAACTAGACGGCATCAAAAAAATTCATACTTGGAACAAGAGAAAGCAAGAAGTGGAGTCTCTGTGGGATTCTTTAACAGATGTGTGACACGGTAAAGAAATATTTGGAAAAGTTTAGTTGATGTAACAGAGATGTGTTGATGGAATAAAAGCCTGGAGGCAGAGAAGTCAGTGTGATACAGCAGTAACTGTGAGGGGAGGCTGAAGACATGCGCCAGCCTGCCAATGCTGGAAGGGAAGGGGGTGGTGAGAATTGAGAAAGAATGGCAAGGATCCACCATGAGTAAGCTCAAGCCTACTGACCAGCATCACTGCCCTGACAGATTTGGTGAGAAGCTGGGACAGGAACGTGAACAGGAGGGGAGAAAGCTGTCCTCCAAACTGATGGGATTGTGCCAAAGCTATGATTCAGTGGCAATTTTCTACCCCACCTTCCTCTCAGGACTTCCCTTTGTACCTCTCAAGATTGATATACCACTATTTGCTAATATAACTACGGAAATTTTTTTAAATTATTTTTATTTAATTTCAATTTGCCAACATATAGTATTAACACTCAGTGTGGAAAATTTTAAAATATGTATATATTTAATCTTTTACAACTTTTTTTATTGTTTTAGATAACAAAGGTAGTGAATGTGGATTGAAAAATAATTGATAAAATAATATCAAGTGATCCACCATCTAGGAAGGGGAGGTAGGTGGGCGGGGGGTGGAAGGGACTGGGTGACCGGCAGTTGATGGGATGAGCACTGGGTGTTATTCTATATGTTGGCAAATTGAACACCAATAAAAAATAAATTTATAAAAAAAAGAAAGAAAGGAAGAAAGAAAGAAAGAAAGAAAGAAAGAAAGAAAGAAAGAAAGAAGGAAGGAAGGAAGGAGGGAAGGAAGGAAGGAAGGAAGGAAGGAAGGAAGGAAGGAAGGAAGAAGGAAGGAAGGAAGGAAGGAAGGAAGGAGGAAGGAAGGAAGGAAGGAAGGAAGGAAGGAAGGAAGGAAGGAGGAAGGAAGGAAGGAAGGAAGGAAGGAAGGAAGGAAGGAAGGAAGGAAAAAGGAAGGAAGGAAGGAAGGAAGGAAGGAAGGAAGGAAGGAAGGAAGGAAGAAAAAAAGCAAGAAAGCAAGCAAGAAAGCAAGAAGGAAGGAAGGAAGGAAGGAAGGAAGGAAGGAAGGAAGGAAGGAAGAAAGAAAAAAAGAAAGAAAGAAAGAAAAAAGTGATCCACCATGTAGAGATACACCCCTCTGACATTAGGCTGTTGAATGCACTATATTTTTACAAATTAATATGTAATTCATTAACGTCAAGTTGGCCTTCTGTCCAGTTCATATGTTTTTTAACTTCGACTTCTATAAAAGCTTTTTAAGAAAGACCCGTTCAGGGCCAGCGCCGCGGCCCGTGGGGAGAGCCCGCAGGGCCCGGGGGCGTTAGACCCGAAAGACGTCGGGGCACGCTGACCTGGGAGCGGAGGCCAGAAGGCTGGGCCAAGAACTGTAAACTTCTGCAGTCTCAGCTTCAGCTCAAGAAGGCAGCTCCCACACAGCGAAGAGCCACAGAACGAAACAGAGTCCGGGGCTTGCCCGGGTCATCGCCCTGCGGGAGCGGGAGGCAGCTCTTCCGACCCCGGCAGATCGCGGCCCACCTCCCCCACCCCCTCCACCCCCACCCCCACCCCCACCCCCACCCCACCCTCCCCCACCCCCCGCACGCGGCGGCCGCCGGGAGGATCCTGCTCCCAGGGGACTTTCTGCAGGAGACGTCTGGATGCCTTCAGCTGATGCATACGATCCCATGTCTCCTAACGATTATGAGAAAGTTAGTGAAACGCCAAAGAGAGGAACGACAGAGACAGCGGGAGCTGGAAAGACGGAGAAATAGAAGAGAGAGAGGAAAGAGGCGGAACGACAGACGTGAAGCTAGTGGGTTCTCGGGGCGACCAGATCCAGATTCTGATGAAGACGAGGATTGTGAGCAGAGAGGCGGAAAAGAAGCAGGCGCGGAGCTGCCCTTGCACCACCCCCTTCTCTTGCAGAGAAAGACAAAGAGTTGCCCCGAGATTTCCCCTACCAAGAGGATTCCAGACCCACTCTCCGTCTTCCAAAGCTGCTACCCCTCCTCCAGTGTACGAGGAACAAGACAGCCCCAGATCTCCGCCTGGACCTGGCGGCTCCTTCCTTGCCAACATGGGTGGCACAGGAGCACATGGAATCATGCAGAAGTACGGCTTCCGGGAAGGCCAGGGTCTTGGGGAGCACCAACAGGGGCTGAGCACAGCCCTGTCCGTGGAGAAGACAAGCAAGCGAGGAGGCAAGATCATTGTGGGTGATGCCACCGAGAAAGATGCATCCAAGAAGTCAGATTCAAATCCATTAACTGGAATACTTGAGTGTCCTACCAAAGTGGTCCTCCTAAGGAACATGGTTGGTACAGGAGAGGTAGATGAAGACTTGGAAGCCGAAACCAAGGAAGAGTGTGAAAAATACGGCAAAGTTGGAAAATGTGTGATATTTGAAATTCCTGGTGCCCCTGATGATGAAACAGTACGAATATTTTTAGAGTTTGAGAGAGTTGAGTCAGCAATTAAAGCTGTTGTTGATCTGAATGGGAGGTATTTTGGTGGACGGGTGGTAAAAGCACGTTTCTACAATTTGGTTAAGTTCAGGGTCTTGGATTTGGCGGAACAGGTCTGATTTTAAGAACTAGAGCACGAGTCATCTCGGATGATCCTTAAATGAGCTGTAGGCTGAGCAGAGAAGGAAAAGGCATCAGCCAGCCTGTGTGGCTGCTGCGTACAGAGATTCTTGGAAGGACTTCTAAGATAGATGTTGAATGATCCCTTTTTTATTTTGTGGTTTTTAAAATATAGTATAAAAATCCTTAAAAAAAAAAAAAAGACAAGTTCATTAAGCTTTCTTTGTTTTGTTTTCTCCATTTAAAGCAATAAAGAAAAGAACACTTGGTATTAGTATTGCCAGGGTGGAATGGTTGCAAAAAGAAAGATAATATGAAAAGCAAGTGTCTCAGAAAAAAAACCTCATTAACAGGGATGGGTTTCAAGCTTTGTGATTTCAATCTTTTCAGCCCATGGCATTAACCTTCTCAGAAACTTCATACTTTCAAACCACCCATGTTTATTAAGACAAGCATTGAGAAAGCACTAAAGCCAAAAAAGATATCTTGTACCCTGAATTTACACTTACCCCGGTATCCACAAAGATTTGTTTGGCAGGCACTATTTTTTTAAAGAGAGGTTTTCTTTCTGCCGTTTATGGAGCCAGGAGTGAAGAAAACATAATAAAATATGTTATTTGAAACCAAAGACAACAGAATGTTCTGAGATGTCATTTATTTTGTTTAGTAACTTTAGCTATAGAAAGCTCAACAAATCCTACAGAGAGCTGTTCTTTAGAATGGAGAACTATTTTCTATCCCTTAATGATGACATATTTCTAAAGAAGAATGACTTGCCATTATCTCCTTAGGGTTCTAAACATAGCTAGAAGTCCATTTTAAAGTCTGCTGTAAGTTGTAAAGTTTTTAACAGCATAACCCTTGTTTTTCTAGTCTCGGGTCTGACAGTAAAATATATTTATTATTTTCAAGAGTTTTATAGACCTTCACTACTTCCCGGAAAATACAATGAATAGGAAGAAAGGATGAGCTAACTTGGCAAAGTAATTTGGGGATATAGAGATGAGATATCTGGTGCATATTTGTCAACGACCGGTGTCATTTATCAATGACCTTGGGAAGGTCATTTCATCTCTTTTTATTTAGACCTCATGCTAACATCTTTTTAATGATTCTTCTCATTTAAGCCATTACTTAGAATACTAGAAAAAAGTCAAACTAACACTGATTTTCTAAGCACAGAGTGGGTATAAGACTGTCTACACGTCCATCACACGAAGAAGGCAAGCTGCCCAAGCACCCCACAGGATGGCTTCACTGTACACTCTTGAAGGTGGATGCCTAATGGTCTACGGGCAAAATGCAACAGCCACACACCTGTGACCTCTTCAGTTTCCAAAAATGCTTAGGAGCAATTCTAACTAAAAAAACGACTGTGGATAAATTGCCTCAAGAACAAGCAATTTCACATCTTAGAAGAAGGTCAAAGCAACGCATGTGTAAGTCTGGGTGACCCTCTGTTGATATTCTCAAATTAAAGAGAACTTTCAAGGTGTTACCCTCAGCCTCCTGTGCTCCTCCCTCACTTTCCCTCTAAGAGGCTTAAGACTTCAGCACTTTGGGCCATGAGGAGTTGAAGAGGGCGCCACTCCTAGAATATATTCTAGCTAGACAAGGGAAAGGAGGGAAGAGGTGAAAAAAAAAAATGTTGTAAAATTGTCATCCTGGTTCTGTGACTTCTAGTGCAACCTTATAATTTCAGTTTACTACTCTGACTTGTAACTAGATCACGTTACTAGGTGAGAAGAGGGTCCCTTTGTTGTTATACATTCTGAGAGAAAACAAAATTTAGGGCACCAGAGAACAGGGAGTCTTTACTCTTGGTTATCGTCTGGTATGCAACATATGTTTATTGAGCGCCCACCAGATGCCGAGTGCTGGGCTTGGCCCTGCTGAAGAATAGATAAAGATAGGTTAGGTCCCTTCCCCCAAGCTTGCACTCAATTCAAGAGAAAAGATGAAAATACATCACATTGATCATACCTAGCAAACAAAGTGAGGGTCAGCGGACCAGCAGCACTAGGTCAGCTGAGATTTATTAGAAATGTGAATCATCAGGCTTTACCCCAGCCCTCCTGAGTCAGAAGCTATATTTTACCAAGATCCCCAGGTAATTTTGTATGCAAACCAAAGTACTTTGAGAAGTACTAACAAATAGAACACTATTTTCTCCTCCCATGGGTCTATTATGCCACAAAGTTAAAAATAGCCACTGGCCCAGCTACATGCCAAGACCAAACGTGTATGTTCATGAAAGACAAGGAATCGTTTAAATGAAATATGCCTACGAGGCTGGAGATAACAGTAGACAAGATTAGCAGAGAGGCTGTTGTTCATTTTTAGTGCTATCAGAGAATAAAAAAGAAGACATTCTTTTATTTAGCTTGCTATTTGTAGACGACTAAAGGTAAAAATGACCTCATTAAAGGGAAGAAGGAAGAAAAATCTACAGTTTGAAATATGTTTCCATTAGTTTACAAGGCTAAAAAAGATAGCATCTGGAGGTTATTCAATTTTATAAAGGATTTTGTGATTTAGTGATTAAGATTCTTGTCTCCTTATTCTCTTTCTGGAATTAGCATTTCTCAACAAAAGGAGACCTATCAGCTAGTGAAGGATTTTACTCAAAGGACATTTTAGTTCGCAGTAAGAAAACCAAAAGTATCAAGGTGAGTTGTGGAAGGCTACAGCATGTAATTTAAGTACAACATATGTAACATAATATCTAAATATTTTCATCTTTAAAAGTTATTTGAAATAAAAACAGCCAATTTTTGTATTCAGTAAAGATAAAATCAATTTTCAAGTGATGGCTGATATCGGCAGAAAATGTACAACAGTTGCTTTGTATCACTGGACTATGAGGGAAACACCTAAGAATTTTTAATGATTACTAAATTGCTCTTCACAGTACTGATTACACTTTGCACTATATCCTGCAATTAGGTAGATGTATAATTATTACACATTACCATCATATTACTATTCTTATACATTCATTCTTTATTCTTTTAGGTCCCTTAAAGAATCAATGACATTCCTGGAAGCTAAAATAGATTTCATTTACATTAATGCAGGTTCTGATTAGTTCATGGAAAATGATTCTATGCAAGTTCCTGTATTGAATTATCCTTTATAGGTTTTTCACATGACTCTCTACTCTTTGTTTATTAGTACTTGTGGAGTGAAATATAGTTCAAAAGAAGGAAGATGTTCTTCCTTTTATCATTTCTGACTCCTTTTTAAATGCAACATTAATCATGTTACTCACTAAACATGACTTCTGAAAATCACATTTGGTCATTGAAGAACTATTTTTTCTCTTTTGTGGACTTCAATTCCCAATAGTGATGATATCTTACCATTTGCTGTGAGAAGGAAACATAGCTGTGGTCC
Organism: Vulpes vulpes; assembly: GCF_048418805.1. Taxonomy (NCBI): domain Eukaryota; kingdom Metazoa; phylum Chordata; class Mammalia; order Carnivora; family Canidae; genus Vulpes; species Vulpes vulpes. The sequence continues at coordinate 20,014,408 of NC_132783.1, forward strand.
TAAAAGAAATTAAAAATATACTCTATTCTTGGTATATCACCATTAATGGGAATATAAATTTGTAAGAACATTGCAAAGGCATTTGTTCTATCCAAAGTATTTGTCTTGTTTACCATGATGCTGTGGGATCCATGTTAAGGTCACATAAATGGCCTGCACCACTATAGAGTCTAACAATTGTGCTGTTGTTCTATTTGCTTGGTTTGGGTGTTTAATGAGTTAACCATCACTATCTCTAATGTGTGAGGTGGGTCAAAAATACAAATACCTTAGAAATGAAATATAAATATGTAAGCATATGTATAGCGGGAAATGTGAAAATATTTTCATTTCTAGAAATGTCTATATTTATATAAAATGTATAAGTGAACATAAAAATGCCAAACAGTAAGACTTTTAGTTCTAGAATATAAAAGTTCAGGTTTGTCATATTCTTTAGTTAGACACAAATATTTCTTCTCAAAGTAACACATTTATTGTAAAAATGCACTTTGGGTGTCATGTTCATCATGAATGTTTCATAATTTGAGACATATAAAAAATTTTTTTTTAGATAATCTCTAGACCCAACGTGGGACTCAAACTTATAAATAACCCCAAGATCAAAAGTCACATGCTCCACGGACTGAACCAGCCAGGCACCCTTAAAAATTATTTTTAATAGGGCGAGTAGTTTCTATTTTCTCACCAGATTTTCCAATGTTTATTTCATAATCATATCCTTATAGATACAGTTACTTTTAATTACAAGACCCTATTCTAACATTTTGCTATATGCATGAAAGAATCGATATCTCATCTTTTCAAAATGAGGTAAGTCGTTTTCTGGGACAGTCTCATACAGATTCATGGAGATGTTGGTAATCAATAAAAAGAAAACTTAAATAGAGATCAGTGATTTTTCAAGTCTCAAAACAGAAATTAATAAATCAGACAAATTCAATTTTTACAAGAATGGCATAAAATAAAAAAATCACAAAGGAAAGATAACAATTACTCCAACAACCCACTGTAATCAAGCCAATACCAGAGTAAGAAGAAAATTCTTCAAGGTAAATGTTTCACACTAAGGTTTTTTTCTGTTCATTTTCTTGATGTTTATTTAGGAATCACAGCTGGGGTTTTTCCACATGCAATTTTCCATAAGTGGAAATCTGAATCTTCATGTTAACTTACATATTCTCTAAAATTGTGCTCTACGATTAGAGCTTCTATGATAACGGAATAAAGAAAAGGGCATTCTGGAGCCACAGGACTGAATTATCTGCTTTACAGAACTCAGAGTAAATTCTCTGCAAAACTCTTATTATGTAACTGACAGAATTTTGCTAATATTTTTGTTCCTTTGCTTATTTATTTAAGAACTCATTCATGTATGTGATAAAGAACTGTGTGATGCTACTTTGTCCTACAATGCGGTATATGAAAGGGTCTTTTCTGGAATACACACTCAATGGTATTTTCTTTACAATTCAGTTCATTTCATAACATATGACATATTATATATGAAGTACCTACTATGTGAGAAGTATAAGACCCTGTGTTTGACCCTACAAGGAATGGGATATAACAAGATAAATACGACTTAATCCAACAAAATTTCAATCTCATAAAGAAAACAGAACACGTAGCATTAGTTACTCTACTATAATCTCCCCCACAAAAGTGTCACGGGAATGATTTAAACAAGGAGTAGACATATAGGGGACAGAGATAATTTCTTAATAGAGAAGGCTGAGGGAAAAGATATTTGATCCCATGACCTAGGTAGCAGTCACAATGTTTTCAATCCAAATATCAGGCATACATTTAAAAAAAATGGTACAGGCTTGCTTTCATAGTTTTTGGTCAATGGCATCATAACTCATTAGCATTTGCTAAGACATCAGAAATTCCCCCCCATGGTCTCCCTCAGCAGTCCTGCATTTATTGTCCTCTTCATCCCTACTCCTGGGCCTCTTCCACACTGCTTCCATGGCACAGAAGACTCTGGGATCATCCCAGCCCTCTCTGTTTAGACACATTCAGCTGCCTCCTAGGAGTCCCATTGGGAACAGAGACAGTCCTTTTTCGACTTCTCTATTCTTTAGAGTCCTCTAAATTTTTCTGCAGCTGTGATCACCTCTTACCTTTAGGGGACACTACCTTGAGGTAGAAAGATTTTGTGACAAAGATCCACAGTGGTGTGCACAAATGTATAACATATTGAAAAATGGTTAAGGTGTTGCCATGATGATGGGTGCCTGGGTGGCTCGGTGTTTGAGCATCTGCCTTTGGCTCAGGGCGTGATCCCAGGGCTCTGGGATCGAGTCCTGCATTGAGCTCCCTGTGAGGAGCCTGCTTCTCCCTCTGCCTGTGTCTCTGCCTCTCTCTCTGTGTGTGTCTTATGAATAAATATATAAAATATTTTTTAAAAAAAGGATTTTTGGAAAAAAAAAGGATTTTTGCCATGCTGAGATGACAGAATGAAGTATTCTTTACATATTGCAAATAGGAAAGTTTAGAGGCCAGTTTCAATGTGCAACCTCAAATAATGGGTTGGGGTAGTGGTACGCCTGGTTTGGGTGAAAGGAGAAGTAACAGGAGTGACTCAGTCAACATTCTGCCCATAGTGAAGTCATGTACAACAACATAGTAGAACAGCCATTCGCTCATTCTTCCTTCCATGAACCCGGTACATCTAACATATATGTATCTTATGCTCTATCCAAGTACACGTGTCTTTGAGGTCAAGCCTAATTCATCTGTGAATCCTCAGCACCTAGCTGAAATGATGGGGATATATAATAAATTAATGATATACATTGATGATATATACTGTATTATGGTATTAAATAGTAAATCAATCAGTACTTGGGAGGAAAGATTAAAGGAAGACTACACAGTTATGATAATGTTGCTTTCCATGTTCTCTATTTCATTTTGTCCACCTCATCAACTGATTATGCTGGAAAGTTTTCACAAGGATTTAAGTGCAGAACATGTAATGGACACTGATATCATTGATCTTGTACCTTAAAAAGTATAAAAGCCAGGTTATAATATTAAGTCTGTATGAATCAGTCACCAGTAACATTTAAATGTATAACACTTTTGCTAGAGTTAGCAGTGGAGGGGCTCTTAAAAGACTATTATAATAAAGTGTTCTTTATGTACATCTAGAAGCACCAAGAGTTATTTTTTTAAGAGAACCTACTATTGAGGAGCTTGTGTACTCACCTACCATGATTCCCCACTATTTCTAAGATAACATCTAAATTAGTAGTGAAGCATTTAAGGACCTCTGATACATAACATGACCTCAACTCCCCCACTACTCCTGTACAAACATATTTTCTGATCTAATCAAACATACGTTACACATTGCATTTTTCCACCTCTGTTTATTTACACATGGCTCTCCTCTGTTCTCTCCTCCCTTTTACTGAAACAGAAATGTATCATATCCTTCAAAGCTCAGCACACAGCCCATCTCCATCAGGAACATTTTGCTGACTATGCCTCTTCCAAACCCTAAAAAACACTTGTTATCATTAATGACTATTTGGTATTCAGTAAATCATGTGCCTGCATGTATCTGTGCATGTGTGGTTTGTGTATTTAAATGCAGCTCTCTTCTCTCCCCAGTCAGGCTGGAAATTGCTATCTGACAAAATATATTTCACCGATTTTTAAATATCCATATCACCCAACAGGTTATTTTTCAATTAGTTCATTGGTTATTATGATCATAGTTTTATTTTTTCTATTTCAAAAGAAATTTATTTATTTATTTATTTATTTATTTATTTATTTATTTATTTTAAAGAGAGAGAGTGGAGGGAGGGAAGGAAGGAGAGGGAGAGAGAAAATCTTGAAACAGATTCCATGCTGACTGCCTAGCCCAATGTGAGGTTCAATCCCAGGATCCTGAGATCATGACCCAAGTCGCAATTGAGAGTTGGCCACTTAACTGATTGAATCACCCAGGCACCCCATGATTGATCGTAGTTTTAAATGTATCTTAGGAAAAAGATCAGAAATCGAATGGATATTTTCTTCGATAGATAATTATAAAAACATAAATAAGTAAATACAATTAAGTACATTAATCACTCTGAACTTTATCTCATCTTGAGTACCCTGTTTCTTCACTCTGATCTCCCTAATTTATTTTTACTTTCTGAATTTGGTCTGGTGAATCCTGCTTTTACCTCTATTTCACTGCTACCATTTGCACACATCTCAATTCATATATATATATATATATATATATATATATATATATATATATATTTAAACACTTCCCTATAATTTTTCCTATACAGATTTAACTTCCTTTACCAGATTTTAAGATCTGTGAGGTCACGGATTATTTCTTTTTAATCCTGTCTCTTTAGCTTCTAGCACATTGCCTCTTTGCTTCATAAGTGAATGAATCAGGACCTGAATCTTAAACAAGGCAAAGCACAAAATCATGTGTTTTTATTTTGTATACAAAGAAATCAAGGCTATGATAAGAAAGTGACCAAGTTAAAAAATCAGTGACAAAATGCAATCAGGACATCAACCTCTGGACACTTGGTCCAGCAAGTTACTACCATCCCCTACATAGCGCTATCTTCACTGCAACCAGTCAAGGCTATTTCATGTAACTACCAGAAAGGACTTCCCCAGTTACAAGTGGTTTCCCAGGGTTAGAATTCATCCTATACACATGTAATTTTTCTTTATCCAATTTCAACAATAAAAAATGATTGTTCTTACTGAATCCTTAACATATACTAAGTTCTAAGCTTTTACATCATTTAATACATTTAATTATCACAACCTTTCCTTTGTTACATATTTTTTATTCCCATCTTATGAATGTGGAAAATGAAATGTAAATTCAGTAATCTACTTAACCAAAACTATGGTAAGTAAAAAAAAAAAAAAAAAAAAAATTACATTCTATACTCTTAAAATGAAGCCCAGAGCTATTTTTTAGATTGTCAACAAACTATTTTAAAAATTAGAGCTGTCCTGGCCTAATATTTCTCCTTTGCAAGCATAGTGCTAATCTGCACAGTTAGCCAGAGAACACTATTAAATGACTGGGACAAAGAGCCTCTATTCTCAATTCCTTACCTTAAGCACATAAAACCTCTGAATCTATCACTGCACTGGAAAAAATAAATTACTGCCTTTCTAAATTCATTGTGTTTTTATGAGGGGAAAAAAAACAGACAGGAAGGATTGGATGAACTACAAAAGATCATACAAATGTCAATGGTTTGCTTAGGTCTGATTTTCACCACACCATAGGCAAGGACTGTGTTGTGCACATTGTACAGATGAGGAAAACATAGATTCCAAATGGCTAAGGGGCTCTTTAGGGACATTAAGGAATGCAATGAGGTTGGATCCTAATGACTTTCCTCTCTTTCCAACACCCTTCTACTGCACCATGCCACCTTTCTGGTGGCTTTGCATATCAACGTGATTCAATCTTCATCTTTGAATTAGAGAGAAATCCTGAAATTTTGTGATTTAACTCACTGGTCTAAATTTTGGATGCATATCTGAGTAAACATAAAAAATTGCACTACTTGTGAGTGTTGTTAATCCATTAAACAAAGGCCCCACCGACCGCAGCTATGCAAGTTTTCACATGCCACCATGCTGATCAATTTGAGACCTCTCTACCAAGTGGGAATGGATTTGAAGCTTCATGTTAATTTAATCATTTCCTTCTTTACTGAGACTGTCAACAAGGCCACTGGTTGGCCTCCTTTTGATTTAGTATTTAAAATAACTCTTGATAATAGCAAAGGATCCTCATAATTTTTACAGGGGTTTTCATGATTTCTGTTCTAACTCCAGTCATTTACACATTTTGTACCTACCACAGAGCAGCAAACCACCTGGACAGCCTGGTTTGACAGAAAGGGGAACATATGTATGTGCCTCTGACATGTCCTTGGGCCCCTGTGTCTGGCTTTCCATTCTGGAGAATAAAAACAAGAACATTATGGGCAATTAGATTACCACATAAATATGTTTACATTTTTCACTCTCACACATACAAATATAACATTTTTAAATTTTTCACTTAATAAGTCATTAAGAAATAAACAATATGTTTGCTAAATATGTTTGCTTTGTCACATTCCTTAAGAGTCCTGGATTTCTATTTCCTTTTTGGTGTGTTATGTGGCATCAATTTTTCTTGCTCTAGTTAGGATGTAATCTTAATTGTTCAGTTTCTATTGAGCTTGGGTTCCCTCATACAACAATAATAAAAATAAGAGATGATAACGGCAATGAGAGTGATGCATTCAATATCCACGGCTATCAGTAAAGTCATTGAAACATTGTATCTCAGGGGCTGAAGGTGGGGCCTGGATTCCACTCCCTGCCCTTCAATAACTGCAGAGCCATTTTGGCCAAGTCTTAGGAACTCACCAGATCTAGGCTGCTCAGCTTTAAGTGAGAAGATAGGTTGACATCTTAGACCTCTTCTACTTTTAAACCTGCTGTGAGTGTATGAAATATTTAAGGATATACTACACAAATAATATATGGTGGAGGATACAAAACTATTGTCACTGTTCTCAGAGAGCTAATGATAAAAATAACATAGAATAAGTGTAAGAAGCTAAGGACAGAGACATTGGGTGTGAAAACCTTAACTCTTATATTAGGCTGTTCAGGCTGCTAAATCAAAATATCACAGACTGGACAGTTCTAACAACAGAAATTTATTCTCTTGCAGTTCTGGAGGCTAGAAGTCCAAGAGCAAAATGACATCAGGGTTGGTTTCTGATGAGACTTCTCTTGTTGGCATGTATAGACAGTCACCTTTTCATTGTGTCTTCACATTGCTTTCCTTCTGTGTGCAAAAAGAGAGAGAACTCTGGTGTCTCTTCCTCTTCTTATTAGGACCCTAGTACTATGGACTTGGGGCCCCACCCTTATGCCCTCATTTAACCTTAACCAGCTCATGGAAGGAAGGCCCCATCTTCAAGTACCATCATACTGAGGATTATGGCTTCAACATTTGAATTTGGGGAACAGGAAGGAGACCTAATTCAGCCATCACAGCTCTCTTTCAGCTCTACCATATATACAGCTGAATGCCCAGGACCAAATCAACCTCTGATTCTCATTTTCCTCACGGAGAAAATAATCATTCATTCTTCAAAAAGAGATTGTGAGAACTGAACAGAATAAGAGATTGTAATGTGCAATATTAACTACAAAATGCTAAAGAAGGGGCAGCCCTGGTGGCGCAGTGGTTTGGTGCCACCTGCGGCCTGGGGTGTGATCCTGGAGACCCAGGATCAAGTCCCGCATCGGGCTCCCTGCATGGAGCCTGTTTCCCCCTCTCCCTGTGCCTCTGCCTCTCTCTCTCTCTCTATGAATAAATAAATAAAATCTTTAAAAAAATGCTAAAGAAAAAAACATCAAAGTGATTATAAAAATGATTAGTGCTGGAAGAATTAAATGCAAAATAAGTGTAGCATGAGTTCAAAATGACTTTCAGATGAAATCAAAGCAAAATCAAGGGAGGAGGGGTGAATAATTCTGAACAAGATTCTGATATACCACATTAACAAATACAAGGTTTTATCTGGAAGGCAAATGGGAAAATTCTAGTTTTTTCAAGCAAAAGAAATATATGGTATCCATGTGTTTCAGAGAAAAATAACCTATAGGTCTATTAAGAATTAAGTGCATTAACTGTTAGCATAATTTATGGACCAGAGTTGTCAAAAAGAAGGCACTGGGGCTAAAATAAAAACATAGAATCTTAGTTATGAACATTGATTTTTTTTAATCACACAGCCCTGAATTTCAATCCTATTATTGATTATTTACCAGGAGAATTTGGAAAAGTTTTAAAATCTTCTTAAGGGACACCTGGGTAGCTCAGCTGTTGAGTGTCCGCCTTTGGCTCAGGGCGTGATCCCAGAGTTCCTGGATCGAGTCCCACATCACATTCTTTGCCTGGAGCCTGCTTCTCCCTCTGCCTATGTCTCTGTCTCTCTCTGTGTCTTTCATAAATAAATAAATAAATAAATAAATAAATAAATAAAATCTTTAAAAAAATAAAAAATTAAAATCTTTTTAAGCCACAGCTTTCTCACCTTTAAAGTGAAAATAATATTGCTTCTATCAGGCTGTCATAAAAGTGATAATACTACAGCTTAATAAATTATCAGTAACTTAGCAAATATTATCATTGAAAAGACCCTAAAGGATATGTGAAAAAATGAAAAAGCTGTGTCAACAGGAATGGGCAACTGTGTTTAGGAAATGAAGCAGACAGGGAGTAATAAACAGAAACAAATGATATATTTGAAAAGAGGAGATGGAGTTAAGGTAGCATTGCTTCCTGTATAATAAACCACTCCAAAACCTCAATGGCTTAAAACAATTATTTATTCTCATTAGGTTGGCTGAGAGTTGGCTGATCCAGTCTGCACAGGTAAGCAGCTCTGCTTCAAGCTACAGGTCTGGCCAAGCTGGGCTCTCCACCCTATGTCAGGCTCACATCTGCTCCCCCAATTCTTTCATCCTCCCCGGATCATAGTCTAGCTGGGCTGCGGGCCTCTCACGGTAGTGGCAGAAATGCAGTTTGGCAACCCAGCAACCAAGTGCCTTCCATGTCTTCACTTGCAGCCTGTCTGCCCCAATTCTTTTGCCAGAGTAAGTCACATGGCCAAGCCCAATGTCAAGGAGTGGAAAGTACATTCTGCCCACCATGAGTTCAAAACAACTCTCAGATGAAATCAAAGCAAAATCAAGGGAGGAGGAGTGAATAATTCTGAACAAGATTCTGATATACCACACTAACAAATACAAGGTTTTATCTGGAAGGCAAATGGGAAAATTCTAGTTTTTTCAAGCAGAAGAAATGTATGGTATCCATGTGTTTCAGAGAAAAATAACCTATAGGTGTATACTACAGAGACTGAATGAAGGATATCAGGGAGACTGGTTAAAGGGTTAACATGGCAGCCATCTGGGAAGTGTTGTTCGGAACTGAATTGGCAGGTCACATGGCAATCACGTGGCAAAGAAGGGACAGACACCAAAATCACATCATAGCAAGAAACCATGAGACTTAAATATTCATCAGATATAGGAAAAGAAGTGAATGTTGGAAGAGTGGTGGAATGGTTACCAATTGCTGCACAAACAATTAACCCAAAGCTTTGTAAATAACAATATTTACAATCTGAGATCATCCTTTAAGCTGGGAATTCTGGAACAACTTATTTTGGTGGTTCTGGCTCAGTGTCTCTTCTGTGCTTGCGTCAGGCACACGTCAGCGAGGGCTACCATCTAAAGACTGACTGAAGCTGAAGAGCCACTTCCAGGCCAGCTCTCTCTCTCACACACGCACATACGCACACACTCAGCTGGCACATTGCTGCTGGCTGTGACTGCAAGCCCTCAGTTCCCCTCCACATGGGCTGTGGAGACTGTCCTTACAATACACTAGCTTATCCCTGAGTCAGTGACCGAAGAGGAAGCAAAATCAAAAGCAGTAAAGTCTTTTACATATGACCTAGCCTTAGAAGTCACACATGTCATTTCTGCCACATTCTATTCATTAGAAGGGATTATTAAGTTCTTCACACATTCTTTTGAAGAGAGGAGTGTCAAAGAATTTTTGGACATAAGAAGATAAAAGCAGCACAGGAAAATCATCTACAGTATTTACTTTGCAATAAGCACAACCACCAATGGAAATATCAAGTGGACAACTTGGCTATTGAAATACAATTTGGGCCAAAAGGATCACTTTCGGAGTTATCTATATGGTCACAGCAAGTGAAGCTTCTTTTATCAAATAGATATTTGGCTTTCTTCCTTTGAATCTGAGAAATAGTAAGGTAGGTAATAGGAGGTGAATCAGAAAATTGTTCAGAGCTCTGGACAAAGCAATCGAAATATTGTTAACACAGCACTACCTATATTCAAACAATTTTATAAGGTATGAATCATTCTTGAGACAGCTATAAAAGGATATTCAGGAGAAATAGTCTGGATTACATAGAAAAAGCAAATTAGTGACAAAATCACAAGACAAAACAATATTGATAACAGTTAAAGTGGAGTAGATTTGAGAAAGGATTTTTAGGCTACACAATACAGTGTAGTTGTGTGTTAAATACATCACAAGTAAAAATATGAAGAAGAAATACTACTCAATCTGACATCTGCTATCCTGGCACTCACACTCACAAAATGTTTTCAAATATGAAGTAGTGGGTAAGGGCAGCAGTACAAAAACATGGCCTTCTTTTTATCTTTGTTTCTTTAGCACTTTGCATTGAACTAAATTGATGATAGTATAAAATAAAACTTTCTAGTAAAATTTTCTACTACTTTTTCTATAAAGTAAAACTTTCTACTAAAATGTCCAGCAGGAAAACCAAAGGATTATCAGACAAAAATTAAAAATAAGTATTGCTTTCCCCCCCAAAGAAAGAAGAAAGAAAAAGACTTTCTCTAAATTAAACTTTAGCAAAACTATGAGCAGGCTGTGTTTGATTCCATTTCAAAGTTTGGGACTGACAGCCATAAGATTGTCAGCCAGGTAGAAAATGACAGGACCTTATAAAATCCCCTCTGATCTGTGGCCTGGTTTTCAAATACTGACATTCTGAGGTTGGCTTCTTCAGAGCTAAAAGAACCTCTTATTTAATATGTTTTCTCCAGGCAGAAGGGTTCTAAGTATTTTGCTTAAGGGGGTTGGTCCCTTTGGTCCTTTAAACTGAGGGAACGATGCGCTGGCCCCAAATCCATAAACACTGAAGACGAGCTTGAGTTTCCAGGTTCTAAAAAAGCTGCCTTTCCACAAAGTGGCCTTGTGATGTCTGTCTGTCTGGGTTCTGTGCAGGTTCAATCGCTTCATTGAAAACATAATAAAACTATGGAGAATGGAACTTGGTGACCCTGTTTCACACTTTTCCAAAGCACAAAAAAAAAGAATCGAGGGCATTGAAAAGTGAGTCCAAACTTTTATGGGTTTTCTTTCCCCCAGACCTCAGACAACAGCATTGTCATGAAGCAGCAGTATTCCTAAAAGGAGTCTGTTCATTGATATGCAAATGTGGGCTACAAACATCCCATTGGGCTGCGGAATCCCTGTGTCTAGCACTGTCACACAAACAGTTTTTGAATCTGAGCAGTTTATTCAGGACCATAAATATGTTTCACCCTGTGAACAAATTCTGTTTGCTCACCGAGTCTGCAAGCCCTGAAATACAAGGTAGACTATAAAACAGCCCCATTTGATAGGATGCGCCTCTGAGCAAAGATACTTCTAAATGGACCAGATTTTTATTTACTGCCCAAGATTGTCGTGCAAACGTAGCCTTCCCCAGATGGTAAGGTTTTTTGGTTTTGTTTTTTTAAGTATTATTTTAAAGTAGATGCTCTTGTCTTGAAATAACTTACTTGCTTTTAAAAATAGAAACGTCAAAAGAACTTTAGTTCGCAATGTTACCGCATTGTTAGTAAAATTGGGAAAACCTTGCTATTGCTCCTGAATAGATCAGTGACAGTGGAAGAAAGAAAAATAATCTTTTAGACATTTTTAAGTCAGGAAGAGAAATGGGGGAAGGGTGTAGGAATTTACTCTCAGAAACCATGTAAATTAACTTTTAAAATAGTTTGAAAAAACATTTCAACCACCAGAATTCTATTGAGCCCGCAGAATTTGTATAGACTCTACCCACATTTCCCAGGGCTATTTCCAGCCCTTCCTAACCATCCCACTTCTTTCTAGAGCCACTCCACCTCTAGGTAACTGCTTGCATGTAGCCAACCCAATGAATGCTCATATTTTCCACAGTACCATTGAACACATGGAGGGGACAGAGGACAGAAAAGTTCTCTTTATGAACTCTGTCCTGATCCTCTAAAACACTAGCCTCATGAGTATATGTCTATTTTCATAAGAAATCAATGCTGAGAAAAATTAACACAAAAACCTAAGATTCTGAAGGAACATATGAAGCTCACATGCCTATATGGATGAGTCTGACAGAGTTCATAATATCAAGATAGAGACCAAACTGCTTTAAAGCACCTATCACTGGTAATTTTATTTTTCTGATGACAGCGAAATAATTAAAGAAAACTTAAGTCTGTGACTACACGTTGCGCCCTGATGACTATTATCGGTTCACTGTCTGTTTTGATTTAATCCTCAATATAAGATGGTACCGTTCTTTGCCCTACATGGAGGTCCTCATTCTTGATTGTCCATCTCTGTTCTTTATTTACTCAAGCAGATGACACCAGATGGAAGTGGGAGAGGGATGAGGAACTGAGTCAGACTCACAGTCAGGTGAGAAAATAATCTCTTAGCAATTTCAGGGAAGTCACAATTAACTAACTTTTGAGAATAGAGAATTCCATTTCTTCCTTTGAATGCCATTTAATATAAAATATTGAATTCTCTCTTTTTTTAAAAGATTTTATTTATGTATTTGACAAGAGAAAAAGAGAGCACAAGCAGGAGGAGCAGCAGGCAGAGGGAGAGGGAGAAGCAGGCTCCCAGGTGAGCAAAGAACCAGAGGTGGGGCTCCATGGGGCTCCATCCCAGGACCCTGGTATCATGACCCGAGCCCAAGGCAGGAGCTTAACTGACTGAGCCGCCTAGATGCCCTAAATTATTGAATTTTAAAACAAATAAATTTCTCTCATTTCCACAATGTATTTTTTAGATGTTAATCTTTAATAATTACTTTATTTCATCAAAAGCATGATCGAATGATAAAATCTTTCTAAATAGCTTCTCAGAGTATTTCTTAAATCTCTTAAGTAGAGGTGCTATATTAAATAAAGGCAACTAAACCCCAACCATTAATTTGATCTAATTTGAATAGTTATTATAATATGTTAATATAATATGCTATGGCATACTCATGGTTTATTGGGAAATCCTGCTTTCTTTTACAAGAATTGTTGATTTTAACCAACTAATAAAACCCATTATATTTGGACAATTGAATATAAGGAATGATGAATCTAAATTACAGTTAAAAGTTATATATAGTTAATATCTCAATCTTGTTTCACATAATAAAAAAAGAAAGGCAGGAAGGGGATTTAAAAAATAAAATTACAAAAGAACGACATGACATTTCAAGAAAATGTGAGTAAACATTCTTTCATTCCAGAGTTTAAAGAAAAGGATAATCGTCGGCCACCCCATCGGGAAAAGAAATGTAACAGTATTCAGGAAAAAGAATGTTAAGATTACGAATCAAGGCTTTCCATGCCAAGAAGACTTTGAACAATATTAATTTTCTCAGGTCAAATTTTGGAAGTGCCTAGTGCTCTCCTCTAATTTTCAGCAGTATCTAGTGTGTGTCTCTCTTTCGTAGCTGTACACAATTGGTGAGCTACCAAAGCATAACAAAAATGAGGCACAGCTTAGGAAAAGGAGAAATTAGACAATCTTTATTGCATTTTTGTGATTACAGTTATAAATTTCGCATAGAAGATCCAGCCGAAAGCATCTTAGAAAATGTCCTGACCTGGGTAGAAGCTTTTCTGCTGAAATCACCATCCAGTTTGTATTGGTTTCTTTCTATCCAGTCCCCCAGAGCAGGTGCCATGAATGACAAGCTGAAAACTTGGAGAAACTTTTTAAAAATATAAACACTTCTTCAACTATTTCATTTTGTATTTAACTGTATAGGTCTGAATCTTTGTGTCATAGTCTCTTGGATTTTAATGACATCTGCTTAGTTTTAAACATGCGCTTTCTTGTATACTTTTGTTGTGCCTCAGACTGGGCTCTTCTTTGAGGCACTGGTGCCATCTGCTGGATACAAATAAAATTAGAGACTGGGGACCATTGTTCAGTGTGTGAAAAGTCCAACCAAGTGTGTAGCCCTTGTTCCTTAAAATTTCACCTTTGTAAAAACACACTGTCCCAGAAAAATAGTTTCAACGCTGTGTCTCAACTGAGTAAACCAGAACTGAGTTTACTGAGTAAACCATAAAGTGAAAAGGTTTTTTTTGGAATATTTGCCCCAGCAAATATAGTTTAAAAGCAAATTTAACATTCAACAAAACAAGCTCTGAGTATTCTGGGAACACATGATAAAGAGGACTCAGCAGCCTGCCTTCAAAATATTAGTAGTCTCATGTGCTAATAGATCTAAAGAAAGAAATGTAATGAAATAAAAATGCTGCAATAGAATAATTCCATCATTTCTGTGAAAATTTATGTGACGATATACTCACTCTCAGAATAACAAAGAAAGTAATAGTTCTGCAATGTTAGACAACTGGCTATTTTTTCATTTAAGAAAGCTAAAACCAAAATATTAATATCTTATTCAAACCAGAACCCAGACCAACTAGTGCTCTTTCCATGGCCTTCCTTTTCTGCACGGTAATTTCTTACTGATTACTTCACAGATGACAAAGTAAAGATAAGCATATTAATAAAAATATAGGCCTATAATATGCCATCAAGCTAATACCCATAAGAGGATGTGGTCTGAGTATATATATATATATATATATATATATATGAGTATATACTTAGACCACATACTCATTATACCACATATATATTAGTGGTATTAGTGGTAGGTGGTATATTATACCACCTCATATTAGACCACACATATATATATATATACACTCAGACCACATACTCATTTTATATATATATATATATATATATATATATACACACACACACATACAATGATACAATGGAATATATATACATACATATATATAATGGAATATTACACACCCATAAAAAGAAGGAAATCCTGCCATCTATGACAACATGGTTGGAATCTGAAGGTATTATGTTAAGTGAAATAAGTAAGACAACATACGGTGTCATTTATATGTAAAATTTTAAAAACAAAAAATTTGAGTTAAATTATGCAGAGAAACCACTGGTGCTTGCCAGAGGCAGAAGGTGGGGGAAGTTGGGAGAAATGGCTGAAGGGGTCAAAAGAGAAGTTTCTAATTATAAAATTAAAATAATTAAGTTCTGGGGATGTAACATATACAGTACAGTGACTATAGTTAACAAGACAGTATTATATATTTGAAAGTTGCTGAGAGAGTAGATCTTAAAAGCTCTCAACACAAGGAAAAAAATTGTGGGACACCAGGGTGGCTCAGTCCGTTAAGAGTCTGCCTTTAGCTCAGGTCATGGTCCTGGGTCCTGGCATCAAACCTCATGTCAGGCTCTCTACTCAGTGGGGAGCCTGCTTCTCCCTCTCCCTCTCCCTGACACTCCTGCTTGTGCTCTGTCAGAGAAATAAAATCTTTTTTAAAAAATGTGATTATGTATGGTGATGGATGTTAACTGGACTTATTATGGTGATCATTTCACAATATATACATATGTCAAATTATTATGTTGTACACTTGTAACTAATATAATATTATATGTCAATTATACCTCAATTAACAATAATAATATCCAAGACATAAAAAACAATGAGAAAATGTATTTAAAACCTTCTCACATTTTTAATCACACCATTTTATTGTTGATTGGTTTGAGGTATGTCCTTTTCCACTAGATATAAGATCATATACCGGAACTCAGCAGAATGCCTGGCATATGCACAATAGTTTTGTGATAAATGAGTGAATAAATTCATTCTAGACTTGTTTTTGTTCTCTTAGCCTAGTGAGAAGGAAAATATTAAGGTAAGCTGACAGTTTGCTGAAGGAAAGAAGAAAGAACTGATGCATATAAATGGAACAAATTAAATTTTATAGGCTAACAAAAAATTTAGAACTTGCTCTTATTTTTCTCAGGTACACACTGAAATACTTATGGATACTTTAGCTATACTTAAATGAATATCAAAGGATTAACAATGCCAAAAGAATTGCTCAAACTAAAAGCTATTTCATACTTTTCCCTCTTGAAAACAAATAAATATTAATTTGGATAAGAAAAGACATTGAAAACCAGTAATATAGGAAGGTAGAGGGAAAAAAAGCATTTTCCTCATCACAAAGGTAATTATCACCTGTGATAGGCACTATTGTAATTGCAAACTAGTATTAATTTATTTAATCCTCAAAACATCTCTAAGAAATAGGTATTATTATTTATTCCACTTTAAAGAAGAGCACACTGAGGCATGATTTTAACAACTTGCCCAGGATCATAAAGCTAGGACACGAAGAAAACTTGTCTACACACACAGTGGGGAAGGGCTTAAACTCTTATTATATTAACGTTTCTTGAAGTGTGCTCCACAGACCATTTCAGGGAGTCTATGAAATCAAAACAATGTTCACCATATCATTTGAGACACTGATTATCACCATAAAACCACAACTCCGTAAGTCTATCCTAGTTCAGTCTAAAGCTCAGTTGTACAAAAATTATCAGTAAGAGTAGAGGAAAATTACATTGTAATGGTAGGTTGAATTAGATCATTTAAGGTCTTGAACTCTAGGCTAAGGATGTATTTCTGCATGCTATAGAAACGTAATTAAGATTTTGAAAATGAGAGGCATCTGGGTAGCTCAGTAGGTTAAGCCTCTGACTCTTGGCTCAGGTTATGATCTCAGGGTCCTAGGATAGAGCCCTGAGTCAGGCTTTGGGCTCAGTGAGGAGTCTGCTTGAGATCTTTTGTGTCCTGCCCCACGGCAAGCTCTGTTGCTCTCTAAATAAATAAATAAATAAATCTACTTTTAAAAAGGTTTTGAATATGAAATTGTGCTAAATGAAGTTTGAAAGAAATGTGCAAAGTGAATTGGAGATACAAAAACTGAAGGTAGAGTAGAACTGAGAAACAAAAGATAGCTAATTGAATGGGAAAAAATTACTGCAAGAAAGTAGTGAATGTCTTACAGAAAATATTAAAGAAGTAAAAGAAAAAAAAGAAGTAAAAGAGATGAAAAACCTAAAGAAATTATTTCTAAATGTTTTAAGTATACAGACAGTTACCATGTGGAAAAATATAACTCACTTTCTGTCATTAATGCAGGAGTCCCCTTATGGAGAAATGGACTTAAATTTCAGCCACATGGGCAGCCCAGGTGGGTCAGCAGTTTAGCACTGCCTTCAGCCCAGAGCCTGATCCTGGAGACCCGGGATCGAGTCCCACGTCAGGCTCCCTGCGTGGAGCCTGCTTCTCCCTCTGCCTGTGTCTCTGACTCTCTCTCCCTCCCTCTCTCTCTCTCTCTCTCTCTGTGTCTCATGAATAAATAAATAAATAATCTTAAAAAAAAGAAAAAACTTCAAAAAGCTTTTCAGCCAAATAATTTGATTGAATTAGAGTAAATTGTTGATCAATAAAGATGATTCAATATTGGAATATACCATAAACAAAAGGTCAACAACATCTCTCCCTGGAAATACAGTAGATGTTATGCTTCGTTTGATCACTGGCTACAGCAGATATCTATTGAGAGGCAGTATAATGAAAAGTGTGGTGAATCACAGCTCAGAAGTTCTGGCCTAATTATGCCATCTGTTAAGTTCCTCATCAGTAAAATAGTTACATTCTGACTGTCTTTTTTTTTTCCATCTCCCATATGTTTTTTATAAGGACCATCTTGTACACAAAAGCATATGGTAAGTATAAAATACCGCTCAACAATAGACGCTTATGTTGATGCTGACAATGGCAATGACAACTCAAAAGCCCACCCTTTCCTATGATTTTATGAAGATCTCATATTTATTCTTCTTCTACTCGTATATTTTATTCCAGAGTCTGGGAAAATAGTTGTGAGTAAACAGACAAGACCTCAAACTAACAGAAACACAAGTTTTTAATAAAAACATTTTGGTTTACACTGGGAATTTATTTGTTCCCAGATCTATTTGCACTAACAAATATAAGTACTAAAGTTATATGGAGTACACTTTAGATGATATTTTCTTGATTTTTGAGGGGTGATTTTGTAAAAGGTTTAACAAAAGAAAATAATTTCAAAATGGTAGAAGTTACAGAAGTTTGCAATTTGTCGATGGGTTGTGTTCCAAAAGGTACAGTATGTAACCTGAATTTTAGCCAGACAAAAATCACAAAAGAATTCATTAAAAATAAACAAAATCAAATAGAGTTGGTAATTTAATCAAGTTTTGTGGTTTATTTTCTTAAAATTGACTCAAATATGTTAAAAGATAATCCCCTTTGAGAGGATTTCCTAGATTTGCATTCTATCCTATAATGAAAAGAGGTAAGGATATTGTATACACAGACATAAACAAAAATGCTGCTTTTACATAAATACATATGCTGTATATACATATCTTTGAATAGAGGGATTTATTTAGGTGAAATATATTATAGGCTTTTGAAAAATGCCTTTAAAATTTTTCTTTCCCATAATGAAATACAGTAGAAAAAAGGATCATTTTACAAGAGTGTTTTATTTTTGCCATCTTTCATCATATTTGAAGAGAAACAAGATGTTAATCTTATGGCAATTCCAGTCTCTTATAAGGAATACTATTTGGGTTCTCATTGCAGATGTAGCCAATAGATAATACTATTGCCACTATTTGCCTGAATAAGCAGATCAATTGGCAGTAAAGCCAATATAAAGATATTAAAGCCTTTCCCCAAATACACACACTCACACACCGAGCTATTTCACAAAGGCATAGAAATTTCAATCACTTGAAATGGATTTCCTAACAACTACTGCAAAATAGGAGGAAGAAACCATGGACTTAAGTTGATAACTTTGTGACCACAGTGTGATGGCAGATATATTTCATGTTACAAATACCAAAAAGGGTATTTCACTCATTTCCTGCAGATGCCAAAGACAGGAAGATAAAGTCATATCTCACTGTGATGTTAAAAATATTTTAATAACCATGGACAATGTTTACACCAGCAGACATCGGGAAAATTATCTAAGCCTTGTTTGCATTTGAGAAAGCATCTTCAACTATACTCATTTGAAAGATCTTCACATAAAAATAACACTGATTTTTAAAATCTCTAAAATGTCAAAGTTTTGCTTTGAAAAATCAGTATTTACTGAAATTATTTTCTTCTACAGTTTTCACCTTCTCAAACATGTTTCTATTATACATAAGGTATTAACATATCAAAATAAAATTCTCCAAACTGAGAATTTCAAATTTTTAAAACTGATTTCACTGAAGACAGAAAATACACAGTTTGAATGTAATATTCAAAATCTTCACCAAAAACTTAGTCATTTCTGACCATCATTGAGAAAATGAAATAAAATACACTGGAATGTTCATTTAATAGGGAATTTATCACTTAATGACAGAGGAGAAATTGTCCAAAACAGATGAAACAATCTTAAGCTGCACACCTTCAGAAAACAAGTAAAAATTCTTACAGGAAAAGCAAAAAGAAGCATTTGTTCTTATTAAAGCCAAGTGATTTCCCATGAGAAATAAAACCCATAATAATTGGTCAAAACTCTATTGGCCAAGAGAAAACTCAATGACTTAAGAAAAGAAAATGCAGAGCAGCCCGGTGGCTCAGCGGTTTAGCGCCGCCTCCAGCCCAGGGCCTGATCCTGGAGACCCAGGATCGAGTCCCGTGTCGGGCTCCCTGCATGGAGCCTGCTTCTCCCTCTGCCTGTGTGTCTACCTCTCTCTCTCCCTCATTAATAAATAGATAAAATCTTTTTTTAAAAAAAAGAAAAGAAAATGCATATGACAGGGGGAAATTTTTCAATAAAGCAGAGCTTACATTTAATCTTTTAGATGCAAAGGGGCTTTTTATGCCCAAATGTTTAAAGTGGCAAATATGTCAAAGGTCTGAGAGGACCACCAAGTCATATGGATTATCAGATCACCAAGAAAAAGGAAGCATTAAACTGTAATGGCTGGGGGATGAAGTATTTAAATAGCCTTTGTGGACCAAATATCATCTCTGTGTGCTCAAATCATGGAATGTTCCCTCCATCAAATCATTCTATTTTTCCCAATAATTTCTCTACAAGAGACATATACAGTTTATCCTGTTGAACTTGACAGACTCTCTCTGCACCAGACTTGAACATTTACTCTGCCTCCTTTTCTTAACACCATACAATTATGCATCTTCAAAAATGGAATCCAGTAGAAATGATGCCAATGATGGTCTTGGACATGTACATACATCTGATCCAAGTTCAGCCTTTCTTCCTCTACTTGGTCCTCCAGTCAGATGTTGAAGGCAAGTTACAGGGGACAGTCAGTGCAAGGTTAAGTATGGACAACCAGAAGAATACTCAACATTGAGAGATGACCTTGGTCTAACACATCTCCCATTTACATAAAAAATGTTTCTACACTAAGCACAGAAATATCTCCCCTCTCCCACATCCTGAAAGCAGAAAAATTCGGCCCCCTACTGAGCCTATTTCTGAAGATCCGGACCCCCAGCAAAATTCCTTTCTAAGCAAACCTTTCTTTTTTCTTTTTAATAAATATATTTTTTATTTTGGTGTTTAATTTGCCAACATACAGAATAACACCCAGTGCTCATCCCATCAAGTGCCCACCTCAGTGCCCGCCACCCAGTCACCCCCACCCCCTGCCCACCTCCCCTTCCACCACCCCTAGTTCATTTCCCAGCGTTAGGAGTCTTTCATGTTCTGTCTCCCTTTCTGATATTTCCCACTTATTTTTTCTCCTTTCCCCTTTATTCCCTTTCACTATTTTTTATATTCCCCAAATGAATGAGAACATACAATGTTTGTCCCTCTCCAATTGACTTATTTCACTCAGCATAATACCCTCCAGTTCCATCCACGTTGAAGCAAATGGTGGGTATTTGTCATTTCTAATGGCTGAGTAATATTCCATTTAAACAAACCTTTCTAAAGAAAATCTACACTTTGTCTTTTAGCTTCATTGCTGTTAAGTGATTATACTATTACTCAAACAGAAGCCTGATAGAAGTATGATTCAGGTAATACTTCACAAATGCAGAACATTTAAGTGTGATTTTGAAAGTAATTTGCTTCCATTTTAAATTTACTTTATTCTTTATAATAATCTTGAAATTTTTCTTTTTTCATCTTATTGCTATTAGTTAAGTGGATATGCAATTGTTTCTATTGAAACTTGGTAGAATTTAATTCTTAAAATATTATTTTATAAATGTAGATTATTTAAATTTACTTATGAATAAATTGTGTGTACATTTTATTCCACTGGCAGACAGTGTATAAGTAGCATTTTGGGTTTAGTCTTTAACAAGTCCACTATAACATGAACTATAGCAAGAATTTTATGTAATTCAGCAAGCAGAGATACTTGCGACTCAAGGGTCATGTCTGTACTCCAAGGGCTGTGTTTATTCTAATTATAAGACAAAAAAAAGTGGCTTGATATCTATATGAGTATATTTTAATTTCTTTTTAAAAGTAAGTATACTTGGTTTCTACCATTGTATTTAATCCTCCATTATGCTCTGCGAATTATTAAATATATGTGTATGTATAAACATATATATTTAGAGCAGTCTTAGAGATTAACAATAAAAAGTAACCATTTTTATCCATCGAAAGATGAATGGATAAAGAAGATGTGGTTTGTGTATACAATGGAATATTACTCAGCCATTAGAAATGACAAATACCCACCATTTGCTTCGACGTGGATGGAACTGGAGGGTATTATGCTGAGTGAAATAAGTCAATCGGAGAAGGACAAACATTATATGGTCTCATTCATTTGAGGAATATAAATAATAGTGAAAGGGAATAGAGGGTAAGGGAGAAGAAATGAGTAGGAAATATCAGAAAGGGAGACAGAACATGGAAGACTCCTAACTCTGGGAAATGAACTAGGGGTGGTGGAAGGGGAGAAGGGCGGGGGATGGGGGTGACAGGGTGTTATTCTGTATGTTGGCAAATTGAACAACAATAAAAAATAAATTTATTATTAAAAAATTTTTAATAAAAAATAAATTTATTAAAAATTTTTAAATAAAAAAATAAAAAGTGACCATTTTAAATTTTCTTTTTTTAAAAAAAAATTCTTTTTTTATTTTAAATTTTCTAGTTAAAAATTAGTATCTACAATTTTACATCATTATCTCTGAGACCAGACATCCAGCTTCCACTTTTCTAAACCAAATGACATCAATTTTTTTCTGACTAAACACCTCTTGTAGGCAAGGACCATCCTATAATACAGTATGTTTGAACACAGTAGACCTATAAACATTATAAATAGATTGATGATATAATATGAACCTAACAGACATTTACACAGTATTTATTTTGTGTAAGACTTAGTGCTAGGTACTTTATGATAACTAATTTAATCTTTATAACATTTCTTCTAAAGTTGGCACTATCATGATGCTTTATTTAAATATGGGAAAGTTGAAGAAGAAGAGGTAAGGATGACCTCGTGACCCTGGACCAGCCAAACCCCTTGCATGCTGTGCACCCCAACCCCTTGCATGCCAGCACTTACCTCCCTCAATGTCACCTCCATGCCCAGGAGAGAGGCTGAAGGGGATGCTAAAGGAGATAAAGCCAAGGTGAAGGATGAGCCACAGAGAAGATCTGCAAGGTTATCTGTTAAACCTGCTCTTCCAAAGCCAGAGCCCAAGCCTAAAAAGGCCTCTGCAAAGAAGGGAGAGAAGGTACCCAAAGGGGAAAAGGAGAAAGCTGATGCTGGCAGGGATGGAAATAACTCTGCAGAAAATGGAGATGCCAAAACAGACTAGGCACAGAAAAGCCGAAGGTACTAGAGATGCCAAGTGAAATGTGTGCATTTTTGATAACTGTGTACTTCTGGTGACTGTACAGTTTGAAATACTATGTTTTATCAAGTTTTATAAAAATGCAGAATTTTGTTTTACTTTTTTTTTAAGCTATGTTGTTAGCACACAGAACACTTCATTGTTGTTTGGGGGGAAGAGCATGTGTCACTAATAGAATATCTCTGAAGCTAGTTTAATAACAAGGGGAAAAACACCTTTCCCTTCCAGTTTTGAGAAACTTCCTCTTAGCTCCCAGGAGGAGGGATGTTGACACACATGAGCCACTTTGGTGGTGTGGAAAAACTAAAACTCATTTTTTTATGTCTTCTTCTCCCTCTCTGCCTTCAACATAGACTTGACTCCCTTAAACCCAGAGGCCTTTTGGAACCTGACCTCAAGAAATGGTTCCCAGTATGTCAGGCAATCTGGACTTTAGAGTGTCACCACTGAGATGGCATCCCTCAAAAGAGTCCCTTTTTTTTTTTTAGTTTGGGGATCTTCAGATTGATAATTCTGCCATTTTCATTTCATTTCCTGAAAGTCAGGGTCGGCTTGTGAAAAATTGTTAAACAACATGCTGAATGTGAACTGTCAACCCTCACTCTAAACTTTCCCTTTTCAGAGCATCACGTGAGGACTTCATTGGGTTTTATAGTGGCTTTCTGATTTTGGTAGTCCATTGAAGAAGGGAGTTTGAAAGTTGTTGTATCCTGTTAACCATTGTCTGCCCATGTCCTGTCTGAACTACCATGATGGCTTATGAAAGGTGTCTTTAATAAAGCTGGATACAGTTTGGCTTGAAATAAATAAATAAATAAATAAATAAATAAATAAATAAATAAATAAGGAAAACTAGGTCTGGGGACGATTAGTAACTTAGACACACAGCTCTCTGCTAGGATTCAAATCCAAATGACCTGGATCTTGAGTCAACCCATTTAAACACTATGCCATTCTGCTTAGATGAAGAGCAATAGCATCGAGTGATTGAAGTGTGTATCAGCAACTGTTGTTGTCAGTGCCATTGGCATTAAAATTCTAATACACTCCCGGCACTTATTCTTTCTGATACAGGTCATTTCTTTCACTCTCTGAAGCTCTAATACTCGGCTGTTTGTTTATCCAGTATAGATATTTGCCACTAATAACAATTTGGTATTTGAGAAATAACGATTTAAAATGTTCTATCTAATGTTGATGAGTTCATTTATATAATGTCTTTCTCCCTGAAAGAAAGCTCTCCTTTTCTGTCACAGTCTTCAGAAGGCTGATCAAATGGTTTGCCTTTCTAATAAAACCATTCCTCAGAAGTACTTTCTGACTTTCCAAAAATGAGCTACGTATCTCAGAATCTCTGAGAAAGAGAGAAACTATCCTAAAAGAAAAGGAATATACAACACTTGGAAACAATAGTGTGTAATAAATCTAAAGAATCTTGGCACTTTCTCGACCATAAAATGCTAAGGTTATCACTGAGAAATTATCAACTTTTCTCCCTCAAAGGGACAAGACTGCCCACCTGGAACTGAGCAGAAGACTCAGGCCTCTACAGAAACTATTCAATATGCATGACCATAAAAAATCCAACCAGTGTCTGGGTCATGGTTCATAGGACGAAGGGCTTTCCCCTGGGTACTGAGGCTCCCACTCACCTCCAATATATGACAAATGACTTGTTAGTCCGCAAGTTCACATAGCTTTGGCAACTGTTATATAATTCTGTCAGCATT
This sequence comes from Vulpes vulpes, assembly GCF_048418805.1. Lineage (NCBI taxonomy): Eukaryota > Metazoa > Chordata > Mammalia > Carnivora > Canidae > Vulpes > Vulpes vulpes. Next base: position 20,038,841 of record NC_132783.1, read on the forward strand.
TATAGTTAGACTTTAACCAAGGTGACCAGGAAGGCTCCAGTCTGGAGGTCAGACAGAGATCCTGTTTTGGGGGAGAGTTGGGAAGAAAATAGCAGTTTTCTCATCCACTGTTCAAGTATCCTATGAGGCCAGAAGCTGAATCAATCATTGGTTTCTTTTAGAAGCATAGTTGAATCAGCCCCTATTCACAGGAAAAAAAAAAAAAAAAAGATTCAGCAAATAGCCATATAACATAGTGATTCCATTAAATATTCAAAATAAGTGTCCATAATAATTGTATGGAATGGAAAGATATTATACATGTTGATTTTTGTTTAAAAATAAGCCCAATTAAAACAAAGTCAGAAGTCAAAGAGTAAGAGAGTTTCACTACTATAATAAATGCTATCCCTGAAGTTAGAATAAACACAGTCAAGAAACTGAAAATATAAAAGGTAGATTCTGAAGACATCTTTCAATGAGACAACTTAGAAGCTAGGAAATAAAACTTTTCTTTAATCTTCCTGTTCATTAATAAGAAAAGACCTTTTAACATCACAAAGTGGGGAGAAATGAAGCTGGGAGACATGAGAGGCCACCTTGCCAAATCATTTGTGAGCCTTTAGATTAAAGGCAAATCATGTTAGGGAGGGAGAGATAGAGAGAGAGAGAGAGATGATCTATTTTAAGGGGAAGGGTAGAAGTAGCCAATAAATAATGAAACTTAAAACTTATATCTAATAAACACTTAGTCCACTTACACTGTACTGTACTGACTCCAGCTTTATACACAACTATATATGTAAGAAAGTACATGGGCTTGGGTAACAGAAGGACCTTTGTTTAGATCCATTCTCTGCCACTTACTAGTTATTTGACATTTGCGAGTCAGCTAAACCCTTAGGGAACTAACACAAGAGAGTAATACTTTAGACTAAAGAGATCTTGAACTCAAAGGTATTTTCGAATTCGGTGTGGAAGACTGCCATAGCGGTGGTATGAGTAAATTTTATAATGGTGTCCTGAAAAGTCCCCTTCTTAATGAATTCCTAATTATGTTTGTATAAAATGAGACGGTGTTTTAAGTGAATGGTGATTTAACAAGTTTTATTGCCTCAAAGCCATTTGACCCATTGATAAAATTTCTAATATTTATGACACTGTGTAGAACATTCAAAAGCATTCCAATGGAAGCTCTCACATCATCCATCAGTCACTTTGAAAACAGGCAGAGCTCTTTATGGTGACATCTGGCTAGCCTCATGATAACCTTTGATCTTTTTATCTGCGGTGCATCCACTGCAGCAATCACAGGCTTCTGTGGCTTTCCAAGTTAGCAGCTCCGCACATTTGGGAAAATGCAAATTTGGTACCTTTTCAAGTATGTTGTTACAGTAATGTTTTTATTATCTTGGAAGGGGAAGGGAGGTTCAGCAATAGGGATAAATTACATTCTTTTCCTCTCTAGCTAATACTCACAGAACTTCTAGAAAGTTCACTTTACCCCTTCGCCTATAAGATGCAAGGCAGTGTGGTAACGTGGAAAAAGCAGCGAACTTGAAATCAGGAGTGAGAGGAAGCAACAATCATATGTTGAGTATCCACAACATGCCAGGCACACACATTCTATATATGTAAGTGCTGTGTATTCAGTACTGTACATAGTATGTAAAGATACGTCAGAGTGTGTATGTATATTCACGGTGTGTTTATAATTTAATTCAATAATGATATTCCAATCTGTCTTCAAATCTCGACTTCACTGCTTACCAGGTGGACAAGGGCAAATTACTTAATTACTCTGGTTTTAACTTCTTATTAAGTGAATTATATTATATCTCCTTCACAAGATTGTTCCGAGGATTAAATGGGATAAGGTATGAAAAAGTATTTGGCAAACTGCCTAGAGCATACTAGGCACTCAATAAAATAATCATGTTTATTATACAAATACTTAGCACTTAACATGGACCTTGCCTTATTTTCAATATTTTAAAATACCAACTTTCATATCAACTTTAAAACTCTTTGTAACAGGGATGTCTTGGTGGCTCAGGGCATAACCCCAGAATCCAGGATCGAGTCCCACATCAGACTCACTGTGGGGAGCCTGCTTCTCTCTCTGTCTATGTCCCTGACTCTCTCTGTGTCTCTCTTGAATAAATAAATAAATAAAATCTTTAAAAAAAAAATCTTCATAGCAATCCTCAGGTCAACTATTATTATTATCTCTCCTCTACTAATAAGGAAACTGAGAACCCAAGAGGTTAAATGACTTAGTTAATAGAGACAGAATTAAAATTAAAATTAAAACCCAGGCAATTTCATTCTAGAGTTTCTGCATCTAATCATCAAGCTCTGCTGTCAGGGTTAATTCTACACTGTCTAGCAAAACGTTTATTTTAAAGGTTTCCTTTAGACATTTTAAAATGAAATAATACGAATCCAGTTTTTAAAAACTATGCCAAGATGATTGCAAGTTGTATTATCAAGTTATACAGACATATTTCAAATAACCAATTGCTAAAGAAGCCAGTGACACACAATTAGGCTAATTCCAGGAGGGTTTAAGTGAAAAACCTATTTACAAAAGTGTGAGCTGGCCATAAGGAAACCAGAGGAGAGAGGAGCAGAGCAGAAAGTACAAAAGGAGGCAATTTTACTGGAATTCAGAAGGAGCTAATTGTGTAGGGAGGATCGCAACGATAAAATTATTGGGTCAAAAGAGGGAGCCAACCCAAAGTGACCAGACAAGGAGGGAGCAGGAAAGGGGACACCCTCCTGAGGGTGTCCTACCAGGCCCCTCACTGGCAACTAGAAGAAGCCTGTTAATGTAGTCTATTCAAATCAACCTCCTGGGGGCAAAGGGAGCGGCTGGCTGAGATATTTTTCTAGATTTCTAAAATATTAACATTTTAAGCACCAAATGTTATTTTTTTCTTTTTGTTTTTAAAGATTTATTTATTTTAGAGAGGAAGAGAGAATACAAGCAGCGGGAGGGGCAAAAGGTGAGGGAGAAGGAGAGAATCTCAAGCCAATTCTTGCTGTGCACGGAGCCCCATGTGGGACTCAATCCCATGACCCTGGGGCCAGGACTGGAGCTGAAACCAAGAGTCAGTAGCTTAGCCAACTGAGCCACCCAGGTACCCCTTTAAGTACCAAATCTTAACATTTTTTTATTATTATCATATCAAATATCTTCCTAAAATCTGTAATACTTTCTTCTAAAATAAAGAACATAGTACATTACTAAATTTTTGTACAGGCTCTAAAATAGTAGCATGCTCAGGAATAACCAACCATTGGCCCTACACTAGCTATTCACAACATACTGTAAACTGTTTCTTGGCACAAAAGTAAAATTTACACCATGCTCTTGTCCAATCGAATATCTGATTTGCTTGCAATCTCAATATAGCACGGTGGAAGCAACCTCAAAATTGGAATCAGACAGATCACTGGGAATTCCAGCTCCTGTTGTTAGCATTGTTCTGATCTTGAAGTGATGGAGGTGTTGTAAGAGATACCGTATACAAAGACTGACTGTAGTTATAGTGCCCTGCACTTTATAGGCACGCAATTTATGGTTTCGCAATTATGAGTTATGGGCCAAATGACACGGGCAGCTTTTTACATTTCTTGAACCACATTTTTATAGGTAATTGCAATAGCTTCAGCCTAGGTGATGGTTGCATGGTGCTGTGGATTGAACTGTGCACACCCACTCCCATTCATATGTTGAAATTCTAACCCCTAGCATCTCAAAATGTGACTGTATTTGGAGATAGGGTCTTTAAGAAGGTAATCGAGGTAAAATGAGGTCATTTGGGTAGGTCCCAATCCAATGCAATTGGTGTTTTTTTTTTAATAATAAATTTATTTTTTATTGGTGTTCAATTTACCAACATACAGAATAACACCCAGTGCTCATCCTGTCAAGTGCCCGTCACCCATTCACCCCCACCCCCCACCCTCCTCCCCTTCCACCACCCCTAGTTCGTCTCCCAGAGTTAGGAGTCTTTATGTTCTGTCTCCCTTTCTGATATTTCCCACACACTTCTTCTCCCTTCCCTTATATTCCCTTTCACTATTATTTATATTCCCCAAATGAATGAGAACATACACTGTTTGTCCTTCTCCGATTGACTTACTTCACTCAGCATAATACCCTCCAGTTCCATCACGTTGAAGCAAATGGTGGGTATTTGTCATTTCTGATGGCTGAGTAATATTCCATTGTATACATAGACCACATCTTCTTTATCCATTCATCTTTCTAGCAGCAAGGTCCACAATAGCCAAACTGTGGAAGGAGCCTCGGTGTCCAGCAATTGGTGTTCTTACGGGAAGAGGAGATTAGGACATAGGCGCCCACCAAAGGAAGGTCATGTAAAGGTGCAGAGAGAAGATGGCTGTCTAGAGCAGCGGAGCCAGATCTCGAAATTAATTATGCCAGAACCTTGATTTCAGACTTCTGGCCTACAGAACTGTGAGAAAATAAATTTCTGTTTTTAATTTTTTTTTGAAGAGTTTATTTATTTATTCATGAGAGACACAGAGAGAGGCAGAGCCACACAGGCAGAGGGAGAAGCAGGCTCCATGGAGGGAGCCCGATGTGGGACTCGATCCTGGGACTCCAGGATCACACCCTGGGCCAAAGGCAGATGCTCAACCACTGAGCCACCCAGGCGTCCCAATGTCTGTTGTTTAAACTACCCAATCTGTGGTACTTTGTTTTAACAGGCTAACACACACAGCTTCCTAAAATGCAGAGTTGATGGGATTTCCAAATGCCAATTATTGTTGTCAAGTAGATGCAATGGCCTAGGCCTCTGCAGTATTAGAGGACTAGAAAACTCCACTTGATCTTACACAAGTGGTGAAAGAAATTCTTAGAATATTCACCTTTATTGTTGGGGTTTTCTTTCCTCCTGCCACCTCGTGGACATCTGCCTAATAGGCAGCAGCACTCCCATTGCCTGAAGGAATATCAAGTCTTTTAAGAAGAAAAAGATTTCCAAATTGGGATTGTACGTTTTAAAAGGGAAGACCCTGAGGTGAACAGAATGTGGATTGTATGCCCAAGTAAAGACCAGAGAGAAGGGATTGCCTGGGTGGCTCAGTGGTTAAGTGTCTGCCATGGCTCAGGGCATGAACCTCAGGGGCCAGAGCCTACTTCTCCCTCTGCCTATGTCTCTGCCTCTCTCTGTGTCTCTCATAAATAAAAAAAAATAAAATCTTAAAAAAAAAAAGAAAAAAACAGAGAGAAAATAGAAAAGTACCTCAATCTGGAAAGAGGAACAGAAGAGTTGGAGCCTTGTCTTGGAGGGCTTGGAGGCCAGGGGAGGGAAAATGAGATCTTCAGAGAGAGGGGAGATGCCTTGTAGAGTGCCAGGAAAGTATCTGAGATGGCCAGCCAAGAGGCCATATGGGCACCAAGCCAATGCCCTAGACCATGTACAGCTCCTCATCCACAGAAGGGATCAGCACTGAAGCCATCTGTGGATCATCCAGCAAAAGGGAGTCAGCCTGCGCCTCTATAACTTTGTTGGGCCCCATTTGAATTACCCCCTGGGACCATAACTTCCCTGCTAATTGCCCCAAAAAGTGGTTCATGACAGCCCCCACATCCTACAGTGATAATGCTGATACCTAATCAAGTACAAGGACTAGGCAGGTTATGCATATATTACTCACCCCTTGGCAAACTTCAAATTTAGACAAATTGCTGCTGTAAGACAATTACTTTCATTTTTTAGATAAAAATTAATAATTTTCATTAAGATGAGAATAAATAAGAGAAACATTTTATTAATCTGAATTATGTGCTGGAAGTTCATTATACTCCTACTGGCAAACCTACAAAGTAGGGCTTTATCTGCCTCTTACACATGAGAAACTGCTGCTCACCAAAATTAAGTGTCTTGCCCATAGTTAGAAAATCAGTTAATAACAATAATGAAAGAGCCAAATATTGAGTTCTTTATGCTAAGTAATTTTAAATGGCTAACCTTCTCTTACTTGTAACACATGCCATTCTTAGAAAGTATTATCAATATTATTATCATTCCCAAGGTACACATGGGAAAACTGAAGTGGGAAAAATTAAATGACTTTACCAAGGTACACGTCTGATAAATAATAAAATTGAGGTGTGAATAAGGCTGTTCGATTTGGGGCCCACATTCATAGCCACATTCTCTACACCCTCATTTTGGTAAAGAAATCTCTGTCATTAGAAATAACATTTAGGTATTTTATGTATTATAGGAACATCCGAGATATATATATATATTTTTTTTAAGATTTTATTTATTTATTCATGAGAGACAGAGAGAGAGAGAGAGAGAGAGAGAGAGGCAGAGACACAGGCAGAAAGAGAGGCAGGCTCCATGCAGGGAGCCCGATGTGGGACTCGATCCCGGGACTCCGGGACCACGCCCTGGGTGAAGGCAGGCACTAAACCTCTGAGCCATCCAGGGATCCCCGAAATATATTTTATAATTACCCAGAGGTAAAGCATTCTTTTCTGTCATATATCATCTTAGCTACCTGTAACATCGTGTAATTCAATAAATAGATGCTCTCATAAAATCTATCCATGTATAACAATGCTGGAAGTGGGTAGCCTTTAAATATTTTTGTGGATTGTGTCGAAAGCATAAACTGAAACTACATAAGGTATCTGATGTCTTTATACTTTTCAATGGTATTATTAATTTGATTTTAGGTGATGACTGCTCCCATAATTACCTACTAAATCTTTAAAAGTTCCAGGAACTTTTTTTTGCTGTCCTCTCAAAACTTTAGCTGGTACCAAGGGGTGTGTGTTTGTGTGTGTGTTGGGGCGGGGGGGGGGGGGGGGGGGGGGGGGGGGAGGGGGCTGCACGTGCATGTGCTTGTGTGAATGTGATTTCTAGCCTAAATCTTTTTTAAATTTAATATTCCTCTTAGGTTGTTTTCTGTGAAAAAGAGGGGTGGGGGGTAAGGTGGTCATTTTTCTCTTTATAAAAATTCTCTGTTTATTTGAACACAGTTATTATTGTGTAGCCTTCCCTTTGGGAGGCAAGGGCAAGTCTAGAGATGCATTATTAAGTTCTAGGATTACTTAATTGGGAAGGCAGCAAGATGAATGGTAAGAGATTTAGTTAAAAATTTACAGTCAGAAAAATAAGACGATAATAAAAACATTTAATTTTGACACTGGATTCTACTTCACTTTGTTACAAAAAATACAATAATCTACTAACTTTTTGTCACTCAATGTATCTATCCATCTGTAAAAAGGGAATAAAATACTTGACTCTATGATCTGTGTATTTTGAATAAAAAGTTGAGAGGAAAATTTCCTTGCACTAGAGTAAAAATGGTTAATTTCAGAAACAGCGTTGTTTGTCCCGGGTGAATTTTCTCTGTTTCAACATGAACACCTTTTGTCTAGCTGTCCACCACCCACTGGCAGTTGACCTCTCCTTCTTTCCCTCCTCACTACTGTGATGGCCCCAATCCCTTTCTTCTCTGGATAAGCCTTATTCTTTGTGCCCCTGCCCCCTGATGGGTGGGCTCTGCTCCTCCCCTGTGGAGCTACCACCAAGCTCTGTATCAGCCCCGACTCTTCCCTGCCTGACTTCATTCACTAACCTAAATTCCCTGCACCTGCTCCTGCCCAGCACCTCTCTCGCTGTTTAGTTAGCAGGTACAAGAGCAAAAATCTCTGGCAGCCAAACAAACATCAGGGAGCCCATCCTTCAGCTAAAGAAGATACATGCATAGGTTATCAGATTAATATTTTATACTACAGAGTACATGCTAATGGGCAGCATGCTAATTAGCCATCAAAAGTGAACTGTGCATATATTATTCTTCCAGGATTTTGAACAATTAACCACAAGCACTGAACAAGCAAATTGGGCCTAGAGACATAAATAAGAAAACAAATTATTCTTACTATATATTGAATTTAAACCAATGTGCTAGGCACAATAGGTGCTTTTACATTCAATACCTTATTTCATCTTCCCATCCACACTAACTTAAAAAGTTATATATATTTATGGTTCTTTTTCAGATGAAGAAATTGTGCTTTAGAGAAAATAAAAAAACTTTTCTGAGGCCAATGAGCAGGTAAATGATTGATCCATCTTTGGATACTTAAAGCTTTAGCTGTTTACACCGTGGTATAAATCTCCAAAATATATCAGCCCATTGGGGGTGGTTGTAGACCTTCTGTATCTCTCCACATTATCAGGAAAGCTTTAGGATTCTTTCTCAAAATGTAAGTCCTTACATAACAACATTCATGGATAGCACATAATTGGGACCACAGTGGCATGTGGCTTTTTGTGGCTAAATTTCACTGTAAGATGTACCAGTGGTAAGAAATAACAACCATACTTGAGAAAGGCTCAATAGAGTAAATTAAATTCCAGAAAATATCTTTTCCTACAGGAAATAAGCAATAAAGCTTCATGGTAGATTTTTGTAATAGAAATCGAAGCTTTTGGAAAATTTAAACCTTGTTTTTGAATTAAGCATATTGTATAGTATATATATATACTTTATATTGAGTGAAATAAATGTCAAAAGCAAGCATAATTCCTTCCTAAGATTAAAAAAATTTGATTTTTAAGCTTCCACACCAGGTAAGTCAAAGTTATGGAAGATTCCTAAAAAATCCTTTTTTTAAGATAATGCCCTGTTGATTTTATAATAAAAGTATTGTCCCACTAATTTTCCACATCTATAATTCTAAAAGGCCAGATTTCCAGGATGACCCCCAAATTCCTGGAAAATAATTTTCAAACTCTGGATATTTCTCTCAGAATGACCAAAGGTAAGTGATAACTTCTTAGTCTTTGAATCCTCAGCATTTCACCTCTGATGAGCTTGAATAAGGCCAAAGATCTATTACAAAGATCTTCATCCAAGACAGAACAGTAAAAATTTCACTAAATACTGCTTCTAAATATAGATGCCTTTATACTGAGCCCTTAAAATCTATACATATTCCCTTTTAAGAATAGATGTTTGTGACTATGGAAATATTTTCTTCTATGAATCACTGAAAAGATGGTATCTGTTTTCCCAAATTTATAAACTTTTTCTAACTTCAAGTCATCTTGAATATTCAAAATAACACATTACCTCTAATATTATGGAATTGTCCTATAATAATGATACTACTAAATTAGAATGATAGTGCCATTTTCCTGAACAAAACAAGATTTTCTCCTTTAAAAAAAGATCCACATTATGAATTATACCTGTTTTAGTAAATATTGTGCTTGATTGTGTAACACAAATGAAGAGTTAACCTGAACTTAGGAATTTTCGAGATTATTTGACAGGCTTTCTAAAAGCCGCAACTCGATCACAAAATACACTTTACAAATGTGAAAGAAAATGAAAAGAAATAGCACTTGGTTTTTGGAAACGCAAGGCAAAAGATTAAAATTACAGGTGATTAGGTGATTTCTCTGTTGACTCCAAATAAGTATATTATTTACTTCTCATTGACTATCCACTCTATTACTATATCTCACATTCATTTCTTCACCTCTTTCTATCTGGTATATCTCCTGGGTAAATAGCTCAGAGATTTTGAAGGAAGCAAAAGAGACAATAAGTGGCAATTTGCAGAGATTCTATCAAATGGAGTTCTTGTACCTCTCACTACAACTCAGTGAGACTGACTCCTAGAGATGTTAAATGGACTTAGACACTCTGAAACTTAACAGCAACCAAAGCACTGAGGATAGCCTTTCTGACCAAAAGACTGTGTTTTGCCCTTAGAAACAATGTTCTGTGTATAGCCTCTCAACATTAAACTTTATGTTCAAAAAAACATAAATATGAGTATATGCAAGCTTTATTAAAACAGCGGTGGAAGTCTACATTGAGTTTTTTTCTCTTAAAAATACCTTAGATTTATAAAAATCAATATCAACACCACGGGGCTAAATAAATGAATATTGAAAAATCTATTCCTTATTTGTTTATTTATTTATTTATTTATTTATTTATTTATTTATTTATTTTTATTATGGGAATACAGTTGACATACAGGTGCACAACATAGTGACTCAACAAGTCTACATATTACTCATGTTTACCATGATAACCATCTGTCTCCCTAAAATAATATTACAATATTTTAGGCTATATTTCTGAGGCTATACTCTTCATTTCCATGACTTGTTTATTTTAGACATGGTAGTTTGTACCTCTTAATCCCCTTGATCCACCCTATTTCACCCACCCCCACTTAGCTACCCCCTGGCACCAGGTTTGGTTTTTTTTTCTGTATTTAAGAGTCAGTTTGGTTTTTTGTTTGTTGTATTTTAAAAATCACATATAAGTGAAGTTATATGGTATTTGTCTTTCTCTTTTTTTTTTTTGTATTTGTCTTTCTCTGTCTTGACTTTTTTCATTTAACATAATGACCTCTAGCCCCATTCATGTTGTCACAAATGGCACAAATGTGAGATATACCCCACATTTCCCTTAACCATTTGCCTATTGATAGATAATTAGGTTACTTGATGTCTTTGCTATTGAAGCAACGCTGCCAATAAACATAGGAGGGCATAAAGCTTTTTGAATTAGTGTTTTCCTTTTCTTTGGTTAATACTAAGTGTTAGAATTATTGGGTTATACAGTATTTCTACTTTTAATTTTTTGAGGAACCTCAATACTGCTTTTCACAATGGTTATACCAATCTACATGCCCACCAATAGTGCATGAGCATTCTGTTTTCTCCACATCCTTGCCAACACTTGTTATTTCTTGTCTTTTAACTTCTAGCCATTCTGACAGGTGTCGGGTGATATTTAATTGTAGTTTTGATTTACATTTCCCTGATGGTAAGTGATGTTGAGCATCTTTTCGTGTGTCTGTTGGCCATCTGTATGTCTTCAAATATCTTCTCCCATTCAATGGGGTTGCTTTTTTGTTTTGTTGATGGTTTCCTTTGCTGTGCAAAAGCTTTTTATTTTGGTGTAGACCGAATAGTTTATTTTTCCTTGTTTCCCTTGCCTCAGGAAACATATACATAAGTATGTTGCTAAGGCTGATAATCAAGGAATTACTCTGTGTTTTCTTTTAGGAATTTTGTGGTTTGAAGTCTCACACTTAGATCTTTACTACATTTTGAGTTTACTTTTATGTATCATGTAAGAAAGTGGTCCAGTTTCATCCTCTTGCATGTAGCTCTCCAGTTTTCCCAACACCATTTATTTAAAAAATTGTCTGTTTCCCCATTTTATATTTGTGCCTTCTTTGTTGTAAAGTAGTTGACCATATAAGCAAGGGTTTATTTCTGGGATCTTTGTGAAAAGGCCACATGATGAAAGTGTACATCAATACTCTTCTCTTAAAAATAGTTTAGAATGGGACTCCTGGGTGGCTCAGTGGTTGAGCATCTGCCTTTGGCTCAGGTCATGATCCTGGTCCAGGGATCGAGTTCTGCATTAGGCTCCCTAAGAGCCTGCTTCTCCCTCTGTCTATGTCTTTGCCTCTCTCTCTCTCATGAATAAATAAAATCTTTGCAAAAATGGTTTAGATTTATAAAAGAAGATCAAATTCACAGGACTAAACAAGTCAATATTGAAAAATCCCTTAAATTTTTAAGTGCTAAATTAGCCTAGCCAGTTTTGCTGGATAACAAATACCCCAAAAGCTCAGTGGCTTACTAAATAAACATTTATTCTTGCTCATATTACATGTCAATGACTGAGGGTTAACTGCTTGGTTCTCTCTGTCTCTGCCCCATGTGTCCTCTTTTTCCTATAACCATACTAAAGGAGCAGCACTTTATGAGACAACCTCACACATACTTGCAGAAGAGAAAACAAGAGACCTAGCTAGCTTAAGCAACAGGATTGCATTTAAAGCTTTGGTTTCTATGTGGCAAACATCATATTTCATAGGGCAAAGCAAGCCACATGGCCAAGACCAAAGAACATGGGGAAAGGATTTACACTCCTCCCACAGAACCAAGGAAATCACACAGTAATGGTAATGATATATAATCCTCTTGCTTGGAAGGAAGAGATGAGTAGGGATGCCTGGGTGGCTCAGCAGTTGGGCACCTGCCTTCAGTCCAGGGTGTGATCCTGGAGTCCCAGGATCGAGTCCCACATTGGGCTCCCTGCATGGAGCCTGCTTCTCTCTCTGCCTGTGTCTCTGCCTCTCTCTCTCTATGTCTCTCATGAATAAATAAATAAAATCTTTAAAAAAGAAAAAGAAATGAGTAATTATGAATATAATCTATCTCAGTTCACCTTCTTGGTCACAGATATTCACTTTCTACACTTAATGCACAAAAACTTCACACTCACCTTTTCTTCTTTTTTCTTTTCTTTCTTTCTTTCTTTTGTTCTTTCTTTCTTTCTTTCTTTCTTTCTTTCTTTCTTCTATTTACAAAACTGTTTTCTCTCTTTAAATGTAAGTATAGGTATTTGGGCTTATTAGGCTTCATGAGATCACTCTTGTTTTCTCTTTCTTGAGCCATTCTGTCCAACTGAAAAGATCTACTGAGAGCCACCTTAGTCCAATCAGGTTTTGTGCACAAGCCAGTAATTTGGTCTTTGTCCTTAAACTGAGTTTTCATCTGCGTCTTAATTAGCCTTGGTGGCTCATGGTATTTATCTTCTAACCAGTTAGAGATGATTTTCTAAACCTGCACATCCTGGACTTTGTCAGCAATTTAGTATCCTTGTCATCCTTTATGTTAAAGTCACTTACATTTGAGCTCATTTTCCTTCTAGTATTGCCTTATCAAATGCAGCTTCTAACAAGCAATTCACATTAGTGACATTTCAAATCCTTTTTACAGAAAGCTCTAAGTACATTATCATATAAGTGTTTGCCCTCCACATTATCTCAGGTGTCAGGTTTACCAAAGTTTTGCTACTGCATAAAATGTGTCGCCAATTACCCAGCCCCTAGGAAGTGTGCTAACTGCTTGCAATCTAGACCCTAAAGTCAATGCATGCTACATATTTTAAGTTTGTATTGTGTAACACTCCCCCTCTAAGTATCCAATTCTGTACCTTCCAACTTTGCTGCCTCACAGCTGTAAAATCTCACGGACCTTCAAAAATAAGCATTTCATTCTTGTTAATGTTTAATAGAGGCAACTATTGGACAGATGCAGCTATGTTGGCTCTTCTTGGCTCAGCTCCATGAATCTTATCTGAGGACCATGGCCGAGGTTGAAACGTGTATGTGATGTAGCATACCATTTTGGAGGCTGAGAAGAAAAGCAAGAGACTAAGCCAATTCTTAGAATATCTTTTAAAAGCTTCTAATTGGATGTCGCATAGTCATATCTGATCGCATTCCAATGGCAAGAAAAAATTACATGGTTAAATCCAAAATCAATGGCAAAGGACAAACACATATACTCCCTGCAACAGGAAGCAGGCAATGGGCTGGGAAGTATAAATTGCTTATGAGAAGTGGGTACCATGAATAATTATGAATAGTAATACAACATACTAAATGTATAGGTTAGCAATTTCTTCAAATCATTCAAATGATTTTTTTCTATGATGCAAATATCCTCAATGAAAACAGTAAAAAAAATAAGACCATGCACTCATGCCACTTTCCCAGAGAAGCAAATCTTCTATGGAGCTTCAGAAACAGCCTGTGGTTTTAAAAATGGTATTGAGTCTTGTTTTAAATTTCTATCATTAGTAGGTACTCCTTAGGAAGTTACTTTTCTGCATAAGATAATCTGTCCTTTCTCCTATCTCCATCAGGGAAGCTCAGCACAGCTGAAACTCTAATTACTCTGTATGATTTCTGGCACACATCCAGAAGACTAGGGCCGCTCAGCAGGAAATAGAAGTTCAGAGGTCAGGGGCCCATGGGTGGCTCAGTCGGTTAAGTGTCTGCCTTTGGCTCAGGTCATGCTCCTGGGGTCCTGGGACGGAGCCCCATGTCTGGCTCCCTGCTCAGTGGGGAGCCTGCTCCTCCTTCTGCCCCTCCCCACTGCATGTGCACCCTTTTTCTCAAATAAATAAAATCTTTAAAGAAAAAAAAAAGAAGATCAGAGATCAAATCTTGTCATTGCTGTTCATTTGTGTTCTTACAACTATCACTGTCATTACCGATATGGGCACTGCAATAAGACTTCTGAAGCCATCCAGCGACTGGGATATAACAGATGTTCTGTAGCTATTTGTTGAATGCTATTAAATCATCCAACATTACTAAAGTATGGGATCGAATCTTTAAGTGGTCGCCACCGTAATGCCAATCTGCTGTTTTTGAATATATAAGCAACAGGGTCCATCCTGGCCCTTACCTTCTTCACTCCCAAACCATGATATAAGAATCAAATTATATATTGATGTTTACTTTCAAAAATAACTCTCTTTAAGATGTGATTGATTTCACTCTTTTAAAATACATTTGATTTTAAAGGAAGAAATATTTTCATCCAAATATGTTTTTCTAGTAAAGGAAATATGTTGGTGAGAGAGAACTGCTCTTCCTTTCCCAACTTCAGAGCTCTGTCCTATAGGATGTTCATTTCTGTCTCAAGAATAATGTATATGAGGTTCTTCTTCCTAGAACATTCTCCTCCACACATCACACTCTCTCATGTAATTAACTCCTAGTTATCTTAGAAGGCTAAGCCAAGGGAAGATTTTCATGACCTCTGGGTCAGTTTATGACCTTCTGATGTAAACTTTGATAGAAACATGTACTTCTTTTTCGTAATCTTGACCATACTTGAAATTTTTGAATTATCTTTATAATCGATAATGATTGCTTGTCTCTCCAAGTAGAATTTTAGCTCCATGAGAGCAGAGTCCATACCTAACTTCTTCACCACTGTATACCCAATGGCTATTTTATGTGTTACATATCAAATACATCATAAATATTTTTTTAATATATGGCTGTATATGACTGCATAAATAAATGGGGATTGGGGACTCTTGTTACATAATCTCTCTTTTTAAAAAGAGCAGCGACTTTCTATATAATCTCCTGAAGGAGGAAAAAAGGCAGCCAAGCTCCTAAGACTTTCTTACTTCTCCTCTAAATATATCCACTCACTCTTGGAGGCCTTTCTGTTGGTCTCCCTTTATTTCTTTTTTTAAGATTTTATTTATTCATTAATTCATGAGAGACACAGAGAAAGAGAGAGGCACAGACACAGGGAGAAACAAGCTCCATGCAGAGAGCCCGACGTGGGACTCAATCCTGGGTCTCCAGGATCACACCGTAGGCTGAAAGCAGCGCTAAACTGCTGAGCCACCCGGGCTGCCCATTTGGTCTACCTTTAAATATCCCTTTTTACTTTCTGAACTTTTAGCACTCTGTAACTACCCACAACCAAATATGTCTTTAGAAATTCCTCCAGTTACATGATTTTCAGTTGTGTTGTGTGTCTGTGCCTGTGTGTGAGCGTGCACACACACATATGTGTGTGATTTAGGAACTATGTCTTGCTTAGCTTAGGATATGATAATGTTAAGAGAAACAAATACAAGGGTCATTGTGGGTTTTTTTTTTAATATTGCAATCTGGGAGGTATTGAAAATGATGTCATTCCCTAATGACCTCATTCATGATGGAATTGTGAAGTGGGTTATGACAATGAAAGCATTACTGGGAGAGCTTCCAAATACATCTGGCAAGCACAGAACATATATTTTTTAAAATGATTGCTCAGTTTCCAAATGTAATGTGCTAGGATTCGATGTCAAATCAGTGGGAAAGTAAACATAAAAGACAGAAAACATGAATAACTAGTATAGACCTAAAGCAAGAGAAAAGAATATTTTGTAACCTGGTTATCAAGGTTTCCACATATGAATATCATGAACACACATTTAAATGGCATTTCTGAGTTATGCTTCAGGAACTTACATTATTCTAGTCTGTCTAATAACTTTTAACAGATTTTTTTCCAGGGAGTGAATTTTTAAAACAACCTTATTAAAGCATAAATTATATATAGTAAAATTCACCAATTTTAAGTGTTCAGTTCAATGACTTATAATATAGTCTTGACATATTTTTCTCCAAACTAAATTTGTAAATTTCATGGAAAAGAAAATGTATATGATATGAAATGGCATTGTATTTAAAATTATTTAAGAGCATACTGGTGTGTATATACATTTTTATTTTATCTTAATCGGGAACATAGATATTACATTTTCAAACAAAACTAAGAGTATTAAGTTTCACATATCAAAAATTCCTTTTGAAATTGAATTTTCAAAACCACATAGGTTTTTTCCCTATTAAGAGTTTTCCCTATTATGCAGATAAGATACGTGGAAGTAGAGAAGCAAAAACAAACAAACAAAAAACACTTTAATTATAAAGTAAATAAAATGTAGCTTCTGTATTTAATTTCTAAATAAAGAATGTGATATTATTCATTATTCATTAGAAATCATTAGTTTTCATATCACCTTGAAAACCAATTGTATATACTAACTCCAAGTCACCTAGGACATCTTCATCTAATTTATCAAACTTGATCTCTCACCCACTGACTTGCTCAGGCATGGATTATAACCTACCTGGTCTGCTATGACCAGTAGATGACCAATACTCAAATGGTTTTTTCAAAGCCCTTCTCTACTGAGTATGAAGGGGCAAACATCTTCATCCTTCCCACTGTGGGTTAGGAGAATGACAGCACACAGATACTCCTTTCCCAAAATCTTCCTCTTAATCTTTAATTCTCATAAACCCTTTATCTCAGTGCTTCAGCCAAAATTTCAATTGAATTGTAATTATTTTATATACTGCTGCAACAGAGCATTTTACTAAAGACTTGCCAAGTAGATTATCTCCTGAGGACTTAAACTGTTTCTCACTGCTGTGCAAGAAATGTTTCCTGACTATTCTTGGGATGTTTGTAGTAAATTTTTAATGATGGTTAACCCTAGGAGGTGGTAATGGAGAAGATCAGAGAATTTTCACGTCTTTAATGTAAAGTAATATAGATATCATTGTATTTATTTATTTGTCTCCAGAAGCATATCTTACTTCTATAATATAAAACACATTGGGGATTTGAAAGACAGGTAAAACATGGCTATGAAAAAGCTTAAAAATAAAGCAGTAAAGGAGAAAGTAAAAATTCTCTTGGAAGTAAAGCATGGAACAGCGATAGAATAAATAGAAGGTGTAATTTTTGCTAATAAAAAGCTGGAATCAGAGTCATTTTGATGTGGCTTCACCAAAGCTGCATTATGAAACTTTTTTCAGGTGAAATAACTTTATCAGAATGAATTTTAAAAGTGGTTACATCAGAGTGGTCTGTTAACCTCACTGTGAAAGCAACTCCCATTAACAAAAGGAATCAGTAAAGCAGCACACCCTCTGACCGGTTCCTCGGAGCCATCCTTGCCTGCCATTAGCCTGCTTCTCTTAGTACACGTGGATGCCTACAGTTTCCTGATGCAGATTTTACTCATCTCCCTGGGACTCGTTCTTGTCTGGTACCTAGCTACTCTATCTGATAAATTTAGCTTGACTCTGGATCAAAAAAATCTAGATTATCTCCTCTCTATATAAGTGCCTTTTGCTACTCTTATTGATCGTTCCAAACCGTCCCCTGAATCTTGAAGTGCAAGCCTCCTTACTTGTTCCCTTCACTGTCCATACATGACCCCAGACTCCATTTCTAAAGTTGTTATGTCAATCATTTTCCCAGGTTTTTTTCTACCTAAGGAAGGGCATCTAGATGCTGTGCATATTCCAGGGTCTTCTTCATAATGTTAATAGGGACATTATATGATGTGGTCACCAGGCATGAAATGATATTGCCCATCATTGCTGTCTCCTGCAGGTATCCTGCTATTACACAGAAACTGCGATGGCGCTGGGCACCAGTGAAGACATTTCAGTTTAGACTTCAAATATAAAGTGACTCCCACTGAAAAAGACTTTAAATATTTCTCCTGCCACCATGACTCAAACACTTATTTATCCTGACAGACCCACAACCTTCAGAGACGGTAAGCCATAGCACTCAGGTGAAAGACCAAGGGCTCTCCTACCTGAACCATTCCAGAATTACACATAAAAAGAACATCCAGATTTACAAAGGACATTAGAATAAAACATCACTTTTCTAGAAACAGTTGATGAGATGCAGATCTCTAAAGGATGTGCTTCTTAGGCAAAGCAGGACAAGTGTATACAAAAAAATAACTGGTGGTGTTCCATGGCTTAGGATTTGATTGAGAATGTCTGCACCCATGTTCTTATATGAGAACTCCCCTTAGTTAACGACATAACTAACTCTGCTGTCTCGGTCAAAGCATAGGGAACCTATAAGCCTAAGAGCCCACCTTCTACTACATTTCATTAAGAAGTAAGATTATTTTAGGGAAAACAATCAAAGTGGTCAGGAGAACAGGTCGCATTTTGTCATAGCAGTCACAAGTTGCTTTTTTACATTGAAAACCAAGAAGTTGGATTTGGTGAGTATCCAGTTAAATTAGATTAGATTTTTATCTTATCCACACTTATTTCAATTTCAATTGCTACTGAAGCCAGTTAGTACAAATACAAGTAAGCGTGCTACTCATGGGGCTTCTCAATTGCCCAAGGTATCTTGTTTCTCTAGTAGAACTGAAAAAAAAAAATCATCTTCATCCCATTGTAAGAGTGAGAGGAGACTAATAAAACGAAAGATCTTTATGGAGCTGAGTTATTAGAACCCATCCAGTAGAATTCTGAATGCGCTCCTTATTTTCCCAGACATTTAAGGTATCCCCAAAATATTTAATCTGGCATCTTAAGAAATCCTGCTTCTACATTCTGGAAAATATAAGAGCCAAGACTTTTCTTCACTTCCATCCCTGGCAAGTCCATTAGCTTGCTATGCCAGAGAAACATAGATGCAGTTGACTATCAGTGTAGCATGAGAGTTTAACTCTATCAAACTTTCTTATGTCATAAAAATGCCCAAGAACTTGAATGACTCAGTGGTTGACCATCTGCCTTCAGTTCGGGTCATGGTTCCAGGGTCCTGGGATCAAGTCCTGCATCAGAATCCCCACAGGGGGGATCTCTGGGTGGCGCAGCGGTTTGGCGCCTGCCTTTGGCCCAGGGTGCGATCCTGGAGACCCGGGATCAAATCCCAGGTCTGGCTCCCCGTGCATGGAGCCTGCTTCTCCCTCTGCCTGTGTCTCTGCCTCTCTCTCTCTCTCTCTCACTGTGTGCCTATCATAAGTAAATAAAAAAAAAAGAATCCCCACAGGGAGCCTGTTTCTCCTTTGCCTGTGTCTCTGCATCTCTCATGAATGAATGAATGGAAACTTTAAAAAAATTACGCAAGATTTTAGGAGCATCTGCTTTGGTATGAACTCTTAGATCTTTACTGAATCACACGATTGATCGATCTACGTCTCACATAATTACCATAATCTCCGGTGATATTTGTCCAGTCAAGGTTTAATTTCCTATCTTTACAGACTACTTTGTTTATTTGAAAATAGTCTGGATTCTGGATTCACGGGGGTGGGGGCCGGGGGGACACACACAAACTCTACCAACATGTATTTGTTTGGTGTGAGTCAGAGTGTTTGATTTCCTCTCTGAAAGATCCACAAGCAGCATGAGGAAATAAATGTAAGCTAGTGGAGACCCTCTGGGGACTTTTTTCTGTTTGGCCAGTTATTTCTCTTGTTGGCATATGGCACTACATGTGTGACTTTTACTGCTTTGTTTTTTTTATTTTCTCTGGATAGCCTCATTACATGAGAAAATGTAATAAAACCTTTGTTTTCCTGAGAGTAGTCCTATACTTCACTTTCAACAGCACCTGAGGGCTCTTCAAACATTCTAAAGGAAAACTTATAGCCCAGCACACCTCTCCCTCCACTCATACATCCCCACAACACGCAGTGGCCACATAAGAGAAATATTTCCTGATATGAATTACATCCAACAATTCATTTACAACAGCACATGTAATGAGGCAAAACAGTCAACATGGAGAAGAAAACCCCATGCCATAAAGTGCCAGAAACATGGTTCTACATGAGTAATTCCTTTTAACAATCCACTGAGAATATATAAGCAATGTCCTTCTCAATCGCAAAGCAAACAAAATTGAAACATTAAATTCTAGAAGATTTGTAAAAATGAAAAACTATAATATTATAATTTAACAGAAAGTGTCAACCAAAAAGAGGAGCTAAAAAGGATGTTCCATATTCATTCTTTTTCAGTTAGCAAGAATTGAAAATAGTCCATCTAATGACTGGATATATGCCTTTAATCTTTGAAATGATTATCAGTCGATTCTTTCCTGATTTGAACTATAGGATAAAATCCATAAAGATTGAAGCTGAAGTAGTATGTATAGTTTACATAGTTTAAATATTTGTAAAATACTACATAAAGAAAAAGGAGAAGAAATAAGAAAAAAGTAACAAGACTAAAAGAAATACTAATAAAAACGAGTCAAAATATTTTACTCTAGTTGACTAAACTTTTGGGTTTGGAGTTTCAGGCTTTTTATGGCTGAATAGCAGTTTAAAACAGTTAATTAGTAGTTTAAACATCTGTGTATCACCATTTTCCCAACTCACAGGGAATCATAAACAAATTGACTTAAATAGTGTATTGGGGGGAGCCACCATAACAAAAACCATTGACTGAGTGACTTAAAGAACAGAAATTTATTTTCTCACAGTTTTGAAGGCTGGGAAGTCCAAAATCAAGGTGTGGGCCAAGTGGGTTCCTGGTGAGAGATCTCTTCCTGACTTGCAAATGCTGCCTTCTTGCGATCTTCACATGGCAGAGAGAAGAGAAATCAAGTTCTCTGGTGGCTTCTCTTGTAAGGGTACCAATTCCATGATGAGGGGCTCACCCTCCTGACCTCATCTACACCTAATTTCTTCCCAAATGCCCTACCTTCAAATATCATTGCATCAGGGATTATGACTTCAACATATGAATTGGGATGAGAGGGAGACTCAATTCAGTCTATAGCAAGCAGCAACACTTCACCTCTCCCCACCAATGCCTGCACACACACACACACACACACACACACAGGCACTAATGCACAAAGGCACAGCCCCAGGAAAGGGGACTAGAGTTTATCTATCCTACCATCATCACCCAGCAAGGCATGTAAGCTCTCATCTTTCTTCTCCTGTCCTTACAGGGTTCTAGCCTGCTGCAATAGCATGAGTTAAAGGGGTTTCTGGAAGATCTTGAGGTACACTCAGCAATACTCCATCTGGTCAGTCATTTAAAAATATATTCACTGGACATATATTGGAAAAACAGCCAGTCTACTTAGTCCCTGGGCACAAGAAATGGACAGTATTTGAAGGCAAGAGTACAACATAAGGAAATAATCAGAAGCACAAGCAAAGAATTGTGTACCAGGATGTTCATAGAAGCATTATTTAAAATTGCAGAACAATAAAAAAAAAAGTGGACTCAAACCAAATAGCCCAAAATAGGGGATGGTTAAATAAGATGGACTATTAAACAGACATTAAATATTATGTTTTCAAAATATATTTAATTATATGGAAAAATACATATGATATACTGTAAAGTTTAAAAACATACATAGCTATATGTATAGTATGTTTTAAATCAGGTCAAAAGTGCTACATTCAAAATGAACTGAGACTTGTGAAAAATACTTAGGACAATATAAAGTACTTTTCCATCATATTTTAGGCAATGAGAAAAGAAAAGCAAGAAAAAAAGAACCCGACTGCGGGGAAGAGAGCAATTTGCTAATGGACACTAGAAATTCTCTTTTGGGGGATCCCTGGGTGGCGCAGTGGTTTGGCGCCTGCCTTTGGCCCAGGGCGTGATCCTGGAGTCCCGGAATTGAGTCCCACGTCGGGCTCCCCGAGCCTGCTTCTCCCTCTGCCTGTGTCTCTGCCTCTCTCTCTCTCTCTCTCCCTCTCTGTGTCTCTCATGAATAAATAAATAAAATATTTTAAAATAATAATAATATCTCAATAAAATGGGGGTAAAACTACTTAAATGATTTCTTTTAAGTATCGATGACTTTTAAAAAACTCAGCAATATCTCAAGTTGCTCAAAAAGTGTACAGGTATGTCTTCAGTATTTGTACATAAATTTCAAAAGGTCAGGGAATCTCCTGAGTAGCTTCAAAAGAGTGTGTAGAGAAGATTTTTAGGTAATTTATCCTGGAAATGAAAATTAATGTATTCAACTCATTCAATCCTAATGACTCAGGAGATGTTAGAGCAGATTGCCATTCAGATGATTGGTCAGAAAGGATTGCACTCCTTAATGTCAAAATAATTATATATCCTTTTATCCTTATGTGACCCAACAGAATTCAGCCTCTGCTAGTAACTGTCTTTCATTATTTGATTTTTAAAAAAGAATTTATTTTAACAAAAATAGGGAACCACTGGAGATTTTTGAATAAGAAAAGACCTCTCTTTGATAAGATTAGCTAATTCTGTACCCAATACACTGGAAACTGAAGAGATTGTGGAGACCTAAAGATCAAGCACATGACAAACAGGAATATTCTAAGTAAAAGCAGTAATAGAGTGAGAAAATACAAATTAAAGGTGAAAAGAGGGTGTTAACAGTAGAGACACAAAGAGAAAAGCCGTTACAACTGACCTACCTGGAAGATGGAAACAGAGAAAATCACAGACTGCCAAGATTTCAAAATTGGATGGCTAAGTGAATAGTTATACCAGGACTAGAAAGAAGAAAGTCAGGTTTCCTAATTTATAGTGAGTGATGATTAATTCAATTATTGATCCTTATACGTTGGAATTCTCAATCAATAAGCACGTTGAGATTACAGAGTGGGGGATCCCTGGGTGGTGCAGCGGTTTGGCGCCTGCCTGAGACCCAGGATCGAATCCCACGTCAGGCTCCCGGTGCATGGAGCCTGCTTCTCCCTCTGCCTATGTCTCTGCCTCTCTCTCTCTCTCTATGACTATCATAAAAAAAAAAAAAAAAAAAAAAAAAGATTAGAGATTACAGAGTGGGCCCTCTGGAGAAATGTAGAGACAGTCCTGCACCTGCGCAGAACCCAGTGCCAGAACCCAGGAGGGGGGAGCCTCAAGGGTGTGCATACAGCCCCCCACGGTTGAGCATGCCGTCTGCTGTAACTGATACTCGCAATAATGAGTCTGCATATTCCATGAAAGATGAAAAGTCCATTTCATTTTGAGTGTAGCCCACGTCCACTAACTGCTTCTTCTTGTTCTTCTTTACCATGTGCTTAAGACCCATCAATGAATAAAGCAGCCTCCTTCTTGAGATTGCCACAAAGCACAAGATTTTAGAGATTTTTTTCAGTATTCTCTATCTAAGAATAACACAAAGGTGTGTTGTAGAAATGTTTCTATCAGAAACAGTGAAAAAATAGATTTGTCATTTAAATGTCTATGTTTCAGCTATCTGGGAAATTTACGGACAGGGAACGAAGTTTTCTTGGTCAATGCTGGGAAATGAGGTGTTGCTGTATTGGTTTAGCAATATTAAATAATAGATTATATGTATACAGTGAAGGGATTGAGAAGCAATTTTGGTTTCCTTTTCGGAATGGGGGATCAGAGAGATTTTTTAAAAATAATAATCATCAAATACAGTAATGGAAAACATTCTGAAAATATTGAGTGTTGGAAGCAACTTATTATGTCTATTACATTTTAAGAAAGATAATCAGTCAATATTGTGATCTAAAGTATAAACTTGCAGAGTGCTAAATCCTCTTCTAAACTAAACTTCAAAACCCTCAATGATGATTGTCTATAATAAACAAGACAGAGTAGTTTACTTATGGCCCAAAGTTAGACTTTGAAGTTCAGTTTTAAAGAACGTATTTGTTAGTAGTTCTCCAAAAGAATGTTAATTATGAGAATGAAAGGGAATATTAAGCCCTGTAAAATTTTATTTTTCAGTCTAAGAAATGCTTCAATGACTCCTTTGATATGATATGACTCATATCACCATTTTAAAACACATAGCAACAAAAACTTCTTTAAAATTAGCAACTCAAAAATTCTAAAATCTCACAATCTATGTTCACCTCAGAATTATAATACCATAATGATTGTAAGGATGTCATTATTGTATGTAGCACAAAGAAAGGGGAAAAATATGGCTACTAAGTTATAACAGTGTTTTCTGTAACCCAGAACTTTCACTACATACTTATTCGAAGAGCTTTTTAATACCTACTAAGACATAGTTTTGTGTGTGTGTGTGTGTGTGTGTGTGTGTGTGTGTGTGTCCTTCTTGAATCTATATAAAAATAAAAATATAAGAGGGGTGCCTAGGTGGCTCAGTCAGTTGAGCATCCCACCGAATCTTGGTTTGGGCTCGGGTCATGGTCTGGGGGTCATGAGATCCAGCCCCAGATCAGGCTCCACACTCAGGCAGGAGTCTGCTTGTCCCTCTCCCTACCTCCTGCCCCTTCCCCTGCTCCTGTGCATGCACACTCGCATGTTCTCTCTCTCTCCCTCTCCCTGTCTCAAACAAATAAATAAAATATTAAAAAATAATAAAATAAAACAAATCTTTTAGGGTATTCCTACAGCTCACATCCCAAGTCCGGTATTTCCAAAAATGTTCACACTCAGAGTCGTGGGTGGCCATGTTGTCCCACACAATACTATCATCTATGCCATCAAGAGCACTGGTGATACAGTATTGTCTGCAATTTCATTCCAAGTTGCTGACGTTCATTCTGTAGGTTTTTATGCACACGGATGAGCAATGGCAACAACATCGAACCACAAGACACAACCTGTTTCCAGAAATGTTCAAAGGTAAGAAGAAATGTAAATGTTAGGATCTTTGAGATAGGATGTATCTTAAGAGCTAAGATACAATAAAGAAATTTGGGTTATAGCTCTCATCCCCCCCCCCCCCATGAAGGTATTGTTGACACACACTGTTACATTAGTCTCAGGTGTACGACACAGTGACTCAGCAACTCTATACCTTATGCTGTGCTCCCCATTCAGCTCTAATATCTTATAGGCTCCTAGAATTTCTTCACTGTTTATCTGAAATTATAAATCTAACATTTGAAAAGCATTAGCCTACTCTGAAGGTAATCCTTAATTTCATTAAGGTTAATTTGGAAACTTAAACTTTTCTACTGCTTCAATCATGTCAGCACCAACAAAGAAACCAGCACTGGCATCTTTACCAGCTATAGCAAAACCATCTATTTGTACTTATATTTTAGGACCTGTTAAATTTATGTAGAACTGAACTCATCTTATTCCCAGATTTCCAAGATTTTAAAAACAAACACACAAGTGAAATCCTTGCTTCTTAGATGTTATAAGTAAATCTAAGAGAAATGGTGTTTTTGTTGGGGTTGTTTATTTGTTTTGAGAAAATATTGTCTTCTTATTTCAAGTTATAGACCAACTTCTAGAAATTAGATTCAAATTTTTGGAGGCTATAAACACTGAGCCAAGCAATACTCTTGAAGTAAACATCCTAGCATCATAAGAATATGATACATATGATTAAGGCATTGCTGTGCTCACTTTTGCAAGTTTACACTTAAACCAGAGAAAATCAGCTACAAGATGAATCTAAACAAATAGTGTGCCAGAATATATTATATACACTGAAATTTTGGTTTTTCAGCTTTCATAGCAGTTATGACTCAGATCAGCTTTGAGTTTTTTTTTGGTTTTTTTTTTTTGCAGCTTACCAAATATCCCACAAAGTAGAAAACACGGAAATAACAAAAGATTTTTGAGAATTTAAATGTAAAATGTTTTTAAATACTAAGTTCTGATCCATTTGCCCCTGGGAAAATCACATAATTTGCAACTAGATTTTGAGGAAGGAAGATTAGGGGGAAAAAAGAACAAATGGTATGTTTTACTAGACATTTTTAGAAACTTCATCAATATGTTTATTATTTCATCAAGAAACATAAGTTTTACCAACCTTTAATTAAAAGCATGAAAGAAAAGCAATCTAAAATGGACTAACTGAAAAAATATATATAATAACCATGAAACACTAAAACTAAATTACATTAAAGTGTACCTTTATTTCAAATAGGAAAGTAGATTTAGCCTGACATGATATTTAAAATCTTTAACTACTAGGCACAGACACCAATCAATGAGAATGGCACTGCTGTCAACAAACAGAACAACCATATGTGCTATCAACTGGATACCAAGCCAGAAAGTCAGCGGGTGATGTGCTCCACAAATTGCTCAACATCCCAATATATGAGAAAAATAAAAGAAAGATGTCTTTTAATTATTGTTTGCTTTACTTACTAGATTTTTGTATTTTTTTGAACTAATCAATTAATGTGTGTGTGTGGGGGGGGGGATCTTGATTTTACTTGTTTAGAAAAACTTGTGCACATTTTCCATTGATGTGTGAGAGATGATAGAGATATGGTAGCCAGTTACTTGAATTACTAGAGAGGACAGGAGGATCTGACAGAGGGAGAATTCAGAAAAACGACAACAAAGAAGAAAGATGGCTAATGAGAAATTTCTAGTAGCCAACATGGCCAGATGACTTTTAAGAACTACTGCTCTGATTTAATTTGCTTTTTAAAAATTCTTTCTGTGTTTAATCCTCCTATATTAACTATGAATCCTAAGCCACTTACACAGACATCCTTGTTATAGTATAGCTTTGGAAAACTAAAACCCAAGGCTGAGTCCTATACTTAAGAAAGAAGCAGAGAGGAAAAAAAAGACGAAAGAGAAAGGAAGGAGGGAGGGAAGGAAGGAAGGAAGGAAGGAAGGAAGGAAGGAAGGAAGGAAGAGAAAGAAAGAAAGAAAGAAAGAAAGAAAGAAAGAAAGAAGAAAGAAAGAAAGAAAGAAAGAAAGAAAGAAAGAAAGAAGAAAGAAAGAAAAGAAAAGAAAGCAGAGAGTAGGAAAATGACAGAACCTAAAGAAAATGACAAATAGAAATTGAGAAATATACAAGAGCAGTAATTTAAAGCAGAGATCATCCTACCCAAACCAAGAATCAATAGAAATACTGAGTGAGGCAATATGCCTCTCACAATACTTAAAATAAGAGTTCATCTATTGCACTTGGATATAGGGAAAAAATGTAGGTAATCAAAAAGCTAGAGTACTTGGGACATCTTTGCTTCACTGTGTAACACTTCACTATATAATAATGATAGTCATTAGTTTCTTACTTCTCTAGTGTCAAAGAACCTAAAAAGTTATTTTAGAATAAGTAAATTTATGGCTTATTTGGTGCTCATAGCTTTGACTCTATGTTTTCTACTATGTTTCATCATTTTACAATATGAAATGTTTGTAAACATTTGGTTTATAAACATTGAGGTTTGTCCATCAAAAAACCTCCTCTCTCATCCTAAAAATACAGCCAAATCAATGCATTCTCACTCAAATGCATGGATAGGCTGTCACATATTTATGGACCAGTTGGGTGGAAATACAGAAAAAGAACATTCTTAATGTCAGTTAAGCATAATCACTCATATGGACCATAACTGACACTGAAAGCAGTTTCTTTGTCAATGTTTATGTGGGAGATAGCTTGGAAATGAGCCAACTTCTTAAGGCCCACCTGTGTCAAATCAGACTCTGGGAAATGGTCTAGAGGTAAGTATCATGTGATGCAGATAAAATTTTTATTTACTTCTTGGAATTCTATTCTATGTCTAAATATTTGACATAAAAAATCCTGGAATATTGCTATTTAGAATATTTAAGTGAAGTAAGCAAATGAGACAAAACAAAAGATTGAAGAACGTCGTGAATCCCCACATCAGATAAGATCCTTGATTTTTTGTGTGGTAATATACTTACCAATAAAATAGCCTGGAAAGCAAGAATTCGGTAGAACAAATAAAGAACAGAATAGATGGAACAAAGTTGAAGAATTGAGAGTCCTAAGTATAACTCCAATCATTGTTGTTTCAGAAGGCAAGCAATAGACTTCTCAAAACAGAAAACAAAGTAGATTTTGGTTTCTACGTGGGTATTAACAGCTTGGTATCCATGAAAAAGTGATATAGTCACAGGGAGGACTTGCCTTCCAACTAATCCTCAAACAATTCAATTTAGCAAAACTACTGGTAGAGGCCATTTTACAATGGACTCTTTTGTGTATTGATTTTGTGTCTTATAAACTTGCAAAATTCACTCATTAGTCTGAATAAGTTTTTGCAAATTCAATTGGATTTTCTATAGAGACAATCTTGCCATCTGTCTCTAAAGACAGTTTTACTGCTTCTTTTCCAATCTGTGAGCCTTTGGATTTTGAGGGGTACAATATTGAATAAAAGTGGTGAAAACAGACAACCTTCACTTGTTCCTGATCTTAGAGAGCAAAATACTCAGTCTTTCATCATGGAGTGTAACTTTAATTATACATTTTTTACAATTCTTTAGCAGTTTCAGGAAGTTCTCTTTTATTCCTAGCTTTCTGAAAGACTTTAAGAATGGATTTTGGATTTTGTCAAATATTTTTTCGGCATATATTGACCTTATTATTGGGTATTAATTGATAGACTTTCAAATGTAAACTAACCCTGCATTCCTGGATTTGTCTTGGTCATGGCATAGTATCACTGCTCTATACTGCTGTAACTGATTTTTTTTAAATTTTCTTTGATAGTTTGTGTCTTTCAAGAAATTTGTCTTTATCAGTTATCTTAATTATTAACATGAAATTGTACATAATATCCCCCTATTATCTTTCTTTTTGAAATCAAAATGACATATAACATTGTATTAGTTTTAGGTATACAACATAATGATTTGATATATGTATATATTGTGAAATGATTACCGCAATATGTTTAATTAACATTCATCACCATACCTAGGTATAATTTTTCTCTTCTGATGAAAACTTTTAAGATTTATTCTCTTAGCAACTTTCAAATATACAGTACAGCATTGTTAACTATAGTCACCATGCTGTACATTACATCCCCAGGACTTATTTGTCTTATAACTAGAAGTTCATACCTTTTGATCACTTTCAACCATTTTGCCTATATTTCACCTGCACCCTCGACATCTGACAATCACCAATCTGTTCTATGTATTTATGGATTTAATTTTCTTTTATTTTTTTAATTCCCCATAAGCGAAATCATACAGTATATGCCTTTCTCTGTTGGACTTATTTCACTTAGCATAATGCCCTCATGGTCATCTATAGTATTGCAAATGGCAAGATTTCATTCTTTTTTATAGTTGAGAAATATTCCATTACTATATAATATAGTGTGTGTGTATAAATACATATAACATAATGTAAAGTACATGCATATACACTACATCGTCTTTCTCCACCCATGGATAGACAGTGAGTTTCCATGTCTTGGCTGTTATAAATAAAGCTGCAATGAACACAGGGGTACATATATCTTTTCAAGTTAGTGTTTCATTTCCTTTGGATATAAAGCCAGAAGTAGAATTGCTGGATCATGTAGTAGTTCTATTTTCAATATTTTGAGAAACCTCCACACTGTTTTCCAAAATGGCCGCACCAATTTACATTCCCATCAAGAGCACATGAAGGTTCCCTTCTTCCACATCCTTGCAAGACTTGTTATTACCTGTCTTTTTGATATCAATCATTCAAGTATGAGGTCATTGTGGTTTTGGTTCACATTTCCTTTTTTTTTAATGATGTTGAACACCTTTTCATGTATCTGCTGTCCATTTGTATATCTTCTTCCCTATTTATCTTTCTAATATCTATATAGTCTGTGGTGATGTCACCTCTCTTATTCTTGACATTTGCATTATGTGTCTTTTCTCTTTTTTCTTCCTGACCAGTCTGACTAGATGGCCCCATAGCAATTTGAAACTTCAATACCACTATCAGATTGGCCTCTCCAGATCTAATGACTGACAGCTGGATTTCCTCAACCTATATAGCCTCCTTTGTCAACAACCAAACTGAGGGTCCAGTGAATGAAGAATAAGCCTGGAGTGATCATGTAGCCAGATCCTGCTGGCCTAATCCATTAAAATGAGCATCTGGCTCTATCTCCCTCTCTACCTTCTGCCAAATTAACTGGCCTAGAATTCTAGCCCTTATGTTTACCCTATTTTATACACAAACTATAGAATTTGGATCCTGTCTTGAACCTCAACAAATAATAAGGGGTCCCTAGTCCTTTATACCTCAATTGTGAAAAGCCCTTTTCTTTACCTGATGACTATACTCAGAATTTGTCCACTACTGGCAGGGGATTTGCCAAATGGGAAGATTTGGAGACATGCACCCTGATTTTCCCGACTTCCAAAATCGCTATTTAATATTCTTTATTGCTATTCTCCAGAAAAAAAAATGATTCATATTACTAAAATTGACCATTTGCTGCTTGAGCTTGTGCATTTCCATGACTACACTATATGGGAGTCAGCTTGCCAAGGCTGTTTCATCTGCTGCATTTTCTCCCTTTCCTCTCTGATGGAACATCACCCTCATCCCAGGATATGTCATACTTATGACCATCCAAATTTAATACGGCTATCATCCTGCCATTAAAAAAACCCAAAAATTCCTTATTAACATCAATACATACTGAATAAAATCCAAACAACTTGCTCCAAATTGAAGTTTCTCAACAATCTGGTCTCAAGCTTCCTTTTTCAATTATCTATTATAATCCAACAAAGCTGGTCATTTAGCTGTCACTCAAATATTATTGACTTCTCCGTACCTTTGGGGCTTCAGCTGACAATTCTTTCTTGAACGAGCATAACTACCTCTCTTCCTTATATTAAAATTATATTCCTCTTTCAAGACCAAATTTAAATTCTACCTTCCCTCCCAAGTAATTGATTCAAGGGTATCCTCCTGGGCTGACATAGAAGAACATAATGATAGGTAATAGAAGCTATGCTAGAAGAAAGTTCCCCAAGGAAGGGATCTCAAACACCATAGGCTCTAAGGCCTCTTGAGAGCCAAGCCATAAAGAACATATCCTTATCATTTGTCCAAGAGGCCTTGTGGACTTCTTTCCTTTATCAGACAAGAAATAGCTCCTAGTGTGGCCAAAAGGCATTATTTATATTACCGTAAACTCCCTTTTTAATTAGTGATGGCAAGATCAGAAGCAGCGCAAATGAAAATGGCACAAAGACACAGCCTGTCGCTTTTAGAAGTGTTAATGAATGCCCTGTGGATTTTTTTTTTTTAATTTCATGAGAACAGACAAGGAAATGTCTCCATAAGACTGTTGATTCTCAGGGAAAAGTGTTAATGTTATGTAAATTAAAATCTGAAAGTCTACTTAACTGAGATCAGTAACACCAAGAGTGTGCATATGGAAAACACAATTCCTCAGTCCTAAGAACAGAGCTGTCCAATCTGCTGAGAGCTCTACATGATCTCCAGCTAGGTCATATTAGGAATGACTCTCATTTTATGCTCCAGTGTAAGCAAGGAGTTCTTATTGACTTCAAAGAGGATTTCCCTGGTTGGTAACTGGTGGGGGGAGGGTGTGTCTGGCTGAGAATGGAAGACAAACCTGATTTCTCTGAGAAAATTTCATAAAGGCTAAAAAATTCTTGAGAAATGGAAGTAATTATACATGCATGCCCTGAAGACACTTTTCATCCAGTGCAATTCCTAAATTTTTCCACTAGGCAAATAGAATTTTTTAAAAGTTTGAAATGAACTTTTTGTGGGGATTTGGCTATAGATATTAAAATATGAATTAAGTAGCATTCCTATTCTTTTCTTTATTTTATTTAAATGTTTAAAAAGGCAGGTATATTCTCATTCTCTTTCTCATTCCTTACCAGCTTCAGGCAAAAATTTTTAAACATGTTACCCTCTGGTAGCACAACTAAAAGAAATCATGAAATTAGAAATCACAGGATGTATAATATTTATAAAATGTTAGCTTGGCATTAGCTAAGAGAAAGCCTGAGGCTTTCCAACCTGGCAAAGATATATTGCCCTGTTAAAAATTAATAGGTATAGATTATGGATATATAATTGCTTTGAGTGACCAGCTACAACACTGAAAAAATTTTGTAGGATTATTTTACATAAAGAAATCCAAGATCAGTAGTTTAAGCTAAAACAAAACAAAATTACTTTTCTATTTACTTAGAATAATATTTGCTATACAGAATGACTCACCACTTTTCAGAAGTACACATCACAGGTAATTTATTCCAGAAATATTTAGTGAGCACCGGCCAGATTCCCTTTTTGTAAGGAACTGTGCCACTTATTGAAGCAATGGAGCCACAGCACTTCACCTCTAGGATCCCTGTCCGACCAAGAAGACAATCCAACATCAGCTGCAGTGCAAAGTGATACCTGCTGCAATAAAAGCTATTTACAAAATACTATGAAGAAGGGAGACAGCAAACATTTAGGAAGTCGTGGTGGTGAATGAAATGAGCGTTTGAAGAAAATTTCATAGAGGAAGTGACCTTTGAGCTACATAGTCCTTGAAAGATGAGAATGATTTCATGAAGGTAAGAAATACAGAAGGGTCACTCTGGAGACAGTGAGATCAGATCAGACTACTGAGAAAAAACAAAATTACAGAGGTCCAAAATAACCTTGCAGGAACTTTATGTACTCTAGTGCTACAATTCTCAAAGTGCGGTCTAGAAAATAGCAGAAAAGCATTCCCAGGAGTTTATTAAAAATGCCAAACCTCAAGCCTCACCCAGATCTCCAGAATCAGGGTCTGCATTTTAACAAGATCCCCTGGAAAGCTGTAAGCGCATGAAAAATTTGAGAAGCATCACTCTAGAGCCAAGAGTAACTGGGGGAAAACGATGTGAGAAATGAGGATGCAAAGACAAATAATGCCATGTAGTTTATACCGATCAGAAGGACTGAAGAGGTTCATAGGCAAACAACTGATATGATCTCTGACTTATAAAGACAGTTCTAGTGGCCATGTGGTAATGTGTCTTTGTGAAGAGAGCATGGGACACAGGAAAATCAGCTATGGGCAATGATCACATAACAATGATAGTTCCATCTTACTGAGTGCCTACTACATGCCAGACATCATGGCATAAACCTTATATTTTATATGTATTGTTTTAATCTTCCCATAACCCCCATTCTGGAGATGAGAATCAATATAAGAAAAGTTTTTTAAAAGTGTCCAAAGTCATGTGACAAGTAAGTTGCAGAAGAATTCTAACTCCGGCCTAATTTCAAAATGCAAGTTCTGTCTCCCAAATAGACCCCAAGTTCACCTACTTCATTTCATCACCACCCTGGCGTACGATACCACCATCTTCTGAATTACCTCGATAGTCTGCTATGAGCTTCTATTCTTGCTTACCATAATGTAATGCAGCAGCCCAAATGATCTTTTGTTAAAATATTTTTTAAATTATTTTTAAGTAATCTCTACACTCAACATGGGCCTCAAACTTACAACTCCGAGATCAAGAGCCACGTGTTCTATTGACTGAGCCAGCCAGGAGCCCTGCAAATGATCTTTTAAAAACAGAAAACCTCTATTTAGCATCAAAAAATAGAATCAAATGCAAATTTTTTAACCAAAGTCCACAGGTCCATAATAATTTGGCCTCTGCCTATGTCTGAGATCTCATTTTGTGACAGACTCTCCCATTACTGCGTTCATCACACTGTACATTGAATAATATCAACTTTTTTCCCCTTTCAGGATTTTGCACTTCTGTTTTGCCTAGATCAGTCTCATCTCATTATTACTTAAATATTTTAAAAATATAATCAACTATTGAAAGTAAAAATGATAATGTAGTAGGGGCTTAATAACACACGTATAAGTAAAAAAATGTATACATAAAATGCATGATAGAAATAGCACAGGGGGATCCCTGGGTGGCGCAGCGGTTTGGCGCCTGCCTTTGGCCCAGGGCGCGATCCGGAAGACCCGGGATCGAATCCCACGTCGGGCTCCCGGTGCATGGAGCCTGCTTCTTCCTCTGCCTGTGTCTCTGCCTCTCTCTCTCTCTCTGTGACTATCATAAATAAATAAAAATTAAAAAAAAAAAAAAAAGAAATAGCACAGGGAGGAAAGTAGTGGAAGTATATTAATTTGGAAGTTCTTTTTCTACATGTAAAGTATTAGAGTATCACATAGAGGTAGACTGTGAGAGGTTAAAGATGTATAATACATATGCTAAAATAACCACTAAAATAATATAGCAGAGAGCTATAACTAATAAACTAACAAAGGAAGTAAAATGAAATCTCAATAAATTGAACTATCAGATTAACAATTTATTATCTAACAAAAATTTAAAATAGGGGGAAGGAATATTATATATATATCTGATATGGCAAATTAGTTTTGGAATTTTATGATATTAATTTCTTGCTCTTAATGCACTGAATTATATTCACAATAATGTAATTTTTTCTCTACGTCCTATATTATGATCACTTCAAATCCCACAGTCAGTTATTTAAAAATATAAATCAATACATCTTATTATGGACTTCATTATATTTTAAGTTGCAATATTTGTTTCCAAGTATAATCAAGGTTTCTTCTTTTTGTCGTGATCCTCAAACATTCTTTTCTTTTAAATATTTTATTTACTAAAAAAAAAAAAAAGATTTTATTTACTTATTCATGAGAGATACAGAGAGAAATGCTGAGACATAGGCAGAGGGAGAAGCAGGCTCCCTGCGGGGAAACTTATGTGGGACTCAATCCCAGGACCCCGGGATCACGACCTGAGCCAAAGGCGGATGCTCAATCACTGAGTCACCCACGCATCCCGATCCTCAAATATTCTTAAGCAATTCTCGAATTATCTCTACAGAAGATTAAAAAAAATAGTCTCATAAATCAAAGTGAGGAGTTATACCTACCTTCCATATAATTTGACAGGAAGCTTCCTTAATGGCATGAGGAATGCTAACTGATCATTCCCATTTCTTTTTCAGTAATTCAAACTGGAGAAAACAAAATGAAAGTCAAACAGCAGGAAATGTGATCCGTCCTTTCTAACTAAACCTTCTGTCATCTAAATTTGAACCTTTCCACTGACTGGTAGGTTACCTACATCATCAATTATCATTTCTGTTCAGGGATGAGACTAGATGTGTTCCTGGTACCTTCCTTAGAGGACTACTCAATCTACTGAATTAGCTGCCTTTATGCCAATTACCCAGAGTTAAGATTGGGGGACAGGTGCTGAAATTACCTCTCACATATTGATAGGGAATATACCTACTCGGAGGGGCACTCCATTTACCTGGTCTCAGGTTCCATGTGGAAGTTTATCTGCTGCAGTAACCTTTGCGACTTCTGCTCCAACCAGATGAGTGACTTACCGGACTCAGAATTTGAGGAGAATGAACTGGGTGGTTCAATGTAGTCCATTCGTCTCTCAGTGACAACCTGACCTTGGAAAGGATGCCTTGGGGCCAGATCTCTGTGATGGAGAAAGGGATCTGCCCTAAGAGGGAGGCTTGTGCCAGGGGCAAAGGGGGTAACCCGTCTAAATTAGGGTGCACATACCTATTTGGTCATAGATCGTAAGAAATCCAAATTGTTATTTTATTCAGGTAAAAGTAATAGATCAATGAATAAATAATAATTTACCAATGAATAAATAACAATTAGTGGAGGCTTATATTATGAGAAGAAAAAATTGAGTTTTTGGGTTAAGAAAGGTAGAAATACTACTCAATGAACATATGGAATCCAGAAGCTAAGAGTTCAATTTAAAAGGACTATGCCAGAATACTCTGAGATGCTAGAAATCAGCTTTGTCTTTAATAAAAGTGATATATTAAGTGATGATTTTCTTCTCTCAAAATCCTGCATCTGTCTCTGGATTGGTTCCAGACTTAGAGTAAGGACAAAGGAGTAGTACTTATCAATGCAGTCAAACTCTGACACCTTGGTAAATTGGTAGGAAACCTTAAGGAATAAATAAGAGATGAATGAGGGAGGGAACAAAATTGCACCGGAAATCAGTGTTTTGATCAGGGCTGGGGATGTAGTGTGTTGGGCTATGTGGGCTTTAGATCCTGGGTGGGGCAGAGTCAGCAGGTAACTTGAGACTCTTTTGACAGTTCTCTCTGCCCTTGCAGGTGTGGCTAAGGCAGGGATTAGGTGTGTTTTTTTTTTTTTCACAGCATTTTGGGGTGTGATATTTGCAACTTTTATAGTGTTTTTGAGTCAAGTCTTTAGGCCTTCATTTCAAGGTCCAAAGGCAGACGTGTTGCATGACCTTAACATATGGCTGCTAACTGGGCCTGGTCTGCTTCTGAGCTATGTGTCACCAGCTCTGGGACTTCAAGTATATGGCCACTGTTCTTGGAAGGAGTGCATGTGGTTGCAGAATGCAGGGGTTGAGGGAAGCTGCATCTTTTCACAAGACCCACGCCAGTCAAAAAGTCTTTAGGGGCAGATACAAACGCATCCCGGAGGTTTCTGTTGCCTACACAGCAAATAAATGATGAAGAAAGTGAGCAAAACAGAGGAAAAAGTTATAGAGAACTTTCTGATGATAATTATGACTAACTAGAGTGTCATACTGAAAGGATTTTTCTAAACATTTTATTTATTTATTTAAGAGAGAGAAAGAGTACACATGCACACACAAGCAATGGGGAGGAACAGAGGGAGAAGCAGACCACTGATTGAGCAAGGAGCCCAATGTTTAGGGCTCAATCCCAGGATCCTGAGATCATGACCTGAGCTGAAGGCAGACACTTAACTGACTGAGCCACCCAGTAGCTCCAGAGTGAAAGTTTTTCAAAAAGAATTATGTGATTTAGAAAGACTATTCTTATTCTAGTGTGCAGGATTTATTAAAAACAAGAAAACCAGCACGTAAAAGGAGGAGTGGAATGGCCATCATAACAGAACAGCTGTGAGGTAGCCAAGATGTGAGCTAATGTGATGGTATTTGGGATGAAAACTTGGACCCTGAGTGAGAGACCTGATAAGATTCAATGGGAGCATGGACAGAAGCAGTACAAAAGTTTGAAGAGCAGTGCTTACATGGTACTCAGAACAAGCAAAAGGGATCGTCGATATAGGGTGGAAGATGTCACAGACCTATGGGCTTTGAAAAGATGTATGTCTGATTGGAAATGTACAGAGAACACCTGGAAATGCAGAACCACAGTTTGAGGGAGAAACTAGCAGTGGAAATTTAACTATGGGAATCACAGAGGTTATGGTTAATTCAGAGAAAGGATATAAATAGTAAGAGACAATATGGAACTTCATGATTACCCTAAGGACCTAGAAATTTTTAAAAAAGAAAAGCCATGCAAATCAAGAAACAGCCTCTTAACAATAGAGAACAAACTGATGGGTACCAGAGAGGAGGTGGGTGGGGGATGGGTGAAATAGGTGATGGAGATTAAGGAGTGCACTTGCTATGATGAGCACCTATGAAAGTGTTATATGAAAGTGCTGAGTCACTATTTTGTATACCTGAAACTAATAACTCACTGTATGTTAATTAACTGGAATTTAAATAAAAACTTGGGGTGCCTGGGTGGCTCAGTTGGCTCAAGTCATAATCTCAGGGTTCTGGAATCAAGCCCTACCTTGGACTCCCTGCTCAGCAGGGAACCTGCTTCTCCCTTTCTCTCTGCC
Source organism: Vulpes vulpes (assembly GCF_048418805.1). Taxonomy (NCBI): domain Eukaryota; kingdom Metazoa; phylum Chordata; class Mammalia; order Carnivora; family Canidae; genus Vulpes; species Vulpes vulpes. The sequence continues at coordinate 20,076,398 of NC_132783.1, forward strand.
CCTCACCCTGCTTACATTCTTTCCTGCTCTATGTCTCTGAAACAAATAAATAAAATCTAAAAAACAAATACTTAAAAAATAAAAATAATAAAATATATGCATAAGGGGAAAAAAGCCATGAAAGAAGAAAAGAAAGGAACAGTCAATGAGGTGAGAAAGAAGCAACTGAGATTTATCACAAAATCCTATTCAAGAAGTATGGAAATTTCAAAATATACAAGATGCAGGAAAACATTCTGGGGAATTTAGTGTGCATCAAATGCTCAATGACATTCGTTTAGTCGTATGTTCAACAGCTCTTATATTTCTTAACCTGTGCCCAATACTGTGCAAGGTCCGGGGCAGAAAATAGAAAAACCAGCTCAGACCCTTCCTTCTTGGAGCTTAGAGTGTAGTAAGAGAAACGGTTATTAATCAACTGATTGTACCATAAATAATTATCAACTACAATGAGCGCACTGTGTGGAAATCCAAGGCTGTAAAAACCAGAATGCACAATAGGGAAATCTTACCTATTCTGGGAGAGTACGAAAGGTAAAGAATGGTTTCTTTGGGTCTTGAATATACTTGATAGCCTCATCTGCAGAAATCCTCTAGCGCTGCTACTTTGGACTCCAAAGCAAAGAGTGACATCATTGTTGTCATCATTAAAAAAAAGAACATGAAAAACATACCATCTGCATTTCCTAGCAAAAACAAAAAATGACAATTTTGAAAGAAAGGGGATTTTAAAGATTTTTTTAATAATAAATTGATTGTTAAGACATTTTTGTACCAATGTTTATAAGGAAAAGACATCAAAACAATGTGTGGGAACATTCTAAATTATTTTTAATAATATGTGACGTATTATATGACTGTCATAAAAGGAAATGTGTATTTTGGCTTTGATTCCTGGTATAAAAATTCACCCCTGAAACAAATATTTTCCTTTGGAAATCAATATTTTGGTTCTCAGGGCTCAAGCAAAGACTTTGGATATTACCTTCTTTTATACTGACTGTGAGGACAGAAATCTGGGAAAGCAGAACACCATGCCAACAACCATTGATCAAACATTTATTGATATTCCCATGCAGCTCATGTCAGTTAAATGCAGAGATAAAGTTATCTCAAAAAGAAGATGAAAAGCAAAGGAATTAAGACTTCATCCATGCGATAAAAGAAACTTGAACTCAGATTCACCTAAGAATCAAGAAGTCACGTTCAGAAATTTGAGCAGTGTTTGTCAGGAAACAATTTTGATGCAGATTAAAATGTTATGCTCATAACCTTGGGGTTGTGTTATTATTATTTCAATATTACTATTCATTTCTTTAAGCATAAATTAGACTCCTTTTAGAAATTTTCTTGGGAAACGGGCTTCCCAAGTTTCAAAGGCATTAAAAGTTTGTTGATGTAGTTTCAGATTTCACATTGCACATGATCTTCAACTAACTAGTACTTGTTGAGATTTGGTGTAATATTAAGAATATCTACAACTGTCTGAAAAAGTTATTAAAATGTCCCCCCCTTTTCCAAGTATTCTTGGATATGAAGCTGAGTTTTTTTTTTTCACATACTCCAACCAAAACGCCACACTGTAAGAAACTGAATGCAGAAGCAGATTAGAGAATCCAGCAGTCTTCTGCTAAACCATACATAAAAGACATTTACAAAACTGGAAAATGGTGCCATTCTTCTCAGTATATTTTATTTTATCTTGGAAAAACTATGTGTGTTAACATGTGATGGGTATTCACTGTATTTTTAAATGAATTAATAAATATTTCAAAGCTATCTCAGATTAAATATCTAATGTGATTAATCCATAGATAGAAACACAAGGTCTTTGGGGGTCTTCAATAATTTTTAAAACTGCAAAGTGCTCCTGAGATCCCGAGTAGGAACAATTACTGTTGACCATGGTCCCCTATTTGTTATCTTGGATCATTCCTGGACTGCTTTAAACAAAACATAGTCCTTACAGTTTAGGATCAAACTGTAACTTTCACTGAGTGGTTTACTTCAACACCATGGCCAACGTAGTAGTGCCAAGGAAAGAACAGAGAATTTGTCCTTACAGAGATTGCAGAGGACAGGAGGAAATCATTGTCAAACTATACACTACCTATGCTGGGATTATAATGTGTCTGTTATTTGAAACGGAAAATAGCTATATTTCTTCCTCATTATAAGGAAATCATTAAAAATGTAAGTCAGTTCTATAAATAACCCCAAATTTATCCATCAGCCAAAGATAGCGTTAAGATTTTGGTATGTTTTCTATCAGACAATTTTTTCATATTGTAGCATTTGCATGTATGCGTGAATGTGTGTGCATGTCTAAGGAAGAAATAATCCATGTGTAAACTTAGCTACAAGAGCTCTAGGATAAGAAGTGTGAGCTTGGAAATCTCTGCTTTCCAAAAATCACTGGGGTCAGAATAAGAAAGCTATCATATAATTAGTGTTAATCCCACTAAATCAAATATAAATTGCCTTATATATTATTACAAGAAAATTAAGTTTGAACACCTAACTCTGGGAAAGGAACAGGGAGCGGTGGAAGGGGAGGTGGGGGGGGGGGGGTGACTGGGTGATGGGGGGCACTTGGTGGGATGTTATAGCATAACACTGGGTGTTATGCTATATGCTGGCAAATTGAACTCCAATAAAGAAAATAAAAATAAATAAAAAATACGTTTGAAATCTAAATTATAGCTGAGAAACAGATCGGACATTAAACTGTTTTCCACCTAAAAACTTTAGGGATCTTAATATACAGAAGCCATTCTACTAATCATATTAAAATGCTAGTATGAGAGGACGCGGGCACACGGGTGGGGTCCTGCAGGTGGCCGTGACCCGGAGGGCCCGCAAAGAGGCGGTGCAGGCCGCGGCCCGGGAACTCCTCAAGCTCGTGATCCGGAGCCCCCCTCCTTTCCACGCGGTGGCCGAGTGCTGCAGCCGCCTCCTCCAGGCTGCCTTCCATGAACTCAAAGAGCCGGAGAGCTGGGATCCCAAGCGGGAGAGCAAGTACTTCCTGACCGGGAGCTCCTCCACGATCATCAGATCATCGCTTTTGCTGTGGGAGGCCAGCGTGTTCCTGGCAATGGTTTCAGCCTCACCGGGGCCCACCGGGACAGCCCCTGCCTCCGGGTGCACCGGCGCTCCCGCCGCAGCCAGGTGCGCTTCCAGCAGGTTGGCCTGGAGACCTCTGCTGTGGGATCCGGAGCACCCGGTCCGACGGGGACCTGACCTTGGCTGGACGCGTCCTTGTCAAGTGCCCTCCCTCCGGCCGGCTGGGTCAGCGGCTGGGGCACGCGCACCGGCCCATTCTCCGCATCCCCCACCTGGCCATCCGTCTGCAGTGAGATGTCAGCGAGAACTTTGGGCCCCACACGGAGCTGCCCTTAGTCCCCATTCTTGGCGCAGCAGCCCCGGAGGAGCTGGAGAAGGGGACTCCTGAGCCTGGGCCTCTCAAGGCTGCAGGTGACCGCCACCACTCGTTCTCATGTCCCTTCTGTGCGCCCGTCTGGGACTGAGCCCTGAGGAGCTCTTGGAGGTGGAGCTGGGCCTTGCTGGCTCGCAGCCTGCGGTCCTGGCTGGGTCCTATGAGGAGCTCATCTTTGCGCCTGGCTACACGATCCGCACAGCTGCTTCTGTGCCCTGCAGGCTTTGATGCACTCCTGTGTGGCCCCTGCCTCTTTGGCCCTGGAGCCCCACGTGCGCATGGTCGCCTTCTGTGACAACGAAGAGGCGGGCTCCGAGGGCGCCCAGGGGGCGCAGTCACTGCTGACAGCTGGTGCTGCGCGGCATCTCGGCCTCCTCCCAGCACCTGACGGCCGTCGAGGAAGCCATCCCCAAACCCTACATGATCAGCGCAGACGTGGCCCACGCCATGCACCCCAACCGCCCGGACAAGCACGAGGAGAACCACAGGCTCCCCTTCCACAAGGGCCCTGTGATCAAGGGGAACAGCAAGCAGCGCTGTGCCTCGAACGCGGTTTCCGAGGCCCTGATCTGACAGGTGGCCAATAGTGTCGGGGTGCCCCTGCAGGATCCCATGGTGCAGAATGCCTCTCCCTGTGGGACCACCATCGGACCTATCTTGGCTTCTCGGCTGGGCCTGCAGCTTCTAGATTTAGGCAGCCCCCAGCTGGCCATGCACTCCATCCGGGAGACCGCCTGCACCTCAGGAGTCCTCCAGACCATCAGCCTCTTCCAGGGCTTCTATGAGCTCTTCCCTTCTCTGAGCTGTAACCTCTTAGTGGATTGAGGCCTCTTGGAAAGACTTCTCTTACACTTGAGAAGTTGTCAACTGAGCTGAAGCTGGATTATTAAAGTGGATTTTTCACATAAATAAAAAAATAACTAACTAACTAACTAAATAAATAAATAAATAAATAAAATGCTATTATGAGTTAGAATAAGCACAAGTGAATTGCCACAGTTCTATTCTGGTATTTGGTATTATTAAGAATGCCTGTATTTAAAAAAAAAAAAAAATGCTTGTATTTTAAAAATCTCATATTACTGGATCTCTACCTTATCTACCAAATTTGGCCTTAAAACCTTGCTTAAAAAAGTAATGTAATCCTATACATTCACCAACATTTAAGTCTTGTGAAAGGTAGGAAGTAATTAGTATCAAATGTTTCTTAAATTAAAGACCATCTGCTTTTAATTTTTCCTCAGCTGTCTTATCTACTTTCACTATGGAAAATATTAACTTTCCACAGATTAGGCATGATTGAAACAATTTTTAAGAGGGGAGAAGAATTGGTAGAACTATTATACAATAAAGTTGAAATGAGAACATCTCAAATATGCAGGTGAGTGCTTTTTTTCTTAACTACTTTGCAAATGTTTCAACTCAATGCTTTTTATTATATGACTGCTCACCTAAAAAAGGAAATAAATATTCATGTGGCCTTCTGAATTATTTTATGTATCACATTCAGGCATTACTGATGAGCTCTAGCAATCAGATTTTGAACATTATCTAAAATAATTTACTGAAGCCTCAGAGATTTTTTTTGTTATACCGTAGTGAAAAGTATTTCACTATATTTCAATACATCTTACATTAAATTAGTTGTTTTGAGCAAAATAAAGTCAACCTATAGTCTTGACTTAATATACAGTTTATAAACTTCAATGTTAAATGATTTTTTCCTGATTTCAGAGTTGCCTTGCACACTGCTCATTGACGCATGATGTGAATAAGAACTGAAAAGGCATCAGACATGAAGAAAGGCATTTGCAGATTTGTGTAAATGTAGGCCAAACAATAAATATAAGAATCCTGTTAACTTGCCATTGTAGTTTTCAGTTTTAAAAATGCTAACCCAATAATTAAGTTATACTCCTTAAGGAGCAATATTTAATTAATATGAAGATCACTTACTAAAAACATATTCACTAGTTTTAGATGTTATCAAAATCACGGTTTAATTCAAATGGACATAAAAATGTTTTTCTTCAGATAATTCCATTTATATACATGTAGATGTTCTCACAGGCTGTATAAAGTCCCCACCATGTTCATTTTAAGATGGAGATATACAGCATTTACTTCAGTTCACAAAGTGTGGGCATAAAACAATCTACAGAAGCTTTTTATAGGGTTTAAAAGAGTTCTAATCACCCATGCCAACTGCACTCCTCTCTCAACACAAAACTGCTTTTGAAACCAAGCATTCATTTGCTAAAACAAGGCATCTGCTGTTAAAGAGATTGATTATCCTGGGGCCTGACCTAATTGGGAGATTAGATATGCTTCTCTACTATGGATGGCATGGTTTATAAAGAAAAAAAAATTAGACCAAAAAAAGAGCAAACTTCTTTTGGACTCCAAGTGCACTTTTATTTATTTCTAATTTTCTTTAAATGGAAACAAACAGTATTACAAATGTCAGGTTGGTGTGTTACGAGTTAAAAATTCATTGGGCTCATGTCATTTCTTTGGTAACAGGTACACATTCACTTGCATCACATAAACCAAACATTAACAAAAAATGACATTTTTGTCATATCCTACTGAGTTAAGATCATTATATAATACATACACACACACATGCACACACACAAAATCTGGCCTTTTACTGATGTTATCATCTCAGTGTTTTCTATTGCCAGTTAGGTGTCGATTTTTTCCCCCAAACACAGACATCACCTCATTGCTGTGGCTAATTGCATTTTTCTTTCTAGCCTTTGACAACCAGACCTTTGTTAATGCTATTCACCAATATATCAGACTCAGGTCATCCATCCAAAACATGACAAAAGACCCAGATGCTCATGTAAATTGCACTCCCCAAAAGTACTGCCCTCTTCCTCCATACAGATACAGATCTGTGACTCCCCCCCATTTTTGTTCACTCCCTTTGTTTTCACTTAATCTTTCATGGTTGGAAAAAGTGATTATTTATAGGCTTTCAGAAACATTATACTTTGTTTACATAATAAATCAAATAATCAAGTTAATTATGAAGTTGGATAAATTGTCTACCCAAAATCCAAACATTGCTTATTCCAGTTGAACTTCAAAATGGATTCATTTTCCACAATAAAGACTTCTTTCTACCCATTTTTTACCCTTTCTTGAGTTCTTGAGATAAAACCAAGTTTGATTGTCCTCTTTCACTGAAGAAAAGGGAAGAAAAAAAGGTTCATGTAGAAGCGTCCAAGCAGAAGTGCCGGAGTGAATCATTTATAAAATATCTCATAATTAAAAAGACGATCTTAGGTACTTGATGTTTTCTTAATGCCTTTGGTACAATTTGCATTAAGCATTAGTTACTCAAAATTTCTACTTTCCTAAAGCCTTAAAGATAATTTTGAGATACTTAGAAACTAGATGCTTTTAAAGGAAGGTTATTATGGATTCAAATGGCAGAGGGAACAAACTGTGTTGTGTAGATATATCCACATGCCAGATGCAAGACTTCTTTCTATTCATTTCCATTCATTTTTCTATAGATTTTCACCTCATATACTTAAATGTTTACTATGTTTCAGATTCTAGGTCACTGTAAGTGAAGGCAGAAACTGAGAATTTATTAAATAAGAAAACAATGTATCCAGACAGAAAACCAATGGCAATATTTTAGTATTCCAAGGTGAGCTTCAAGATCAAGTTAACATATATGATTTTCTGACTTTAATTTTAAAGACTTTCAAGTCTGAATACAATTATGTGAAAACTTAATAAACTTAAAGGGTTACTGGAGCGACTATCCTTATCTCCTACTCAAAAATACAACCACACTAAATTTGACATGCTCATCTGTTAGTTATAATCCCAAGGAAAAAAGGAAGAAATATTTTATTGAATTTATGAATAAAATGACATCAAACATTAGTGACCATTACAGCTTAGCAAATATTATGGGATATGGCAGTAACATTAGGAACGGAACGTCAGGTCCTCAGTTGATTGGACTCTCCTGTGGCGAGGCCCAAATGTGCAGGCTTACTCTCTGAATCAAGTCAGAACAGAGCAGAACAGCTCATACACATAGAGCAGTGGAAGGAACCAAACCAATAGAGCCAGACATTGGAGACCACAGAAAGCAGTGGCATCAAGGACCCAAGTGGAGAATAAGTCTTAGAAGAGACATTTCCTTCTTGAAAAATCAAAATATATAAGAAAGGAGAGGCAAGAGTGTAGATGAATTTTTATTTTTGGGGAAGTATTACATTAAGTGTGGAATGACCTTCAGTTTCTCAATGGAGGAGGAGGTAAGATAAGGAAGTTGGGGAAGGCAAAGATAGGCAAACAAGGAAAAAGGATTGGAAAGATTCTGGGGGGTAGCCATTCTGAGGAACGGGAAGAGAAATCAACCAAGGAAAAAATAATAGCACAGAGCATTGTTCCTCGATAGAGGAACAAACCAAACAAGGCCAACAGCAAAGGGTAGGAGCTAAGAAGAAGACTGAAAGTTTGGAAGAATTAATGAAGCAGAAATCAAAGATACCAAAGATAGGAAAAAGCAGAGGGGAGGGGGAACTGATGACTTTATGATGATGGGGCAAAACAGGCTTCTCCTGGTAATTACAACATTCACTAGATTTAAACAGTGAAGAAAGTCTTGAGTGCTTCTTGCATAGACTGTTACATAGCTTTCCAATCTGTATTTCATGGCAGCTACCATCATGTTACTAAAACATCACTTTAGTTACATTCTTCCCGAGTTTCAGAACTTCCAATGGCTTTCTCATGTCTCCTGGGAAAAGTCCCAACTTTTCCACCTGCCACACAAGGCTCTCTAGAAAAGACACCCCGATGTGATCTAATTACATGAAGACTGTGTCCTGGGCAAAAAGTGAACTGGTTTGGTGCTTCCATACTTTTGGTCTGTTGATTTTAAGTTCTGTGCTTGTAATGTCCTACCTCTATGTCTACATCCAAAAAGGTTATTGTCCTACCTTTTCTTTATGATCCACATCAGACTTCATGTGCCCAATGTAACCTTCCCTAACAGCCACCCATCATCTTTGCCTGAAGTTCCAAGTACCCTTCAAGTACTACTATGTCCTCCAAAAAACTGTCCCATAGTTACCTTTGCATTCATTTTGCATTTACAGGGGATCCCTGGGTGGTGCAGCGGTTTGGCGCCTGCCTTTGGCCCAGGGCGCGATCCTGGAGACCCGGGATCAAGTCCCACGTCAGGATCCCGGTGCATGGAGCCTGCTTCTCTCTCTGCCTGTGTCTCTGCCTCTCTCTCTCTCTGACTATCATAAATAAATAAAAATTTAAAAAAATTGCATTTTGCATTTACAGCATATATTCACTTGGTTCTTATGTTATACCTCCTCCTTTGCAGCTATTTTTGTGTATTGGCTCCCCAGATAGATTTACCTGGAAAAGAAAAGCTGTTTTCTCTCCCTCTTGTATCCATACAGCTCCACATCATGAGATAAAGACCACTCAGGAAACATCTATCGAGGAACAATGCTCTGTGCTATTATTTTTTCCTTGGTTGATTTCTCTTCCCATTCCTCAGAATGGCTACCCCCCAGAATCTTTCCAATCCTTTTTCCTTGTTTGCCTATCTTTGCCTTCCCCAACTTCCTTATCTTACCTCCTCCTCCATTGAGAAACTGAAGGTCATTCCACACTTAATGTAATACTTCCCCAAAAATAAAAATTCATCTACACTCTTGCCTCTCCTTTCTTATATATTTTGATTTTCCAAGAAGGAAATGTCTCTTCTAAGGCTTATTCTCCACTTGGGTCCTTGATGCCACTGCTTTCTGTGGTCTCCAATGTCTGGCTCTATTGGTTCCACCTTTCTAAGACCTTCAACTTTAGTTTTTATATTGCTCTGGCTCATTCTTCCTCTTTATTTTATTCCTAAAAATAATTTAAAATTAAAATTTAAAAGAATAAATTAAATTAAAAACACATATTTCCTCTTTGTTTTATTTCTAAAAATAAAATTCCCCAAACCCAGCAATGGCTCATGTTATTTCCCCACTCTCCAATTTTCTTATTCATGAAACTTTTGCTTCTATCTCCTCATCCCTCACTTCAAAACTCAGCAAGACTTCTGTCCCTACCATGTGGCCCAAATTGCTTCCTCTTAATTCATCAAAGATCTTCTAAATACAATATCTGATGATGTTTTCCCATTCTTATTTCTATATTGTGTACTAAGCTACTAAAACTTTTTTTCAACTAACTCAAATAGGTGCCTCTAACTAAATAGGTTTTTCTGACATTTATCTCCCATGATTTTCCTCCTACTTCTTCTGACTTTCCTTCATTGCCTCTTCTTCTTCTGTGTGCCATTTTATTAGTTATTACCCCTAGATCCTTCCCTCAGTCTCTTCTCTTCCTGACCTAAACTCACTTGAAGGAAAATGAATCTGATCCCACAGACTTTTTCATCATCTCCATGTATACAATTCTACTATGATCTCTAAGATTTTTTATTTATCAGAGATCAACCAAACACATATGAACACATTTTTAAAATGCCTCTCAGATCTCTCATCTTTTTACATTCTTTAAGATATTTATTTATTTATTTATTTATTTATTTATTTATGGCACACACACGTGTGTGTGAGAATGGTGGTGATGGGGAGGAGCACAGGGGGAGGGAGAGGATGGGGAAAGAATCCCAGGCCAACTGGTTCTCATGCCCCTGAGATTCTGACCTGAGCCAAAACCAAGAGTCCTGCACTTAATGGACTGAGCCACCCAGATGCCCCCCGTCCTTTACACTCTTACAGTAATGGATATTCTTTCTCATTTCCTTTTGCCAGAACTATCTACATAATTGGTGAGCTGAGCAATAGACTGGATTTCAATCATTCTGTCCCTGGCCAGGACATTTGTAAACAGCACAAAATAGAAAACTACTTCTAATGTTGTAACCCTACTCGGGATACCCATTTGGGCTACCTACTCAGAAAAGCTGATACTCCAACCTGGATCCCACTTCTGGTCTCTCTTACTCTACTTAGGACCTCTACCCCTCGTTTCCACCCTTTATCTTAAGCGCAGGGTCTTCTCTCTTACTCTGAGTGTCCACTAGGTTTCTGGCCATTCAGCTACATTGTGTTTCACTGCTACATGAGTCCAAGGAGTTTTATGTCAAGAATGGAGGGGGGGACAAGGACGTAAGGGCTCACTGTCCATCACCTCAAAGGAGATTATTTAAAATATAGCCAGACTTTTCACATTTTCAGGTTTCACACCCTGCTGCAATCTAGATTGGACTAGACCTCAGTTCTCTAAGTTGGGTGACCTTGGATAAATTATTCAAATTCCTTCTATAAGTTAATTTTCTTAGCTATAAAACACAGGCAATAATAGTACTTAACTTGTGTGCTCGTGAAAGGATTAAATAAGTAGATTCACATAAAGCACTTGGAAGAGTGCCTGGCAGAAAAGAAGTGCTCAATAAATGCTAGCCATTATAATTCCACCTTGTTTGCCATAATGGTAAGAGAGTGTCTGTTCTCACCTTTTCCTTAGGTTGCATCATCTGAGGACTCCTTTAGTTATCCTAGATGTATCAGGATGTGCTGGAGAAAGTTGGAAAAAAGCTATCTAAATAATAATGATAATTAATAATAAGAAGAATAGAACAAGAATAATATATTTAAAATAACCAAAGCTTCAGTTTTAGTATCTCCTGTAATCCTCACAAAAATTTTATGTGACAAATTCTATTGTTTTCTTGTGCATGTGCCTGTGAACTATGCCTCTGGTAGACTGGTTGAAGATTGCTGCTCCCTTAGATGATCCCATGACATTCCACCTCTGGGCTACCAGTAGTAAAATTATTTTATGGGATCCAAATGGACTTTTACCACATAAGAACTGTTGAAACTCCTAACAGGGTTTTTATTCTGTGCCTTCAGTTAGTTTAAGTGGAAAATGAATGGTGTCCAAAAGTCTGGGGCACCCTTTCCCAAAGAAATAATGTATTTTCCTCACAGGATTGGTCTGGCGGAGGCAACATGGAAAATGATAGCTCAACTTTCCACACAGGCAAGTCAGTCATCCAAGCTGCTTCCATCTGTCCCATGTCTACCTGAGCATGGGGGCAAGCAAGGAACACTACCATCCCCAACTCAGGATGCCTTATCCTTCAGGCAATAGGATTTCTGTACGCATACTTTCAACTAATGATTTCCAAAGTGAGTTATGTGTACAGAACAATCCCTTGTGGGTAGCCCCAGTGGTTCAGCAGTTTAGCACCTGCCTTCAGCCCAGGGTGTGATCCTGGAGACCTGGGATCCAGTCCCACATCAGGCTCCCTGCATGGAGCCTGCTTCTCCCTCTGCCTGCATCTCTGACTCTCTCTCTCTCTGTGTCTCTCATGAATAAATAAATAAAATCTTTATAAACAAAACAAAAAAACAATCCTTTGGGGGTATACAAAGAACTGTTAGAACTTCTACTTAGGTTGATTCTTTTAATCTAAGAAAATAAACTAAACTGTAATAAAATGTAACAAATGGATTGACACCAGCACCCTCACACAGTCTACACATCAGAAAGTTACAGGTCACTATTGGTATCTTGAGGAAATGAAAGTCAACTGTTTCAAGTTTGCTCACCCTTTCTCTATGTAGGTAACACCTGGTACTGGGCTATCTGACAAGAATTTCAGAAAAATTAATACCCAATATGTTCTTTTAAAGAAAATGTGACTTTTTTAAATGAATGAGCAAATGTTTTTCAAAAGACAGTCATGCTACTGAGAGAGCATGTTGGTATCAATTATTAAAAAAAAAAAACCAATAACACCTGTACAATTGAAAAACTTGGAAACAAATTTTTCTAATTTGTTTATAATTTTTCTAAATTAGAAATTATTTCCAAAGGCAATTAGAAGATGGAAACATTTAGTTCTAAACTAATATAAAGGGATCCCTGGGTGGCGCAGCGGTTTGGCGCCTGCCTTTGACCCAGGGCGCTATCCCGGAGACCTGGGATCGAATCCCATGTCAGGCTCCCAGTGCATGGAGCCTGCTTCTCCCTCTGCCTGTGTCTCTGCCTCTCTCTCTCTCTCTCTCTCTCTCTATCTATCTATCTCTGTGTGACTATCATAAATAAATAAAAATTTTTAAAAAAATAAATAAAATAAACTAATATAAAGATGTATTTTCATATTTTTAAGAAGTGGGTCAAAACTGCTTAATTCTTTCTTTTTAGATACATTCATTAAAATTATAAAAATATAGATAAATAAAAATAAAGAATAAGTCAATAATGAACTTTTTCCATTTTCATCTTCATATCTTTGTAATTTATCTTTTTAACTCTAATGGTCAAAAAAAATTTCAAAAACAAACTAAAAAATATAACATTTGAAATACATTTGGTAGTAAAATAAACCAAACTCAGTATCAGACTTTTAAATAGTTCTTTACAAGTAATTAAATCAACTTTTAAAAAAGCGAGGCATATTAACCACATACACTTTAATATAGTTACTAATACATTAAGTGAAAGTAAAAATAAATTATCTTCCAATGTTATAATAAAAGTCCTTTTAAAATATTTTATTTATTTATTTTAGAGAGAGACAGAGGGTCCAAGGGGAGGGAGGAAGAACAGAGTGGGAAGGAGAGAGAGAGCCTGGTGCAGACTCCATGCTGAGCTCAGAGCCAGACTTGGGGCCTGACCTCACAACCCTGAGGTCACAACCTGACCTGAAACCAACAATGCTTAACCAACTGAGCCACCCAGGCTCTCCAGCAAGAATAATTTTTAAAAGAAACATTTATCTCATCTTTCTCCAATTTCTAACTTTAGTATGTTTTTATATATATATTATGTTTAAATATAACATATATAAAATATCACATTTGAAATACATATGTAAATATATATTTTAAATATATATAAAGTATAGTAGATAGCACATTGCCTAATAGCCTGGAAATGTTTATAATTTTGAGATAAATAAACCTCTATTGGTGTGTTTTCATCACCTTTTCTGTTACTAATGGGATACACTATTTTAAATAAGATCTTTGAGAAAGAAAAGAGGCAGGTATATTCACATTTCCAGAGTCCTTCAAGCAACCTTCCTTCAAGTGCCAAGTGTACTTGGGGCACTAAATAATGGCCTGCCTTTCCCATACTTCTGATCATTATCCTAAGGCAGGCAGCCATCCTAGGGATAGAAGCACATAACTTCCTAAGTCCCTAAGATGTTTAACTGTATTACAGTAGCATATTTGGCTGCCCTTAGGAGCTAAATATTATAATTTCTTATTAACTCAATGGAAACTAAAAATAACTCAAATTTAATAAGAATCTTGATGTAAAATTCCAAAACTAAAAAGGAACCTATCTTATTAATAACTCTTTAATTATACAAACTCATATCATCACTTTTAAGAATAACAAAATTCTGTGAATATCTAAATGCCTCAGCCTGTTGTGTCTCATACTAGGGTCTGCAAGAATATCCTTGGAGACATAGAAATTAATGAAACTTCATTTCAAGTTTCCTTTGTGTGTGTGTGTGTGTACACATTTAGTTTTATTGTAACAAAGAAACTTGTACACTTTTAACGTTTAAAACTGAGCATCTTTCCTTTCAAGTGAAACAAAAAGAAAATTTAAAAATAAACAGGAACAAAATTACAATAGAGAATGTCAATTCCAAATAAGATCCTACAAGTTCTTCTGATTCTCCCATCGAGTGGCAGGGCTCAAGTCATCATTAGGAGATTTTTATTTTAAAAGTGTCATCTTAAACTGCAAGGATGTCCGTTAAACATCACAATTAAACATGCCAAAGGAGAAGCCATGTTGTCAAAATGCCCACTTAACCCACCCAAACATCTCAAACCCACCCTTTGCTGACCTTCTATAACCCCATTTTTTTTTAAGTTTTTTTTTTTTTTTAAACAAGAGAAAGTAGACAGGTACATGTTGGTAAATGCTAACTGTCCATATTCACATAGAGACACAGTTTCCTTTAGATACTAATGTAACACAAGCTTAAAAAGGTATATTCTGAATCATCCAAAAGACTACCTGACAACAGATAATTGCCATCTATTTCAGTGTGAAAAGTTAGCATCTTTATTTATAACTATACTGAGATCAAGCAATAATAAAAATATATCATTTAACTTTTATCCACTTCATCTCCAACACTAAATCAAAAACTCTAGGGTTCAGTAAGTCTTTTTGTTGTCAGTTGATGTTTTAAAGACTATGTACATTACTCCAGAATAAAAAAACACTGTCATATTCAATTTTTAAGTGGGAAATCCCAGCAGAAATAATAGAATTCATGTGCATGACTGATCTGTAACCTGATAAATATAGCTTGACTACTACATTGTTTGAATGAGTTATAAATAAAAGGCAGGTTATAAGAGAATTGTTCCAGTTGAAAAAACCAAGTTTATCCAAAGAGAAAAATATAAATTTAAAGTAAAGTGATTTTCCATGTTTTCACAAAGCTTTTTCTTCTCATAAGTATTTTATAAATTGGTATTCACAAATATTTGATAAAGACCCATATTTATGGTTTCTTTATTTTGTCTGTAAAGCTCAACAAGTATCTTTCTATTCACTCAGATAACATCTTAGTCTATTAGTTGATAGATTTACCAGAACCAATTCACCTTTACTTACAGACAAATAATAAAAATAACCCTACAAACAAAATATTCAGAAACAACAAGCTAAAAATGTATCATGGGCAGACAATGTTTGATCAAATTTAGTATATAATTATAAAATCATTTAGGAAATTAAATCTATTTTATTAATTTAATAGCAACCATGGCTTGTTAAATTTTCATAGAGGCTCTGTGCTGATAGTTTCTATATCTGAAACTATTCTAAGTTGTTTTGAATTTCAATTATACTTTAAACACACTGTGCTGTCAAATCCAACTGACTGCAGAACCCATTCTTCATATATACATCATACATACACACATACGCATTCCATCAAAGAGTCTCCGGGGATTAAATATGAACAAGATTATCACCTACCTTTCAAATTATACCTTTGGTACCTAACATTGTTGAGCCATGAAAAGACTTCTAAGTGACTATTTGCCATTATCATAACAGAATTAAAATATAAAAACAAAATCATAACAAAACATGGTAATACTTTCTGATAAGAAACAACCCATATTGCTCTTTATAAGAACTTATGGAATTATTAATATGTTCTCAATAATACTTGGCTCTTAATTTTTACTAAAGATTATATTCTATATATGCAACTGGATTGTTAAAAAATATAAATTATACTAGTATGGAGATAGATTTGTTCACTTTATTAAACCATTACTTATTAATACAATGTCATGATTCAAATTTGTTGTGCTACTTTTTTGAACATGTGGGCCAACAATCAAAGAAAGTCCTTAGCAGGAAATATCTAAGGGAAATAAATTTTATAACAACATCTGTATTTTAAAAAGAAAAAAGCAAATTCCCCAAAATGACATAATTGTTAATTTATTAACTAGGTGCACAAGAATCTTATTCAAAATGTAGTAAATGCATTTCTTATTAAAATAATCACAAAGGATCCCTCTGTTATCAGATTTAGAAAAAACTTGCTTTATGACAAGATGTTGGCCTCAAGAATAAAATAACACCTAGCGATTTGAAAGAAACCTTTCTATAAGAATAATGATCCAAAAAAAAGAAGAAAAATGATTCAATACTTTGTCCATGTAAAAAATTAATATGCAAAGTGAATGTAAATATAAATAGTATCCCTATAATAAATAGTTACAAGGATATGAAATCTGTAATATATTATGATTCAACTTTTCATTCTGATGTATTTCACATATACGGATAACTTAGAAGCCATTAAATACATTTTTCCTTCATTTTACTTTCAGCTGAATTTAAACATATACCCTGAATTTTTAAGAGGTATTATTTCACATGTAAACAGTGCCATCTTCTGGCAGTTGAAACTATTTGTGTATTGACATACAATTCATTATGGATTGTACTGTCGTTTTCTTGACAAGTAATGTGTACAGTTTAACGAATAAAAACCCTTAATCTTGGGGCATCTGGTTGGCTCAGTAGTTAAAGTTCTGACTCTTGGTTTTGGCTCAGATCATGATTTCAGGGTCCTGGAATTGAGCCCTGTATGGGGCTCAGAGCTCAGTTCTGAGTTGGTTTGAGATTCTCTGCCTCTCCCCCTGCCCTTCCCACTCATGCATGCTCTCTAAACAAACAAACAAATAAATAAATAAATAAATAAATAAATAAATAAATAAATAAATAAATCTTGGGGGGGGCAATAACTTTAAACTAAAATCAGTTGATTTTTTTTAAATGGCCTTTAAAAATAAAAGCATTCATTACCATGTCTTTAAATTGATACAATTTAAAAAGGGACTAAGTCAGGAACTCTAGATTCTACCACTAAATCTTCTAACTAGATATTGAATCTTAAACTAATCACTCAGGACCTCAGTCTCCTCAACTGAGGAAATAAGACTGTTCAACTAAGTCATTAATTAAGTTACTTTCAGTCTGCAGTTCCACTTGATTTTACCTTTAGAAATTTCATTTCTGGTTTTAGCATCCTAATACTGAGTGTAGGCCTGTTTATGACACTTTTTCATGGTTATCTCTTTTACTGATGTGGTATTGTCTGGTTATGTTCTCTGCTTGAATTTTCTACAGAAATAAATCTTAATTTATATTTATCCTTCTCACTGCTCACTCCCCTTTCTACACATTAGAAAGACATCACCAAATTGTAAATAAAACTAAACTGAAGTAACTGAAAACAAGTTTTTAAAAACATTCATGATGATTTAAATAAGATAGGTCAATGTCAAACCAAGCAATTAAAATAGCAAAGACACCTCTCAGGGACGCCTGGATGGCTCAGCAGTTGAGCATCTGCCTTTGGCTCAGGTCCTGATCCCGGGATCTGGGATGGAGTCATATCAGGTTCCTTGTGGGGAACCTGCTTCTCCCTCTGCCTCTGCCTCTCTCTCTGTGTCTCTCATGAATAAGTAAATAAAATCTTAAAAAAGAAAAAAAAAAGAAATCTCTCCAAAGCTTCTGGAATCTTAAGTGTTTACAAAATAAATAAGAAACAGAATAGGCTCAAGTTTGGGCAGTTCTTCCTAACATCCCCATAGATTTTACCAACACTAGCCTGTATTACAGGCTTGTCCCCTTGGATTTATTTAGTGTATCCTTCTTCCTTTGAGTCATTAACTCAATTTTCAAAATATCTTGTTCTAATACACATATACCTTCTTATTCAAACTCCTTGGCATCCATCTAGTCCAGGCTCTCAACTTCCTAGGCCTGCATTACTAAAATATCCGTTATGGTTTTATGCTTTTCTAAAAGTAATGTAAGGATCATCTGGGATGCTGGTTAAAGCATGTCATCTCCTATACCAGCACTGTCTTACAGAAATTTCAGATGAGTCACAAATGTAATTTTAAATATTCAAGTAGTCAGATTCAAAAACTAAAATGAAACAAGTAAAATTAATCTGATGCATGTGAAAATATTATTTCAATATGTAATCAATTAAAAACCATATCAGTGTGAAACTTTACATTCTTTTTTTTTTATACTAGTCTTTGAAATCTGGTATTTTTATAATTGTAGCATATCTCAGTTCAGACAAGCACATTTCAAGTGCCTACGAGCCAGCTATGGCTAGTGGCTAAGGTACTGGACTGAATTAGATTCGGAGAAAAGAGAATAAAAGTCAGGAATCTACATATAGCAAAATACCCAAGTGATTCTTTCACACTCTCAAGTTTGAGGACCACCACTCTAGACTGACCTATATACAATCCACTCTACAACCACTATTGAATTTACACTTAAAAAAAGATGCCCCTTTAATTATGTCAGTTCTAAGAGCCTAGAAATCCCTGGTACATCCAACTCAGGTGGATATTTGAAGCTCCCAAAATGTGGCCTCACCTCATCCATCCAATTTGAAAAGGTCTTGGGTTCTTCCATGAAATTTTCCTAGGCAAATAGTCAAATGATCATTCATTCAGCAAATATTGATGGAGTACCCACTAAATGTCATCATGGATCCTCCATGGTAACAGGGAAGATATAACACAAATCATTACAGAAGTATTACAATGTCATCGTTTTCATTGTAACAATGAAAGCAATGCTTTGAAATAGTGCTCTGAAATGCTAGGAGAATGCATAAGGGCAGGATCTTATAGTCCTGAGAGGCCAAAGGAAATTTCTAGAATACAGTTACATTTAAGTAAAAATCAATCAATCAATTAATTAATTTGAACAGGCAGAAATTTCTAGGCAGCAGTAAGCACATTATGAAAAGCCCTGAGATGGAAAAGTGACTAAAGGAATACGCAGATTGGTAAAGTAATCTGAAAGACAGCCATAGAGTTAGGCAGAAGCCAGATAAAGCCAAGTTTATGAGACTTCAATTTTTGTTTTTTTTTCAAGTGTGCATACTTAAACAAAACTACATTACAAACTCCTCCAAAGGTACAGACCTGGTCTTCTAAACTTAAATATTTCACATCTCCTCATAGTGCACAAAAAAGTATTTAATAAGGGATGTCTGGGTGGCTCAGCGGCTTAGTGCCCGCTTTCGGCCCAGGGCATGATCCTAGAGACCTGGGATCAAGTCCCATGTTGGGCTCCCTGCATGGAGCCTGCTTCTCCCTCTGCCTGTGTCTCTGCCTCTATCTCTCTGTGTGTTTCTCATGAATAAATAAAATCTTTAAAAAAAAAGCATTTAATAAATGCTTCTTCTATACATGAAAAACATATTTTGCCAGCCTTTTAAATTCTAGAATCTCCAAAATTATACCAAAAATTATTTATATATTCAGATAAATGAAACCGAAGAAAATTTTTTCCTTAAGTGCTGAGTATCGATATAAAATTCCTCAGAAAGAGAAACAATTTTTATTTGTAGTAGACTGAGCATGTGGCTCTACCGGTATGATGTCCAGTTCTGCCTCTAAATTCCTGGTGGAAGGAGTGAAAAGATGGTGATTTAAACACACCTGTGTGGCCCGTCCCCCCCCCCTCCCCCCCCGCGGGCTGCCCCAGCGACCGCCCCGGGCTCCCGCCCCCACCGTCGGGCTCGAGGGCCGCCTCGTGTGACATTGGCCACAAGCTAGAGTATGGAGGGATGGGGCGTGAAGTTCAAGTGGAGCACATCAAGGCTTATGTCACCAAACCCCCCTTTGACACGGGCAAGGCTGTGATTGTCATCCAGGATATCTTTGGCTGGCAGTTGCCCAATACCCGATACATGGCTGACATGATCGCAGGAAATGGATACACGGCCATCGTTCCAGACTTCTTTGTAGGGCTCTTGCCCTACATCCTTGCCCTACATCCATCCCCTGGCATCCTTCTGGGGACTGGTCCACCTTCCCAGAGTGGTTGAAAACAAGAGATGCCAGAAAAATTGATAAAGAGGTTGATGCCGTCTTGAAGTATCTGAAACAACAGTGTCATGCCCAGAAAATTGGCATTGTGGGATTCTGCTGGGGTGGCGTGGCCGTCCATCACGTGATGATGAAGTACCCAGAATTCAGGGCAGGGGTGTCCGTCTACGGCATCATCAAGGATTCTGAAGACGTGCACAGTTTAAAGAACCCCACATTGTTCATTTTTGCTGAAAATGATGCTGTGATTCCTCTTGAGCAAGTGTCTTTGTTGACTCAGAAGTTGAAAAAACACTGCAAAGTGGAATATCAAATTAAAACATTTTCTGGGCAAACCCATGGCTTCGTGCATCGAAAGAGAGAAGATTGTTCAGCAGAAGACAAGCCCTATATAGATGAAGCAAGAAGGAATTTGATTGAGTGGTTGCACAAGTACGTTTAGCCGCAGCCAAGTATAAACTTCCTCAAAATAGTTTGCATCCAGAAATTTGCTTTGGGATACTGGGGTCATTTGATTTAATTTTCACTTTATATAAAATACATCAAGGAATCCTGAAACTCATTATTCCATCTGAAACATACATTCAGTAGAAAATGGCAATGCATGGTATAATTTAACTTATAACGCATTAAAAAAAACCCCAAACCAGGTCAGTACCTGAAGAATTTGGATGATAGAGTAATATCCTAACTATTAGTAAAAACCTAGGGCTGTTTATGGACCAGCTGACAGTTCTGGTGTGGACTTCATGATTTTTAATTAAGTACATCCTTTAAAATGATTAACGTGCCAAAGCCATGAAGAACATGAAGTATTAACTCAGATTCAAAGCCCAGCTTAATTGGACATTTATCTGTCTCAATGCAGAAGAATCTGTGGTGTTCATAAATTTCATTATGAGAGATCCTGAGGTTAAACTAGGGTTTCATTGACCTAATTCTATCAAGCCCATAAACTTACTTTTTGAATGTGTGGCTTTTTCTAAAAGCTAATAAAGAACCATGGGTTAAAAAAATAAATAAATAAATAAATAAACACACCTGTGTGTATACACAGGTACAAAAAACTAAAGGGTGTACGGAAAATATTTTAGGGCTACTTGGCCTATTAGCTATGTTTCAAACTGATCAAAATCTGATAACACTGTCATAGGCAGCATTCTAAGATGGCAGAAAAATCCATGGCCTCTAAGGAGCACATTTTAGATAATCTCCTCTGTTTGAGTGTGGCCAGAGCCCATGACTATGATGGGATTCACTTCCCGGATTAAATTCATTAAAGGTAAAAAAAAAAAAAAAAATCATCAAAGGGGAAATTAACTGACTAGGTCTAACCCAGTCAGATGGGTTCTTTTTTTTTTTTTAATTTTTTTATTTATTTATGATAGTCACAGAGAGATAGAGAGAGAGGCAGAGACACAGGCAGTGGGAGAAGCAGGCTCCATGCACCGGGAGCCCGATTTGATCCCGGGTCTCCAGGATGGCGCCCTGGGCCAAAGGCAGGCACCAAACCGCTGCACCACCCAGGGATCCCCAGTCAGATGAATTCTTAAAAGGGATCTCCATGAAGTCAGACTCGCAGTATGAGAAGGTCTATGGAAGAGCCATCTGGCAAAGGCACAAGACTCCCCTCTGGCCAAGGAGCAAAACAACAGTAACCCCAGTCCAAGGGTATTAATTCTGCCAACAGCCAAGGGGCTTGGAAGAGAACCCTGGGTCTTCTGGGTTGATGGATGCAAATGGATGAGATTGCACTTGCAGAGACACCTGTATTTCAACTGCGTGAGACTCTTGAGTAGAGCATCCAGCTGTGTCACAGCAACCCCTGATGTACCAGATGGCGATAATAAATGCGTGTTATCTTCAGCCATCAATTTGCGGTAATTTGTCATGCAATCATAGACAGTAAGACACTAAGGCATTTCTCATATAATCAAGTAGGATAGCATGTCTGGTGCGTAGTTTTTGAGACTTGATTTTTACAAATAATGTTTCTAGCTGCTTCAAGGACTACAGTGTTTTTGCAATTGACACGGATTGTGCGCTCTCTTCCAAGCTTCTCATCCTAACGTAAAATCAGTGAATTCGTGGGTCAGAATTCCCTGACAACTTCTTCCGCGTGTCTGGGCCTGATTGGGGGGAACTTATTCCCGAGGAACTTATTCCCGCGCGC
The DNA here is from genome assembly GCF_048418805.1 of Vulpes vulpes. Classification (NCBI taxonomy): domain Eukaryota; kingdom Metazoa; phylum Chordata; class Mammalia; order Carnivora; family Canidae; genus Vulpes; species Vulpes vulpes. The sequence goes on from NC_132783.1 coordinate 20,098,464, forward strand.
AGAGGCAGCCCCTGAGGCTCCCCGCTGACAGCACAGGACACCGGCTGCGGCTCACCCCTTTAACCCCAACCCAATTCGTGTTTTTTTTTTTTTTAAGAATTTATTTATTCATGATAGACACACAGAGAAAGAGAGCGAGGCAGAGACCCGGCGGAGGCAGAAGCAGGCTCCATGCAGGGAGCCCCACGCGGGACTCCACCCCAGGGCTCCAGGGTCAGGCCCAGGCTGAAGGCGCCTCAACCGCTGGGCCACCCCGGCCGCCCCCAATTTCTTAAAAGCTGCGCCCGCATCCAGTCACCAGGACCTCTCAAGCTGCGGCTGGGCAGCCACGCAGGCGGGTTCTTCACTGACTCCGGAAGCATCTAAGCAGAAGTTTGGGGAGGTGGCGGGGGTCCCTGGGGCACGTTAAGATGCAACCCGCGCGGTTCACATCACTTTGAAAATAGCTTTGAGGGATCCCTGGGTGGTACAGCGGTTTAGCGCCTGCCTTTGGCCCAGGGCGCGATCCTGGAGACCCGGGATCGAATCCCACATCGGGCTCCCGGTGCATGGAGCCTGCTTCTCCCTCTGCTTGTGTCTCTGTCTCTCTCTCACTGTGTGCCTATCATAAATTAAAAAAAAGAAAAAGAAAATAGCTTTGAAAAAAAAAAAAGAAACAATCGCTTTGGCACTGACGAGCTGGGATCCTGGGCCGCTCAGTCCGCAGGCCTCCGGAGCGGGCGTCAAAGCAGGTTCTGCAGTCCTCTCGCCTCAGCTGCTGCCCGCGACCACAATTACAGGGGCCCGCCAGGACCCTTCGGAGCCCGACAACCCGGAAGTGCCTGACCACGCCTACCCACTGCGCCTGCGCGAGGCGCCCCCTTCCGGCGAGCGGGGAGACTGGCGCTGGGCGGGCTGAGAGGCTCGTCGCGCCTGCGCGGAAGGCCCCGGGGAGCAGCGTCGTTACTTTCCAAACGAGTGGCGGGAACCGTTGGAGCCTGTGCGGTCGCCGCCTGCCGGGTAGCAGCGCGCTCCCTCGTCCCTAGGCCTGGCCATGGCGCTGCAGCTGTCCCGCGAGCAAGGCATCACCCTGCGCGGGAGCGCGGACATCGTGGCCGAGTTCTTCTGTAAGTCCCGCTCCCGCAGGCCAGAGGGCGGGGAGAGCTGAGGCCCGGCGGCCCTGGAGGCCCTGGGCCACGGAAGCGGGGGCGGGGGTGGCGGTGGGGCGGCTCTGCTCCAGCGCCCGCCTGGCTGGAGAATCTAATCTAGGCGCCTTGCTCCTGGGGCAGCGGGAAGCCCAGGTGCTGCCCAGGCCTGCCTCGCGCCGGCCCCTCCCAGCAGCCTTGCTTTAAACTGCGGATCCCACAGGCTTCCCAGCCCGGCCGGCCGGCACCGCCCCGAGCGGGTGGAGCCCCAGTACATTTTGCACAGCCCATCCACCAAGCTTTGATTCCGGCACTGAGGGCGATGGACTGGATTTAGGAAACTCTGTCCTGGACCAGGCCATGTTTGCACCCTCTGATAGACTCTGGCAGGAGAAGAGGAGGGAAAAGTGAGGGAGAGGCTTGCTCTGGAGCATTGGACCGGTTAATCAGTCAATTGCTAATCCAGACACAAAAGCCTGTGATCACATAACCTGAATTGGGGCTTGCATTACCGTGAGCTTGTAGTTCTAGTTTGACGCTAGGTTAATGCAGTTTGGCATTTTTATTTCCGCATAAAAGCACGTATCGTGTTCTTTTGATTCAGAAGCAACATTTTTAAGGATTTTCAGTGGCACTTTTCACCTACTCTGCTTTCAGCGAGACACCCACAAACGCACGTTTAGGCTTTTTCAGTTTGATGCCATGAATGAAACCGCAGCCACATCTAAACAGGTTTTATTTTCCAGAGTTACAAAATGGAAATAACTTTAACATTCCTTTTGTTTTCAGCATTTGGCATCAACAGCATTTTATATCAGCGTGGCATATATCCATCTGAAACCTTTACCAGAGTGCAGAAATACGGACTCACCTTGCTTGTAACAACTGATCCTGAGCTCGTAAAATACCTAAATAATGTAGTGGAACAACTGAAAGGTATTTAATTGTTGAAAAGCATTTTGAGTTTTGCAGGCCTTCTTGGACCCGTACTTTCTGGCATCTTGGTGTTCATTTTTCAGCTCTATACAAAGAGGTGTAAAACACTGCAATCTCAAATATAGCGATTCTCCATCGGAAGGAAGCAAATAATAAAGTGAAAGAAACTCCACTCTTCCCTACCACATTTTCAGTGGGTTAAATACGTTGATGTTAGGAATCTGATCTGGCTTCACAAACATTCTATCAACTCCCTTTGAAGTGATTTTTGCAGTTCATGTAGCCAGGTGGAACAAGTTGGAATTTTACATAACTATGATGATGTTTATTATTGGAGAGAAATCCACTGTATGTTTTTAACATGATATATTTTCCATAGCTGCCTAGAGTTTAAAACCATCATTATTTTAAGATAAAAGAAAATGAAATTGGATCCAGCCTGGGAACTAAACTTAAAAAAAAAAAAAAAAAAAGACTACTAATAGAATACCCAATAAAGTTTTCTAGTGTCTTACTATCTTCATTTGTCTTTGTTAAAATCCTGCCTGTAAGTTAGCCATTTCTATCTGAACACTCATTGTTTTTTCTTAGCTCAAGAAATTACTTGAATACTTGTTCTCCATCTATTCTGTCTCTTTTTTCCCCCATGTTTTTCTCTACTTAGGATTCTAACTTCTAATTTTTCTGTGTTATAGGATGTTTGTCCCTGGCTCCTCATTTGACCTTCCAAAACTAGTTCCTAAAAAACATTACAGTACTTTTTTTCCTTTTAATTCCTGAGTCATATATATATTTTCTGTTTCAAGGGGCTTTATTTTTAAAATTCTATTAATTGTATTTTTATCATCTTCAGGGCTAAATCACCCAGGGCTATACTTAGATTACTTAGCCTGAAACATAGAAGTAACTAAAAATCTATGTCACCTTAATTTGATGAAGAAGCAAGCCCTGCCTAAGCTACTGGTTTTTAGGTTGTCTCCTTTAAGACTACAATGATGACATTTCACCCCAGTTGTATGTAGACCTTCCTATTTAATTTGTCCCTTTTATTTTAGTTAGAGTGGAGGAATTGCTCTTCTTAGAGGCAAATTGTTCGATCTCTTTGAATCCCCATCCCTCTAGCCTTCTTAACTAATTTACCCTAATTCTTCTCTGGTATTTCCGACTTCTCTGTTTTGAGATATTTTCATTGGTTTCATCTATCTTCAGTTTTAAAAGAAAAAAATTTCCACCCACCCCAGATCTTTAAGTGACTACCCAATCTCTTCCTTTTCAGAGCAAAATTGAGAAAAGGTTGATTTTTGTCAAGGGGTCAGCAAGGCTGACCTATATCCAGCAAGTGGCCTATTTTTGTACTACCTGCAAACTAAGAATGTTTTCAGATTTTTAAAGGCTAGTTTTTAAAAGACTACGCAAGAGACCTAGGGGGCCCACAAGTCCTAAATATTACAAGATTGTTTTTGTCTCTTGAAAGAAAACAACAACTGTGTATTCTTGAGTATATTATCCCAAGTTCCAAGATTAATTCAGGGCTCATTATGAGGCCCCCTTATTATAATCTCTAAGATGACTTCTGACACATACATAACTTTACTAACAATCTTTGTGTAGTTGATTCACAAACATACATCCAACCCAAGTCTTCTCTTTGCTCATATAGTAAGTGGCTCCCTTGATATCCACATGTGGCTATCCTAGTGATACTTGAAAACTAAATTTAAGGGGGTCCTGGCTGGCTCAGTCAGTAGAGCATGCAACTCTTGATCTTGGGTTGTAAGTTCCAGCCCCACATTGGGTGTGGAGATTACTTAGAAATAAAACCTTAGGGCAGCCCGGGTGGCTCAGCAGTTTAGCACTGCCTTCAGCCCAGGGCATGATCCTGGAGACCTGGGATCGAGTCCCACATCAGGCTCCCTGCATGGAGCCTGCTTCTCCCTCTGCCTGTGTCTCTGCCTCTCTCTCTATGCCTCTCTCTCTCTCTCTGTCATGAATAAATAAATAAAATCTTTAAAAAAGAAGAAAAATAAAACCTTAAAAAAATTGTAAGCATCATGACTCATTTCCATTCTTTTTCTCTCAATGAATGGATCAACCTTCCAACCAGTGGTATAAACCAGAAAGTTGGGAACTATCCCTGAGTATTTCCTCTTCCTTAGTCTCATAAGTATCCAATAAATCTTAACAATTTTAACCACGAAATCTCTTCACTCTACCTATACTGATCCATCTCTACCAATTTATCTTTCTATAAGCCTGCAGTATATCTTGCTTGAATTACTAATCAGTTAGCATCCCTAGATCCTCTCTTTACTTCCACTCTACTTTCCACACATCACAGCCAAAAGGATAGTTCTGAAATATAAGTTTAATCACATCACACCCTGCTTCAGACACAGTAATGACTTCCCTGGTTCTTGAAGTATAAGTTCTTTAATTTAGCCCCTGTGACCTTGTGTGGTCTGACCCTTATGTATCTTGCACAAACCGACCTTGTTCATTCTCCATTTCTTAACTGTATCTGTATTACCCTTTCAATCCTCTGGTCAGATACTTTTCGCTTTTCAGTATTTTAGACCTGTACCCTTTTCTGTAACCTTTTGCATATTTAATGGTATTTACTTGTAGAACCGAAGTCAGGTGAGAATTCCCTGAGTCAAATATTCCTATATTCTCTCATTGGATCACATACTGCACCTTCTTAGCATTTATTACAATTAAAATTTTACATTTATTGCTGCAGTGATTAGATTAATGCTCATCTTCTGCAATTTACCTTGGATTAGAGTATACTGCATGTTCACTACTCTGTGCTTAGCATTCAGTACTAACTACATCTGGTACAGATACTGAGAATGGGAAAAGGGGAGCTAGGTTATTGTGAGGCAAGTTTCCTGTACAGGTTGGAGGAGTTCCAAAATACTGTGTGGGAATTTGCTAAGGGTAGAAAGTGAGACCTGGGAAGAGAGTTACTTTGAAATGCAGAGAACCAAAAAGGATGCCTTGTTCTGTATTGCAGATTGGTTATACAAGTGTTCAGTTCAGAAACTGGTGGTAGTCATCTCAAATATTGAAAGTGGTGAAATCCTTGAAAGGTGGCAGTTTGATATTGAGTGCGACAAGACTGCAAAAGATGACAGGTAAGTATGAATTAAACTGCTTCCACTTTCATAGATTTTTTTTTTCCAAAACTTGTTTTCTTGACTAAATGAGTTCTCACTATATTGAACTCGTTTCGTGTAAGGTAGTTTGTTTCTAGGTATGTTAGTTTCGATCTTTCATCTCCCATGGAGAAGAATTAGACTCACAAACTGTGCTCACAAAAGAGTCGTGCCTATTATGGACTTGTATAGTGTACTTTTAACATAACTGCCCTTAGTCTAAAATCCATAAATTTCAACCTTTAGTATTTATGGTGCTATATGTAAGCTACACATGATGTATTAGATGGGCCATTTAATGGATTGTGTCAAGGTACTTTTAACCACAAAGTATTATCCTAGACTTTCTCCTAGCTTGATATGCAGCTCTACTGTATTTCATTTAATGCTATGAACTTCCTAAGACACTCTGAACTGAAGTTCTTAGATCCTCTGGATGGGAAATGCCCCCTCATTATATGCTAATTCTTAGCATTGTCCAAGGCATGCTTACCTGTAAACTCAGAACTCTCTCTCATAATGAAATGTACTTTGTTCCTGAAGCCTTTGGTCTATTTTAGAAAATATTTAATTATAAAAATAACTTGATATGACATCTTATTTGAAGCACTACAGAATTAGACATTTAGGTATTCCTAAAAATGCCAAAATTATTATGCCAATTAAAGATCTTAGATACTACTTGTTTTCTTTATTTTACAATATGCTGAATATTTCCTGACTTGAAGCACTTGGCAGGTTTTCTAGTCATCTGTTATTTAATGACCTGATACTAAGATCAGGCGTAAAAACTGGAATAGTAAATGAAATTATAATCGTTATTTAAAAACTCCTTTTGAATGCATTACTTAATCTGAGTTTTGAAGCATTTAATCAAACAAATAATCTTACCAGTGTTTTAAATAACTTGTTAAAACTTAAAATGAATCAACTCATTTGGTTTCTTCGGTAGCACACCCAGAGAAAAGTCTCAGAAGGCCATCCAGGATGAGATCCGCTCCGTAATCCGACAGATCACAGCTACCGTGACGTTTCTGCCGCTGTTGGAAGTCTCTTGTAAGTATTATATGACTTCATGATGGTTCAGATTTGTTGTGGAAAGATTAAGCTATTACTTTAAGAATTAATAGTTTTGTTGAATTTTTTAATTATCCATGTCATGGTATATAAGTGAGAAAAACATCATGAATCCATTTTATTTATAAGTGCTGGATAGGGAAAGAATGAAAGTTTTCTACAGTACTGCTGAATATTTTGATGTAATTTCTTCCATTACTTTTATTTTATACACATTTCCTTGTATATAATTAAGACTTAGGTATAACTGTGTCTTTCTTTTCTAGCTTAATTACTCCTTCATTCATCAGATATACCCTAAATGCCTACTGTATGCCTGACATGGTTCTGGGCATTGGGATACAGTGGTCACAGAACCAAGATGTTCTCTTTCTCTGGCTTAGATTCATGCTGTCTCGTGATTAATTATGTACTTCCTGCAAATATCTTTAATGGCTTTTCTCTTTGAAGAAAGAAAAACAATCGAGTTTTTCATTAAGTAAAAAGGAGTACAGTATTTTCTGTACTAAAATTTCCATTGAAGAAAAGCAATTAGCTAATATAACTGATTAGAGATCAAGCTAAACTAGCTTTTCTGACATGATAGGTGGCTCACATGTGAGGGAAACAGGAAGGATAGTTATACCTTTCAAAAAATAATTGTACTTTAATGATCTTATCCCCAATTTAGGTTCATTTGACCTACTGATTTATACAGACAAAGATTTGGTTGTACCTGAAAAATGGGAAGAGTCGGGACCACAGTTTATTACCAATTCTGAGGAAGTCCGTCTTCGTTCATTTACTACTACTATCCACAAAGTAAATAGCATGGTGGCCTATAAAATTCCCACCAGTGACTGAGGATGAGATAAGAACAGTGATGTACTTGTAGTTCTCAGATGCGGTTTTCCTGAAACCAAGTCAACTATAGTTGATAATTTTGTATCATTGGTTAATTTTTAGACTGGGAAAACGTAACATTATACATCTATTGAATTGTGCATAATTGTCCCAATTTTTGTTACCTATATGACTTTATACAGGGTTGGCATAAATTATTGCACATTGTTCAAAAGGGAACTAGCAGATCACATCAGCATTGTTGTCAATTCCTTGAAAGTGGTAACTGTAGATGGATAACTTTTGCCATAAAACTAAATGCCTTCTTAAATCAGACCTTTTGGTCAAGGACTTTGACTCTGGAATATAGGTAGGAAGATATTAAATGTAAAATACAGCAACAGAAGTCTGAATATTGAGAGTCTTTGTTTAGATTCTGAAATTATCTAATAATAATCTGCAAGTAATGCAACATTGCTCATAATAGGTCTCTGCCATTTATTTCATTTGTATATTTTCCATATTGAAAACATTTCCAATTATTTGATTTTGATTTGTTGTAGAACTCGAACCTAGAAAGCTATGTATATTGCCACTGTTTAAATTCCTGTGATACAGAACTCTTAATTTTTTTATGTTTTATAAAATCAAGCTTTAAATGATGATGAAATAAAGTTAAATATGTATGTTTAAAATTTGTCTTAAATATGTTTATATTGGTGTGGTATTAACACATATAATAGAATGGATTCAGTATAGCAAATAATATCTTGTGCCTACTGAGGCCTTAAGGATACCAACTTGAATAAATCTGGAGGTACTTTCAATTTAACGAACAAGCTTTGATTATATCCCTTTAATCTTATAAGCTTAGACTTAAAATAAGCATCATTCTCTGTATAAAATAATACATGTCATTTGGAATTAATTCATTTTAACATGTAGTGGGCTGGAGAACTTTTCTATCCTCTTAGCCTTATTGCCAGCCTAGTTTTCCTTATTTTTTAAGGGTCAGTTTAAGGCAAACTTCTGACGTCTTTTCTAATCTCTATTCTAAATGTTACCTTGTTTTGTAATTAAGTGCTTAGTATCAGACACCGTTCTAAGCTTTTTATATGAATTAACTCATTAACCTTCACTATGAAGTAAAAACACATAGCCTGTATCACTCATTCAGAAATGACAAAGTGAGCACCTGTTAAAGTGCCAGGTATTAGTATGAATGAAACAAAGTTCTGGTCTTTCTGAAGCTTGAGATATGGAGAGGAAAATAGATGGGAAGCTTCCAGGCAGTTACTACACAGGTTTATCTCATTATATATTTGTTTTTTTCACCTGAGTAATCTAATCTCTTTGATCCAGTTGCCTGCTTGTTAAGAATAAAGGGCAATTCTCTCATTGCAAGACAAATAAGTGCCAGTATTTGATGACAGGTATAGTGAATGCTATTGTGAAAGCCCATTGCCTGGAGAATTGTTGAAGCTATCTAATTGAGGTCCACCCACATATGTCCTTTTCCTGAATAAGAAAAGCAGTTCTGCAGAAAGGAAAATGATGTTGAATTAAGGTATGGTCAAGAGTCTGGTTTTCCAAACATGAGGTATGTTACAAAGTGGACACTAGTAAGATTAAAATATTTGAATTCTGGGCTGTTTGTAACCTCTAAATATGAAACATTAGGTTGAGAAGGAAAGCAGAACTGGAAGTTCAGTAAAAATATGAAGAGTTAAAAAATCTGGTCCTACTTTTGGGACAAAAGTTTGAAATTCTTTTTAGAAAGCAGTAACTGCTTTAGGAAACACTAAATGCCTCTGCTAAGTAACCAGAAATAATGTGGTCATTCCCTGAAAAATGTTCACTAGTAGCAACTTTCTTAATAGATCACTGATAACACTTAAATTCTGTCAGTTGTTTTTATTTGCCAAATTAAATGATCCTAATATTACCACTTATAATTTGTGACTTGTAACACTACTGACTCCTACTAGTACATATATTGGAGCTGAGTAGGAGCCAAGCTACAGGCTTTATTGGGAAAGCTCAATTGGAAAAGCTTTGGCCTATGGCTCCAACTAAACTTGTCCTGCCCTCTTTTCCTATACCTTGAAGTCCACCTTAAGAGGAAGATATTTAAACCAACAGATGCAAGAATTGCAGATGACCTATGAATCACTAAATTATACTGAAACCAATATTACACTATATGTTAACTAAAATTTAAATAAAAATTTGGAAAAAAAGCCCTACATGACTTCCACACCACGTTAAACAGAGAAAAAAAGTTTTACTTTCACCGTTTACACTGATTGAATGAAAGCAAAACCATGAAGTGCTAGGCTTCCTTATAGTTGTGCGGCAGTGGCAGTAAGTGCATTTCAAATGTCATGGGCTACCCTACATTGCAGAGCCTTCTTTGCAGTTACATTAGAGCTATATCAGGCTTCTGGTGGAAAACACTGCTCACTGCTTTGTAGTACAACTTGAAATCTGGCATTGTGATGCCCCCAGCTATGGTTTTCTTTTTTAATATTCCACTGGGTATTCGAGGGTTTTTCTGTTTCCACAAAACACTTAAGATAATTTATTCCGACTCTCTGCAGCAAGTCCATTTTATTTTGATAAGGATTGCATTAAATGTGTAAGTTGCCCTGGGCAGCATTGACATTTTCACAATATTAATTCTTCCAATTCCTGAGCATGGAATATTTTTCCATCTCTTTGTATCTTCCTCAATTTCTTTCCAAAGTGTTCTGTAGTTTTTAGGGTATAGATCCTTTACTTCTTCTCACCAGACAGTATTAAGATTGTAAGAGAGTCTGATGGGCCTGCCCTGGACTCTTGACTCAGTTTTGCTTACCATAGGTAGAGGAATGGAAACATGTTCTGACTGGGCCTATCAGGGTCTGAAATAGAGCCACAGAAGGGACTGAACCACACGTCTCCAGGATTCTTCTCCCAGTGTCATCAATTGAAGAGAGGAGTCAAGCCTCCATGGGAATTCACACAGAGGTGTGTAATAGTCTCATGTATTAATTGGCTTTTGCACAAACAACCATAGAATAGCAATTTTTTTCCCTGTAAGTCTGTGGGTTATCTGGAGTGCTTGTCTTCTTCTCATGTAAATCTGCAGGGCACATGTCTCATTCTATCATTGAAGGGGCAACGAATGCCTCACCAGGACTCCTAAAGCTTATCTTCAGAACTTTCACACTGACATTTTTGCCCATATTCCACTGATGCAGGTAAGTCTTAAGGCTAAGCCAAACTTCAATGGGGCCAGAAAGCACACTCTTCCCATGGACTTGGGGAGAGGGCTATGTGAAAATCTGGTGAAAGTGATAGTATACAGGAAAGATCAGGATACCTAAATAATGCTACCCTGTAACTCGTTTTCCACCAGATGTCACCAATGCTACAATATTCAAATTAAGGTGAACTTTTAACTTTAATATTCAGCCTTTCCTTTTGGAAATTAACATTGGGATTTCTGGCTACAAATATATAAAGACATCAGAGGAAGAAAACACAGCACCTGTATTGGCTAGGTAATTTTTCATTTAATTTTCCTGCTTTAGTGCACAAGTAGAATTGCAGGATCAATGGTCACACAAACAGCTCTACATTTCTTAAACTTTAGATGGTCTCTTCTGTCCATGATCAAGAAGCTCATTTGGCTCCTCAGCAAGCACATCAAGAGAAGTGTTTCTTCACCTTTCCTAATGGCTCCTACCCTTTTACATCCTTTTAGCAATTGAATGTCCATAACACATTACTTTCCATTTACTGTACTTTACAAAACTCCAGGTTTCTTTGGGAGCGTTGTAATTACACTGTCCTCAGATGACTTTAACCAATTAATGGCAGGAACCAAAAGACAGAGGACTTAATCCTGTAACTTATCTATATCGTTCAAAGAATAAATCAAGTGTGAATATGTGAGCCGTGGTGCAACACTTTCCCAACCAGTCAAAAGAATTGTTCATTAAATAACCTTTTACTCTTTAGGGAACTAATTTTTGGCTAAAGTTGTAAATAATAATATCTTCATCTTTTTATTAAATATGTAAAGTTCTGTTTTAAGTTATTTTTGTTCAATGTAACCATGATAAAAACTTGTGTGTTGGAATAACTATGGAATAGAAATGCTGCTAAATTTCAAATTTTATTAGTTACACCTTCTCAGAGCAGATCTTTGTTTTTTATTTCTTTTTTATTTATTTTTTACTGGAGTTCAATTTGCCAACATAGAGCATAACACCCAGTCCTCATGCCTTCAAGTGTCCCCCTCAGTGCCCGTCACCTAGTCACCCCATCCCCCCACCCACCTCCCCTTCCACTACCCCGTGTTTGTTTCCCAGATTTAGGAGTCTCTAAGAGCAGCTCTTTAAAGATCTTTCCATTCTTCATGAATATGGCTTTGAAAGCCAGCAGCATTAACTGATGCTTATTAAAAAAAATCTAGTTGGGAAAGCCACTTAATCTTCATTAGAGTTGACAATCCTCTTCTAATCTGGCAAAAACATTGTAGCCTTAGCAACAAAACTATTAGAAAAAGCTTAAAGAGGGATCCCTGGGTGGCGCAGCGGTTTGGCGCCTGCCTTTGGCCCAGGGCGCGATCCTGGAGACCCGGGATCGAATCCCACATCAGGCTCCCGGTGCATGGAGCCTGCTTCTCCCTCTGCCTGTGTCTCTGCCTCTCTCTCTCTCTCTGTGACTATCATAAATAAATAAATAAAGAAAGAAAAAGCTTAAAGAGGAAAATGTCAAGAGTTGACCCTCTGATTACACAAGTCAGTTTATGTTACCATTTCACCTATTTTTGTGCTCTTACCATTTGATCTCTTTTTTATACTAGAGAAACATAATTTCATTTATTTGTATACAGTCCATTCATCTGCATTTATCTGCACCATTTTGCTAGGCAAACTTGTTTGCACAAAGGAACACATGAGATCAAAATCTTTATTGTTTTGGCATTTTATCTGTGCTAACAAAAGCCTCTGAGTATAAGCATGACCACTCATGCTCCACTTCCATGCAAGGGAAAGATCTCGGGGCAGCCCCAGTGGCATAGCGGTTTAGCACCACCTGCAGCCCGGGGTGTGATCCTGGAGACTCGGGATCGAGTCCCACATTGGGCTCCCTGCATGGAGCCTGCTTCTCCCTCTGCCTGTGTCTCTGCCTCTCTCTCGCTCTCTCTGAATGAATAAATAAATAAATCTTAAAAAAAAAAAAAAAAAAAAAAAAAGGGAAAGATCTCAAACCTCTTCAAAAACTATCTAGTTACGGACATACCCAGTGGATACCTAGACATGGATCTGAATTTCTTTCTGAACGGCAGTGTCACTGACTCACATGCATTATTACTTAATACTCACAACAACCCTAGAGGGGGTATTGTTCCCATTTTACACGTATAAAACCTGAGACTCAGGAAGACTAGGTAATTTGCTGAACTTCAGACATCCAGGGTCTAGCCCCAGGCCCGACCCCAAACCAATATTCTTTCTCACTGGTTTTCAGAAACTAGGCAACAGGGGAAGGTGCCCTGCTCCAGCTGCAGGGACTCAGCCAGAAAGACTGGAATACTACATGACTGTACCTGCAAGTTGGGGAAGGAGAACTCAACACTATTTGAGTATTGAGTTGCATTCATTTTTTAAAAAACACTTTTTCAAAATAAGCTATCATTAAATGTTTATATATACATAGTATTTTGCTGTATAATAGCAGCATGCATTTTCTTCCATCAATGTTTTCTTCTCTCATTCTTTCACTTGTTTATGTAACTATATGCTGTGTTGCAATTTGGACTTCTTTACGGGTTGGAACCAGTTTGAGAAAGAGGGGAGACAGAAGGTGATTGAGATGTAGGTTATCATCCAAATTATAGGTTTCCCTAGTAAAGCTGGGTAGAGGCTTAGACGTCATGCAAAAACAGGGTTTGCTACTGCATCTCCATAAACAAGCCATGGGATGGCCAGACAACTGCAGTTGTCCTCACTCAAGCCCACTCCAATAGGGGACCAAGAAACTCTTTAAGTACAAAAGCTCTACACAGCTTCTATAGGTCTTAAAAAGGTCTGCTCTACGTTGCTTGGGATGGTGTGAGAAAGTGAAGAGAGCGACCCCAAATCTCTTCTCCAACACCATGTTGTGTCATCAGGATTGGAGTCAAATCCTGAAGAGGGGAATAACACGCATCCCTCCTAATGCTTGCCAGCTTTTTAATTTTTTAAATGTATTACATTGTGGATTCCACTGGCATCATGTGAGTTGTTTTAAGTAGCATACTCCCAGGCATTTTTTTTCAGTTTTATTAATTATGTATGCATTTTCATCTGTAGTCAGAAAGATACCTGTTTTTTTCCTAACATGTTTTAACACATATTACCCTGAGCAAAGATTGTAAAGTCCATGCTGAATACTTAAAAACATGTATTCGTAGAAAAGTCATGAAGGCGGTGTACGCATGATGGAAGGCTGAGAAACAATGTCATAACCCTTTGTACTCAGGCATCAGAAGGGGACCAGGCAGCTGTCCCTCTCAGCCGAGTGGTGCATGCTCACAGTGCTGCTGTGCTCACACAGACCCCAAGTCTGCTTCTCCCTACAGAGTCCTTCTGGGACTTCTTGAAGGGCATTTTGCTTTTTGCCCATAAAAGACTAGCACCATGAGTCAGATAGTACTAAGCTGAAAGTTCACTCTCTAATTCTATTTCTTATCACTAATTATGCCCAGTTATGTTGTCCAAAATAGCTCACCAGACTTCATGAAATGAATACAGAGAACTATATCAATATGAAAATGTCCCAAATTTGAACAATATGAAACTCATTTTTGTTACTCAACTTCCCCACAAACTAAATCCCCTTGCAAATAAAAGCTCGTAGAGCTTTTATTTAAAGTCCAAATGCTCTCACTCTCCATTTTATACAATTGTCTCAGTGTCAGCCAGAGGCTTTTACTCAGAGCCAAGGTTCCTATAGCTGCAGCTGTGTCCTGGGATTTCACAGAAATGAGTATAGCTTCTTCAGCCTCTTCAAAGTTGCTTCAAATCTCTAATTAGTTCTAGTCTCCAAGGGGTCAGCAGTCACAAAAGAAACTGTCCACTATAGAAGTTGTCACAGACAAAACTGTGGTACCCCAATTAAGTGACTATGTAATGTCATCTGATACTGCTATCGGAGCACAGCAGATAACTTAGTAGCACCTATGCTGGAGACAGCGAGGACCTGGTCTAGGTCCGGTGGCAAGCGAGCCAGCTGCACCAGCACTGAATCCATGGCCTGTGAATCTGTATGACTGAGCAGAAAGTGCCCATCAATAGTTGTGCTTCCCCATGTTTAATATAGGTATTCCTTTGCTTTTGCTGTTGTTATTGTCTTGTTTCGGTGATGTGTGCAGGGGTCTCCCATATATATTACCTACTTTCTCTCAGAGAGTGACATTTGAGACATTATTGCCTTCTTCAAAAATGTAGATAGATATTCTGGTTTCTTCATTTCCTTGTGTCTTGTGTCTCACGTTTTGGCTACTTTGGTACAAGATTGTGAGACCACAAGTCTAGAGAAAACTTCTACTCCCAAATTCTTCCAAGTCTGTTCTCTCCAGAACAGTGAAGTACACTCTCCTCTGTAAATGCATGAGGAATGGGATAATGAACATTACCCTACTCCCTTAGTACTATGTTTAACTTACTAGTATATGACGTTTTATTTATTCTGAAAATGGTAATTGTCATCTCTCTTCCATAGACGTTTCATTCCTACCTAGGCAGGTTGAGTTGGGCCAGGCAAAGCAGTAGTTGGCCAGAATCAAGATTCTAAGAAAATAAAATACTGTGATCACAGTAAGAGTCAATGAGTCAGGATTAGTCTTTTGTCAAGAAGTAACAGAAGGATAACAAAGTTTAGCAAAACTTTAAGGAGATTCTAGATATCACAGATTAAAGTAGTCAAAAGTTAGTATTCCAAAGAGTTACACCATTGAAAAGATAGAACCCAAGCACAAACCAAAAAAGATTCCAAAAAACTTAAATTCAGGACAGAAACTTTTCTAGTCTCTTTTATTCCTTCCTGCCTCCATAGGATTGGACTACTGGGGTAAGGAGAGAGATTGCAGATGGGAAGGAAGTGGTGCCAAGAGCTGCAGCTGCAAAAAGTCGAGTTGGTTTTGTTTCTTCTAACTTTTAAACTTAAAATTAATACATACACATGTTTTAAAAATCAAGCAGTAGAGAATGATACCAAGTGAAAAGTAAATTCTCAGCCTGAACTTGTTCCCCGACACATTTCCAGCTCCCTGTTTTTAAGTATTTTCTCTTCTCCTGGTGGTTATCACAGTACCTCTGAAATATGTGTTAATACTTGATTTCTCCTTTTATCTTGTTTATCAACCTTAGATAGCATCTATTGGAAGATGAGAAACTTATTTCTTTGATCCATCCATGTCTACGTTTTTCCAGTTACATTGCTTTGATATTTCTGGTGATTATCATTTTAAAGAGTATATTTAAACTCTATTTTGTTACATCAATTTTAGACAGTATATAATTGATTTCTTGCTATATAAATAAATAGGTGAGAAAAATCTGTGACATTATCTTCCATATCTCTCTGCTGCTTTAATATTCAGACTTCCATTGTTTCATATTATCAGTGTTAATATTAGTCAGATTCTCTTTTACAGTTGTTGTCTTCCAAGCTTTGTTTGTATGTTGATTCTACAAATTAAAATAGCATTTCCGTTATTCCAATGATTAAATTACTCCTTACTGAAAGACTAAATAGCTCTAGTTATTGAGAAAAAAAAAGGTAACCTTAGGTCAGGAAAACTGAAAGATGAATGTTCCAAGTGTCAAGGTCAAATGACAAGGTCAAATGATTCCTTGAACTCAATCTTCAGGACTCTATTAAATTCATTTTGGTCGATGATACCTTTAATATACAAAAAAAAAAAATATTTATCTGCCTTTGTTCTTATTTCATAGCCACCTCTTTTTTTGCTTCTTGACTCTAAAGATGTTAGTTGGTTTTGTTTTCTTAATTTTTTTTTTCTGTTCTCTTACTTGTTTTCCTCAGGAGTCTACTGTTATAATATTTGTTCCACTGTTCCACTTGCACCTTCTTTTTTTTTTTTTTTTTTTTTTGTTTATTCTAAATTTTCTGGGTCTTTTTCCCAAATATGCGAGTGATGAAAAAGGTTCATCAGCACTGGTAGCATGATTTTCCACTGTGGTATTAGACCTCTTTCTTGAATGAAAAATGGATGGCAGGGTCTTTGTACATATAAGCTAGTAGTACTGTTTTTGGGTACATTTCGGTATTTTGTTCATCATGTATTTTTTGAAAATTGACTTCTAAAAATATTACATTAAAATATCATATCTTATTTACTTAGTTTTTTGGTGCATCTCAAATTTTGTGTGCCTGGTTTCACTCACTGCAGTATCTCTCTGCTTTGGGACAAGGACCTGGAAGGTTAAAAAATTTCCAGATATGGTCAGTAGAGGGCAGCAAAGGGTAGTGGCGTGAAACACTCAACTGCGAAGGCCTGGGCATCCCATTTTTCCCTCTTTATAGAGATCAATTAGTGGTAGTAGAAAATCCAGAGTGCCAGAATCAGGATAGAAATTACTCATAATACTGATCCAGGATGGGTATCAAGCTTAGGAGGCAGTGGAAATGTTTAGCCACAAATTCATAGCCTGGTATCTATCAAAGAGATGTGAACCACTGGACATTAGGAGGGGAATCATTAGACTTTCACAGACCTGACTCTAACTCCCAGCCTGTCTAAAACCTAAGATCTCGTTCTGTAAACTACCAGGAGTCTCCTATCCACATTGAGAGCTGATGCAAATTTCCTGACAGTCAGTTCATGGTCCCAGCAGTGGCTCTGGGTTCCACAACCAGCCATTCCCGGCGAAGAGACAGAGTGGGACATGGGCACCATACGTAAACACTGACAGTTGATGAAAACACTCACTTGTGTGTCGGTTAAATAATTTGGGAGCCAACCTAAATGGGATGTGGCTTAAAATACATTTTCTTTCCTCTTCCAGGAGGGAAACATTCTTTAGGCAAGGAAAATTTATAGGACTTTGAAATTAGACAAACTTGACTCTATGAATTATTAGGTATGTGGTGTTCAGTGCCTTAACTTTACTAAACTTCAGTTTCTCCAACTATAAAGTGGAAATAATGATTCTTACCTCACAAACCTGCTGCAAGGAAATGAGATGATGTCCATAAACTGCCTGGCAAAGAACTTGGCAATTTGTAGTTACTCAGTTGGCATTACTACAATCTCTCCCTATCTTTGGTCATGGAGAATACCCATGATATTGTTACTATTTCTGAATAAAAAGTCTCATTGTCTCCTATAAGCATAACTAAATCATTTGAAGGATTACTCTGTTAGATATCATACTAAGATTTCTGCAGTATGATCTCATTTAATTCTCATAACAACCCTATGAAGCAGGTGCTTTTATCACCATCCTGATTTTATAAATGACAACAGTGAGGTTTCAGAAGTATAACTAGTTTACCCAGTGTCATGTAGGTAGTAAATTATGAGGAAGGATTAAAACTATGTAATTTGATTCCAGACCTCATGCTCTTGCCATTACATAATGTTTTCCAATGTACACATATAATCAAAGATTTAAAATTTTAAGCGAAGAAATCAAAGAGGAAGTTTAAAAATACTTGGAGACCAATGAAAATGAAAACACAGTGGTCCAAAAACTTTGGAATCCAGCAAAAGCTGTTCTAAGAGGGAACTTTAGAGCAATCCAGCCCTACCTCAAGAAGCAAAAATATCAACCTAACCTTACACTACAGAAGCTGGAAAAAGAACAAATAAAACCCCAAACCAGCAGAAGACATAAAATAATAAAGATTAGAGCAGAAATAAATGAAATAGAACAACAACAACAACAACAACAAAAAGAAACAATAAAACAGATCCATGAAACCAGGAGCTGGTTCTTTAAAAAGATCAACCAAAGTGATAAACCTTTAGCTAGACTCATAAAAAAACAGAGAGAGAGGGGACACCTGAGTGGCACAGTGATTGAGCATCTGCCTTCAGCTCAGGGCGTGATCCCGGAGACCCAGGATCAAGTCCCACATTGGGCTCCTTGCATGGAGCCTGCTTCACCTTCTGCCTGTGTCTCTGCCTCTGTCTCTCTCTCTCATGGATAAATAAAATCCTTAAAAATAAGACAGAGAGGGAGAGAGAGAGGACTCAAACAAGATCAGAAATGAAAGAGGATTTCTGTTCATGTCTTTTGCCCATTTCATGATTGGATTCTTTGTTTCTTTGGTGTTGAGTTTAATAAATTCTTTATAGATCTTAGACGCTAGCCCTTTATCTGATACGTCATTTGCAAATATCTTCTCCCACTCTGTAGGTTGTCTTTTAGTTTTGTTGACTGTATCCTTTGCTGTGCAAAAGCTTCTTATCTTGATGAAGTCCCAATAGTTCATTTTTGCTTTTGTTTCTTTTGCCTTCGTGGATGTATCTTGCAAGAAGCTACAGTGGCCGAGTTCAAAAAGGGTGTTGCCTGTGTTCTCCTCTAGGATTTTGATGGAATCTTGTCTCACATTTAGATCTTTCATTCATTTTGAGTTTATCTTTGTGTATGGTACAAGAGATTGGTCTAGTTTCATTCTTCTGCTTGTGGATGTCCAATTTTCCCAGCACCATTAATTGAAGAGACTGTCTTTCTTCCAGTGGATAGTCTTTCCTCCTTTATCGAATATTAGTTGACCATAAAGTTGAGGGTCCACTTCTAGATTCTCTATTCTGTTCCATTGATCTATGTGTCTGTTTTTGTGCCAGTACCACACTGTCTTGATGACCACAGCTTTGTAGTACAACCTGAGAATTCTCACAGAGGAAGACATAGACATGGCCAACAAGCACATGAGAAAATGCTCTGCATCACTCGCCATCAGGGAAATACAAATCAAAACCACAATGAGATACCACCTCACACCAGTGAGAATGGGGAAAATTAACAAGGCAGGAAACCACAAATGTTGGAGAGGATGAGGAGAAAGGGGAACCCTCTTACACTGTTGGTGGGAATGTGAAATGGTGTAGCCACTCTGGAAAACTGTGTGGAGGTTCCTCAAAGAGTTAAAAATAGACCTGCCCTACGACCCAGCAATTGCGCTGCTGGGGATTTACCTCAAAGATGCAGATGGAATGAAATGCCGGGACACCTGCACCCCGATGTTTCTAGCAGCAACATCCACAATAGCCAAACTGTGGAAGGAGCCTCGGTGTCCATCGAAAGATGAATGGATAAAGAAGATGTGGTTTATATATACAATGGAATACTACTCAGCCATTAGAAATGACAGATACCCACCATTTGCTTCGACGTGGATGGAACTGGAGGGTATTATGCTGAGTTAAATAAGTCAATTGGAGAAGGACAAACATTGTATGGTCTTATTCATTTGGGGAATATAAATAACAGTGAAAGGGAATAGGATGGAATGGAGTACAAATGGGTAGGAAATATCAGAAAGGGAGACAGAACATGAAGACTCCTAACCCTGGGAAATGAATAGGGGTGGTGGAAGGGGAGGTGGTCGGGGGGTGGGGGTGACTGGTGGGAAATGAGGGGGGCACTTGACAGGATGAGCACTGGGTGTTATTCTGTATGTTGGAAAATTGAACACCAATAAAAATTAATTAAAAAAAAAGAAAGAGGAGAAAACACAAACAACACCACACAAATATAAAGGATTTTAAGAGAATATTATGAAAAAATTATATGCAAACTCATTGGACAACCTAGAAGAAATGGATAAATTCCTAGAAACATATAACCTCTCAATGCTGAGTTGGGAAAAAATAGAAAATTTGAAAAGACTGATTATCAGCAGTGAAATCAAATCAGTAATCAAAAAACTCCCAAGAAAACAAAAGTACAGGACCAGATGGCTTCACAGGTAAATTTCACCAAACATGTAGGGACGCCTGGGTGGTTCAACAGTTGATCATCTGCCTTTAGGTTGTGATCCTAGAGTCCTGGGATTGAGGCCCACATCGGGCTCCTAGTGTAGAGCTTGCTTCTCCTTCTGCCTCTGTCTCTGCCTCTGTCTTTTTCTGTCATGGATAAATAAATAAAATCCTTAAAAAAATTTTTTTTACCAAACATATAAAGAAGAGTTAACACCTACTTTTCTCAAACTACTTCAAAAAACAAAGAATGAAAGCTTCTATGTATTCTGCGAAGGCAGCATTACCCTGATATCAAAACCAGATGAAGACACTACAGAGAGAGAGAGAGAGAGAGAGAGAGAGAGAGAGAACTACAGGCCAATATCTCTGATTAACATACATGCAAAAATCCTCAACAAAGTATTAGCCAACCAAATCCACCAATACATTAAAAAAGTCATTTACCATGATCAAGTGGGATTTATTCTTAGTATGCAAATGTGATTCAATATTCACAAATCCATTAACATCATACATCTCAACAACAAGAGAAGGGTAAAAAACGATGATCATTTTAATAGGTGCAGAAAAGAATTTAAAAGTACAACATCCATTCATGATACAAACTCAACAAAGTAGGTTTGGAGGGAACATACCTCAACAGAATGAAGACCATATGTGAAAAAACTACAGCTAATGTCATACTCAATGGTGAAAAAGTGAGAGCTTTTCCCCAAGGTCAAGAACAAAACAAGGATTTCCACTCTCACTACTTTTATTCAGCATAGTACTGGAAGTCCTAGCCCCAGCAATCAGACAAGAAAAAGCAATAAATGGCATCCAAATGGGTAAGGAAGATGTAAAACTTTCACTATTTGCAGGTGCCATGATACTGTATGTAGAAAACCCTCAGGATTCTACCAGAAACGGACTAGAACTGATAAATGAGTTCAGGAAAGTCACAGGATACAAACCAATATACAGAAATCCACTGCATTTCTATACACTAATAATGAAGAGCAAAAAAAGAAATTAAGAAACAGTCCCATTAACAATTGTACCAAAAATAATAAGATACCTAGAAATAAGCTTAAACAAGGAAGTGAAAGACCTATATATATATATACACACTGAAAAACTATAAAACATTGGTGAAAAAAATTGAAGACAACACAAATGGAAAAATATTCCATGCTTACGATGAGAGAACAAGTATTAATAAAATGTTCCATACTCAAAATGATGTACAGATTTGATGGAATCCCTATCAAAGTACTAATAGTATTTTTCGCAGAACTAAAACAAGTAATTCATAAGGATGTATGGAACCACAAAAGACCCCAAATAGCCAAAGCAATCTTTTTTTTTTTTATTTTTTTTTAATTTTTATTTATTTATGATAGTCACAGAGAGAGAGAGAGGCAGAGACACAGGCAGAGGGAGAAGCAGGCTCTATGCACCAGGAGCCCGACGTGGGTTTCGATCCTGAGTCTCCAGGATCGCGCCCTGGGCCAAAGGCAGGCGCCAAACCACTGCACTACCCAGGGATCCCCCAAATCAATCTTGAAAAAGAAAAAAACTGGAGGTATCACAGTCCCAGATTACAAGATATATTACAAAGCTGTAATAATCAAAACAGTATGGTATTGACAAAAATGGACAATAGATCAATAATACGGTATTATGGGCATAAAGATCACCTTACAGTATCTCTTCTATTTGATATTTAGGGTGAAAACATAGGTGTTCGGTGAAATAGATGAAAAAAGACCCGGGCAGCCCAGGTGGCTCAGTGGTTTAGCGCTGCCTTCAGCCCAGTGCATGATCCTGGAGACCCAGGATGGAGTCCCACGTCGGGCTCCCTGCATGGAGCCTGCTTCTCCCTCTGCCTGTGTCTCTGCCTCTCTCTCTCTCTCTCTCTCTCTCTCTCATTCTGTGTCTCTCATGAATAAATACATAAATAAAGTCTTTAAAAAAGAAAACAGACCCCATCATTATTATTCTCTTTAGAGCTCATTCATCAAATTAAAATAAATCACAATGGTATTATGGAAGAAATTAAGCTTTATTACTGCAAAGGTAACTGTGACATGGTAAAAGAAAGCTCCCTTTAGCTTTCTCAGACAAACATTTCTCTCCTTTGCTTTACTACAAGGAGAAGATGCTACCAAAAACTGTATCTTTCTCAATTAATTCCTTAAAACCAGTGACTCACCATCCTGGTTACATGTAAGAATCACTCAAAGAGCTTTTTCCAGATATGATGAATCAGAACCTCTGGGGGAGGCAGTTTCAGAATGAGTGCCTGAAAAGCCTCCCAAGTGAGTCTGATGCATATCAGAATTGATCAACAGGACGAGATTCTAAAAGGAGAGAAGTTTTCCTGGCCTCTAAATCTCTAACCTCTCTGAAGGGAGACGCAGAGAATGGGACATATTCTGAGAATTGGGGAAGGTGCAGAGAGAAGTCTGCCTATATTTTTTTACCTGAAATAGATGATTTTTTACCTGAAATAGATTTTGACAGGTGCTTGATGGGAGGCCAGAAAGTGTTGCCCAATGAGCCTCCATGGTTCTGAATACAGTCAAGCATGGCCAGACTAGCACTTGTCCTTTAAAAGTGGTGAGAAGGGGCGCCTGGTGGCTTACTTGGTTAAGTTTCTGACTCTGATTTCCGCTCAGGGTTATGATCTCAGGATCATGAGACAGAGCCCCAGGTCAGACTCCACACTCAGCACCATTTGTGCTTCTTTCTCTCTCTCTCTCTCTCTCTCTCTCTCTCTCTCTCTGCCCCCCCTCTTGTGCACATGCACTGTCTCTTTATCTCTCTCTTTCTCTCTCAAATACATAAAATAGTTATTCTGTATGTTGGTAAATTGAACACCAATAAAAAATCAACTTATTTAAAAAAATAAATAATAAAAAATAAATAAAAGTGGTTTGAAGCCTGGAGGCCACTATCTACATGCCACTTCTGTGTTAGTTTGGTTTTAAGATGAGAAGCCTTAATAAAGTCTAAAAGGACTACCAGGACTTGTGCTCTCACTTCTACCTAATTTACAGGCCGATTTCACTCTCCTGTACCTTCTGCCTGTGTCTCCAATCCAGCAAAGTCTTCCATGTTTCTGAAACATCAGTTAGTCACATTCTGTCCCTTCAACTGACAAATATATCTTCCCTCCCTTCCCCCTTCCTTCCTCTTTCTCTCTTCTGTGTAATCCCAAGTCATTCTTTAAAGGTCATTTCAAATGAGCTCGTCAAAGAAGTCTTCCTCTCCATAATTGAAATCAGGTGTCAAGTCCCTCTCTAGATTTCTCATCTCACTCTTTAATTTTCCTCTGCAGTACTTTCCAGAGGCTGTGTTAGGCAGTTCTTGATGGCATTCTCTGTTTAATATCTGTCTTCCCCCCTCCTCACTTAAATCCTGGTTTTGTGAGACTTGGGCCTGGCTCCCTGTTGCCCAGACCAATCAAGTGCCTTTCTCCTAGTACAGGTTCAAACACTATCCGTTGAATGAATAAAGTAAATAAGAGAAAGACTATTTTATGTCATGCCTTTTCCCCTGTCCATCCCTGCCAGAAAACTATTTCATTCACTTGTTCAATACAGAATTTTTTGATTCCACTGATGCGTCAATGTTTGTGAGAATTTAATGATAAAGCAGACATAGACTCCTTCCTTGAGGTCCATAGAGTCTAGTGGGGCATAAAAGATAGGTTTTCACATGCCTGTTACAGGAGCCTGTAAGAGAAACCACAAACTTTGTCTGTAGGATCAAATTTCAGTCCTCCACAGTTGTCAAAGAAAGACACTGTCCATGTGGGAAGAGTGGGGGTGGGGGGTCCTCACAGGAAGCTGCGTGACCTCCTGAGTCAGCTGGATTTGAATCCTTCATGTTACGTCACGGCTGCTTGGATTCAGAGCCCAACCTGTATGCGCAGGAGCCTCATCATCTGTAAAATCATCAGTTTCCTAGTGGAAAGGGAACACTGTCTTCATGTAACATGTTTTTAACAGGCTCCTGTAGGTGCTTGGACACTGAAGGAGATGTCCAGGTGGCAAATCAATGGTTAGTATCACTAACCATTTGGGAAATGCAAGTGAAATCCACAGTGAGATATCACACTACACAGCTATCAGAATAGCTAAAATAAAAAATGACAACACCAAAAGCTCGTGTGGATGGGGGGAAACTGAATGACTCATACAGTACTGGGGAGAATGTGAAATGGCACAGCCATTCTGGAAACCAGTTGGACAGTTCCTAAGAAAAAACTATAAAAACAACAACAACAACAACAACAACAACAACAACAACAACAACAAAAAATAGCTAGCATATGACCTCGCTCTTCCCGTCCTGGGCATTTAGCCCAGAGAAGTGAAGACTTCACGCTGACACAAAAACCTGTACACAGATGTTTATAGTAGCTTTATTAGTGACAGCCAAAACCTGCAGACATTTCGAACTCCTTCATCAGGTAGTTACGCAAACTGTGATACATCCATATCATGATGTACTACTAAGGGACACCAAGAAATGAACTGTGAATCCTTGCAGCCATCTAGATGAATCTCCAGTTACACCAAATGGGAAAAAGCAAATCCCCAAATGTCATAAACTATGTGATCCCATCTGTATAACATTCTTGACATGGCAACCTTTTACACATGGAGAACAGATTTTGTGATTGCCCCGGATTAAGGAGGTGGTGGAGGGGGAAAGAAATTTGTGTGGTTGTAAATGGGGAATAGGAGGGACCCTTGTGGTGATGGAAGTGTCTCTGGAAGACTCCATCTGTAAAAAAAACTGATGTCATCTCCCTGTGTTATTTCTTATAGCTGCAAACGAATCTACAGTTATCTCAAAATAAAATGATTACTTTTAAAAAATCAAAACTTGGAGGCCAAGAAAAGGAAACCAGTATGTCAGTTTGGCAGTTACAGCATGAGCTTTGAATCTGTGACATCATAATGGCAGTGACCGCGGACCGCTGCGGAATCTTGAGGCTTCAAGCAGTTGACAGTACTCTGCCAAGTGCTGTAGACTCCCTTGATTTCCCGTCCCACGAATTGAAGAGAAAAGGATGTTCCCGTCAATCAGAAAGCATGCTGAGCTCACAGGTGGTCATTCAAGGCTTCAGCGCATGAGGTAGTCTTCTGATACACTATTTCTGATCATCCAAACAGACCGGCAATAACAGGAACTGTTGTTTTCTTTTGTTTCCTCTAATACATAGAAACTAAGTAGTCACTTCAGCACCAGCTTCCTGAAAAGCTGCTCCTGTTCTTAAGATTCAGTGCTGCTGAGCAGAAGGGAGCAGGCTTTATACATCCTTGGGGGAGGCGGAGACACTTTCTTGGCTCCACGAGAGAGCCAACTCTCTCTCTCCATGAGACAGAATTTTCAGTGGGTCTCTGAAAATACCTGTCCTAGTTATGAAAGAATTTTTACATTCTGTTCAATTGTGTTGTTTTAGTACCTATTTTGACCAGGAATTCCTGTCAGAGCTCAGCCAAGGAATAGCTAAACTCTTGTGTGCAGAAACTTTCTGAGGTTTCCAATATTTTTGCTGATCTTTGAGAATTTTTACCCCAATTTTGAATATTGAATTAGATAAGATGGGGGTCAACTTCCAGGATCTTCAGTTATCTTCATTTTATCTTAACATAAAAGCAATTTGTAATTGATTCTTCACACGTTGTTTTATTTTATATTAGGCCACAAGTTGTCCTGTTTATTGTTGTTGTTCATTCACCTTCTTGTAATGTGCTCTACCTTTGGCTTCTTGGCTTTTGCCTACCTAATGGCTCACAATTAGCTTTGCTGCTTTCTCCACCACATCTCTAAGTATTGGCAGGCCCAAGGGCTTTGTCCTTGAAACTGTCCTCCCTCTGTATCAGTTTCCCAAGTGACCTCACCACTTTCTATAGCTTTCGGTAACTCAGGAATCCCTGATTCTGAGCTCTGGAGCTCTGCTTTGGGGGTTGAGACTACATTTTAGTGTTGTGTGAACCTTGAAACTTGGCATTAAACTATATTGTGTATTTGACCAGTAACTAGCTGCTCTGTGTTTGATGTGTTGTAGGAGGAGCTCGTCTGTGGAGGTGGACACCCACAGTGAAAGCACTACATCATCTGAGGGTGCCACTCGTACCCTGCTCATCCATGGTCCCGTTGAGCTCAAGAAAGGCTGGAGGAGGAAGAAGTGGCAGCTTTTCTTGTACAGCGATTTATTACTGATGTCTAATACCAAGTAGGTGTACCATGTTTGGTGCTCTTGTGATTCTCCAAAAAATTGCATTCCCATTAACCCTTACTATACGAAAACATTACATTTTTTCCCTTTTGTGTTTGCCAATGCTTGAATCCTTCATTCCATGAGTACTTCTGGAGGTCTTGTTTTGTGTCATGTCCCTGCAGCAAATACAATTGCCAATGTGACAGGCCAATGTCTCTCCTGCCTGGGACTTACAAATGGCAAAATAAGAGGGGGAATGATAATGATTAGTGCTGCTGATAGAAGGTGGATAGGGGGCTGTGCGGAGAGGGTGGGAACGTGTTAGAGAGGAATAGTCTAGGAGGGCTTCTCTGAGGTGGAGCATTAAAACCAAATCTATGAGAAGAGAAGCAGCCACATTCCCAGACAATGTGCCTGAGCCATCGAGGCTGAGGGACTTGCAGGCCTACGTGGGTACAATCTGACCCCTCAGAGAGAGGGGCTCAGGGAAGCCTGATTTGACTAGAGCCCAGAGCATAGGCCATGCTATCAGATATGATACTATGCTCAGGGGTCTAGTCACACAGGGTCTTCACAGGCCATGGTAAAAAAGTGGAAATATTTTGCCAAAGGATTTTTAACTAGGGGACTGACCAAATCTGATTTATATTTCTAGCAAATTTTTCTGACTGTTGCTAGATAATAGATGGATGGGTAAGCAAGAGTGGAAGCAGGGAGAGTAGTTAGGGGAGGCCATAGTCCTGATGGATGGTATCAGGGCTCTATCTTAGCAGTTTAGTAAAAAGGAAAGATGGAGCAGGTTAACCCGGGTGGCTCAGGGGTTTATCTTTGCCTTTAGCTCAGGGCGTGATCCTGGAGACCCAGGATTGAGTCCCACATCAGGCTCTCTGCAGGGAGCCTGCTTCTCTCTCTGCCTGTGTCTCTACTTCTCTCTCTCCTCTCTGTGTTTCTCATGAATAAATACATAAATCTTAAAAAAAAAAAACATGGAGCAGATAGATGGAATCTAGGAGAAAGAATCGACTGTGTGCACTTTCCTCTCAACCCTGAACACAAATGCATCGAATATCCAGTCTAGAACATGATGATTGCTCAATAAACGTCTGGGAGCAGTTCATGGAAGGTCACCTGTTTACTTACTCCATCTCTGTTTGCATTATTCACAAAACATGGAAGACAAAGAACACTCCCACAAACAAAATATCAAGAAGCTATGGTCTTGCGAAAAAACTAACTCCCTCTTTTTTTTACTGCTTTCACCCTAGATCCCAGTTATGCCATGTCATAGGTAAGACATGCTAGTAATAATTTGGCAAAATGCTATACTCATCTGAGTTACATTAATAGTAATTTATCAGGGGCTTACTACATGTCAGATACTATGCTAAAAAACTTTATGTACCTAATTTTGTCCAACCTTACAACGACCCTGTGAGATGGGAGTATTTTTATATTGGAGAACCTTGATGCTCAGAGGTCTAATGGATCTGCCCAGGTTACCATATTAGTAATGGACAGAGTCTACATTTGAAATCAGGTCTATTTATTTCAAAGCACAGGCTTTTATTCACTATGTGGTGCTACCATTTCTATTCTCTCTTTTTTCCTGAATTTCATACAACATTCCATGAACACCTAGATTCTTTCACTATTGAAAGCAACCCTTCCTTTACATTGAGTGAACAACTAACTCCAGTCTGCTTGGTAACAAATAGATCAGAACGCTTAGCGAATTGAAAAATGAAGGAAATATAGCTATCAAAAAATCAGAGGCAAAGATAGTAGTAAAATATATTTGAGACTAGGGAAATTGCCCATAGATGTAACTTCGAGGGTGGTGATGTCATAAGGAGGCCAAAGAGAAAAAGAATGTCCAGGCCTTGGCATGAGGTCCATATGAAAGACTCTCTTCCTCTTGATAGAGGCCCATGTCATTATTTTAAAAATGCAGACTAGTTACCATTCTCTATATTTAACCAAAGTGAGTATGGGAGACCAAAATATGCGGGATGCATGCTGGGAACCACACTAGGAACATCACAGATGCCTCACCCACCTGGGTTTCTCAGTGATTGAGCATCTGCCTTTGGCTCACGTCGTGATCCCTGGGTCCTGGGATCGTGTCCCACATCAGGTTCCCCACAGGGAGCCTGCTTCACCCTCTGCCTATGTCTCTGCCTTTCTCTGTGTATCTCTCATGCATAAAGAAAATTTTTTCTCACAGCACTCCAAGGCCCATATTTTTTATCATCAACAGGCTGCAGAGATGAAAATGGGGACAGAGGAAGTCTCAGAAATGGTCCAGTCATACATAGGGAAATCATGCAAGAGATTCCAACCCAGGCCTGCCTTCATCACAAGGCCATGTTCTTCCTCACATACCATGTTGTACCCTTCCATCCTTAGCCCAAGAGACATGCTAACAAATAGCAAACTCATTTCCTGGTTGTTAGGACCTTGCAGACCACTCATATTCAATTTGTAAGGGGAATATGTTCTTCTTTTTTTTTTCATCTTTGTAAGTATTATAGCCTTTAGGGAGAGGAGAAGACTTTCCTTTTCTTACCAGAACTATTTCTTGTCCTGGGTGCTGCCTACCTCTCAGCGGGTTTTACAGAGCCTACGATATTCTGCTAAAAAGATTTTTATATAAAGATAGTGTTGTTTTTCCACTAGAGAGTTGCCTCTATTGAAGGGCTGAATTTTTATTTCGAATAGTTCATTAAGACAAAACAAGTTGAACATTTTTCATCTTTCACATATTGCTTTTGAGATATGTCCTTATGTCTACTCAAGGGTTTTTATATGACAAAATCTTTATCAATTTATTTGTTAATGTTCTTTGAAAGGGACTCGGTTCCCAAAAGTTTATCTTATATACTTTATATTATACATTGGTAATATTAGAAAATGTAAGTGATCACAGGCATTTGAGTTTCATATTTAAGCCAAGGTCTTTAATATAGAGAGAACACAGATTTTAGAATTCCGAGTTCGAGATATCATCATGGTCAGGTTCTGGTGAGAGCTCTTTTTCTCTTGCACGTGGCTGCCTTCTCACTGTGTGCCCCAAGGCATTACCTCAATGCATGTATGTACACACATACAGATCTCTCCCACTTCTCACAAGACCATCCATCTTACTGGATTAGGACCTTACCTTGATGATCCCATTTAAACTTAATTACCTTCAAAAGCTCTATCTCCAAACATGATGATATTGGCAGAGAGGGCTTTATGGTAAGAAGGCAGGAAAGCAGTGGGAGGGAGACACCATTTCATCCATAGCAGTAGCAGGCAGCACTTAATGCCTGCCACAATCTTTAGAAAACTACTATGAGATCATTCCCATAGTAAATATTTGGGTATATTTATGATCACTGTTAATATGAAAAAATTTACCTTTTTTTCTAGAAGTAAAAACTAAAAAGTAATAGCCCCTGAAGTAACCAACATATTTAATCCCTGTCATGCCTTGGTCTTACATGGAGGAATCAATACCCTCAATCAATCTATTCAAATGAATAATCTGAGTTTAGTGCCTAATTTTTCCAATTAGCAATAAAAAGGGGGTAGGGTGACCCAGGTTCCATTTTACCTCAGCTCACCCTCAGGCTTCAGCTGGAGACTCTCTCATCTTTAGGTTGACACTACAGAATTTAACAGAAGTTGAATAAATAGTTGATTAATTTCTACCAATTTTTCGGTCAGAATTAGTGAATTTTGGCTTGTGTGTAACAATGAGGGGAATTAAATGTTTGTTTCTTCACAAAGAAATTCTATTTCTCTAGTTGTACAAGATGTTAATAATAGTGAAAATTGTTTGGGGATTTTTGTCACTTCTTTCATACACTAGAAAGTTGTGTTCGCAAGAATTGAAGTCAAATGGAACCTTCCTTATCACTTTTGATATTCATTAGAATGCTAAATAAGTTATTTTTCAAATAAAAATTACTTTAAAAATTAAAGTACTTTAAAGTACTTTAAAAATTGAAATAAAAATTATTTTATTTTTAAGAACAGTATCTACTTGGGGTCCTTGGGTGACTCAGTGGTTGAGTGTCTGCCTTTGGCTTAAGTCATGATCCCGGGGTCCTGGGATCACGTCCCCCACCAGGCTCCCCAGAGGGAGCCTGCTTTTCCCTCTGCCTATGTCTTTGCCTTCTCTCTCTGTGTGTGTCTCTCATGAATAAATAAATGAAATCTTTAAAAAAGAGAGAATAGTATCTATTTGATAAAATATTAAGGTATTTGTACTAGTAGAGACCCGTGAATAATTTAGAAAAAGGGACTGAACTTAGATCTCACCCTTTTTAAACATCACATTCCTCATCATTAGTTATTAAGGAATGTAGAAATGAAATAAAAAATGAATTTAATTTGGTCAAAAGATGAAGATGACTATTAACTCACTGTCGGTGAAATGACGAATAGTTACAGAATAGACTATGACCCCTTCTCCCAACATTTGTAAGAGAATGCCTCTATCTTGGAACAGAGGAAATCTCCCTAGAATCCTGCAAAACTCCACAGTTCACTGGGGCTTACCTTCTGGCATAAAGATTAAGGTAGTGGAAAGCAAGAAGGACATCATGTTAATACAACTATAATAAATGACTATTTTTAGAAATAAAAACTGCAGTTCTCCTCCTCTTCTTCTTGAGTCAGTTTACAGTAGATTAACACTTTCTAATTTCTGCTGAGATAATCCAATTGGGTCAGTGATTGAGAGTAAAGAAACACAGTAAGACATTAGAAGAATCTATTGAAGTATAAAACTTTGTTGTACACGTTGTAAATATTTCCAAGCTAGCAACTGGTTTTATTGATATAATGCCTTGAGATTTATCCTCTCACTCCCAGTGTAAATCCCACGAGAAAGCCTGATGGCTCTGGGGACAGAAATGAGGATGAGGGTAGGAAAGATGAAAAGGTTACTTCACGGTCAAGTGGTTACAAACATGGGCTTAGGAGTTAGGCTGTGTGGGTTCAAACCCTGTCTCCTGCATTTGACAATTTATTTAAACTTTCTGTGAGTTTCCTTATTTGTAAAATGGAGCTAATAGAGACCATCTAGTGTAGTTGCTTGAGGATTAAATTTTTTATATTTATATTTATAAAATATTTAGAACAGAGCTTGGCATATGATAAGTGTTCAAAACGTTGTAGGAGAGTAGAAACCACACACTGGGCTCTAGGAAAATTCCTTGGTTCAACTAATCCTGGTGCCTTATTGAACTAAGGTTATTGGATGGATTTTTCCAGGTCAATGTATTTGGAAGTTTCCACACAGGATCTTAGGGGTCTGTATATACACAGATACCTATATTAGAAAGAAAAAAATGTGTAAGAACAAGCAGATACCTGTCTATCATTCCCCTTGGCCATATATTTTTGACATGACAATGCCTTTGGAATTACTATCTAGAAAAATGATTTTATCTGTTAATTGACTATGTTCCATAAAAATCTTCAAGCACAGAGATACAGGCACTTGGGTGTAATGTTGAAATAAAAAAATGTGGAAAGATGTTGGTATCCATCATATTTATATTCATTGTGTCCTAAGTTTGAATCTAGATTATCCTTCAAGTGGGCTTCCTAAAAGATTTTTTTTATTTCATAAATCCCACTGAAGAGTTTAGCTCTAATTGTTCCATGAATCAGTGGAGCCATAGGGATTTTTGCACATGAGGTGGCTTTCATCTCAGTTTAGTTCAGTGTTTTCCACATGTGTTTCTGAATAGTAAGGAGTTCCAGAGTGGAGGATCCAAGTTCCCCAGGCATTCCTTATAGGACTTGTAACTATTTAAATCTCAAGCCCACCTGCGAGTCAAAGTTATGAATTAACCAAATTAATCAATTAATCAGCCAAAATAAATCAATGGTGGTTTTCATCTTTGAGGTCAAAGAGGATTAGGTAGAAATTATCAAAAACCCATTTCACCCCTTCTTATTCCTCAGAGAAACGGGAAGTATCCATGACTTACATATAAGACCTCCGGACCACTGATCTTGGATTGATTGATGGACAGATGGATGGATGGATGGATGGATGATTTTTCAGTTGGGCTCAGTCTGTAGGCTAACAATTTTTTTGTTTTAGCCAGAATCTAAGGGAAAATGGTATGGACAAAATTTTAAGAAGGGAAATTGAAAATAACCTATGCTTCAAAGGCTAGAAAATATTTTGTAAATTAACGTTGAAAGTAACTTTTAAATCTTTCTGATCCAAGCTTATGTTTTTGTTTCGATTTCATCTGTCTTCCTCACACTCTTGAAAAGATTATTTATTTATTTATTTATCTATTTATTTATTTATTTATTTATTTATTTATTTATTTATTTTAGAGAGAGAGTAAACATGAGTGGGGGGCAGGGCAGAGGGAGCGAGGAATCCGACTCATTGAATGGGGAGCCCTACACAGGGGCATGATCTCAAGAGCCTGAGGTCGTGGCCCAAGCCAAAACCAAGAGTTGGATGCTTAACTGACAGAGCCACCCAGGTGCCGCTGGTTTGTCTCTCTTAAGGAAAAAAAAAAAGCATATAACTGTTTTTATAAGTCATGTATCAGGTACCTTTCTTCAGCCCCTCAAACACTTTTTGAAGTATGCAAGTCATAAATGAATAATTAACTGCAATATTAGCCATAAAAATTATCTGTAATAAGTAACAAATCCAGCAATAGAAAATGAATGAATGGTTTTCCTACAAAGCTCTAAAATATACAGTGGTTACTCAATACTCACCATTCAAAAATATGGCTATTTGCTGCCTTTAGAGGAAGTGTTTTCAGGTTTCCAAGCCAGAGTTTGCTCAACACACACATTGCAAAGGCCCATCTAACCATTTTCTGTGTGTGCACAGAGGGTAATAGAGATGCGGGAGACATGATTTGCCCTGGAGCAGTGAGAACTGGTCTCTAAAGAGCACAGCTGCTCCCATAACATTTTTGAAATGAACTAACAGAGGTCTTGTTTGGGATCTTTCTAGGTATAAGAAAAACTTTAAGATAAAAAAGAAAATACCACTGAACACCATGTGGATTGCCAACTGCATGGATACAGTGGGAGATGCCAACATCCGTTCTGGGAGGTCCTTTGTGTTGGGCTGGCCCACGGTGAACTTCGTGGCCACCTTCAGGTAAGACCGATGCCTTGGTGTCCTGTATCTACATGGCTTGAAAAGGATAACATTGTAATCTATTGTCTACCAAGCTGGTGACTCACTTCTTGACCTCCCATGACACTTGTTTTGCCTTGTACTCTGCGTAAGAAGGTGCTTATATCCACAAGGAAACAAGTAGATAATGTATAGTGGGAACTACTGGAGTAATTTCCTTCGGTTTTGATCAATGGTTTTTCAAATTTTGTTGTCTTACCTTTATGATGACCTGCGAGATTTTGGTGGAGTGGGGTGAGGAGAAGAAAGCAGTGTGTTAAGTGCAACTGCGTAAAACAGGAATGAGGCTTGGGGTGTGGATGTTTCAAACAGAGATGCAAGTGTGGCATGATCCCTGTAAACTCAGAGGTGTCTGCTCAGGATATCCAGGGTCGAGAGCCACATTCCCATCCTCATGTCAGCCTAAGAATGTGTCTTACACAACTAAACTCTACTCAATGGAATCAAATGAATAATCTGAGTTTAGTGCCTCAATGGAATCATATTTTGTTTCAGATCGTTACCAACTAAGATAATCTGTACACAGCAATTCAGGCAACCTAGTATTCAATGGCATGATCAATTTATTTGTATAATTACATACTGTTGTTAAGGGAATTAACTTGGGAGTGTAAAAGCAATTTCTCAAATTTAATGGGACCCTTTAATAGTACTTGCTCAAGAAATCTATTCCGGTGATTTAAACATGCAGATACCTCCTGGGAATCAGAGGGCAGGATCTTGGAGAGGAGACCTTGAACCTCACTCTGTTGTAGTTGTCCCGAAAGAAAGAAAGAAAGAAAGAAAGAAAGAAAGAAAGAAAGAAAGAAGAAACCAAGTTTTTATCAACAATATACAAAATGTGGTACAGGAGCTAGGGACAGGAGGGAAGGGAGAGTGACTGCTTAATAGACACATGTTTGCTTTGGGGTGATAAACATGTTCAGTCACGATCGTTGCACAGAACGATGAATATAGTAAAGGTCACTAATGGTCAATTTTCTTTTATGTGTAATTTACCACAATAAAAAAGAATGCTGGTAAGTTATAAGTCCACGTGTGGATGAGCCTTAAGACATTTGCAACTTTGGATATTAAATGCTGTGAAAATTTTAGCAGAGAAAATATTAATCTTTAGTAATTTTGCATCAGGGGATTGATCTTTCTCAGAAGATCACAGTGATGAAGAATAAGGTTTTTAGGAACTAATTTAACATATTACAATCTGCCATATGCATAAGGAAATAAAACTATTACAGGTGTTTTTTTCCAAAAAAGATATTCTTGTTTCTGAGCCAAGACAGTTCCATCAAATTGCTAAATTTCTTAAATGTGATTTAATTTGAATGGTAATATTCTTTATATCTGAATAGCCCTTGCAGCTGCAGGAACACTCTGAGCTATAATTTAACCCCTTTCCAGTTCTGGAAACTAAATATCAGAGTGGTTAACAACATGCCCGTGATCTCATAGCTTGCATCACATAGTCACAATTAAGTTTTCAGATTTGAAATCAACTTTTCTCCCTCTTTAGGATCTACTTCCCATTGCTTTAATACCACTCACAGAAGAGTGGAGTCCATCAAAACCACTCTAAGGGGAGTACAATTTACACATCCACATCCCTTAACAACGGGCTGCTCATATTTTTAGTCTGGAGTGGTGATCTTAATATGTTAGTAGGAGTATCGTACGTTCCTCAATTTTTTTCTTCTCATTTTTTAAATTGCAGCTCTTCAGAACAAAAGGAAAAATGGCGTTCTTACCTTCAAAGGTATTTTGTCAGTGTAATATTATAAGTCTTTAACCCATGATGAAAAAAATGTAGATCTCTTCAAAGCAGTGCCCCCAAACTATGTTCCCTCCCCTTAGTACGAATTGTTACACTATCCTCCAATGATTTCTTATTTAATTGTACCCTGCCCATTACTACAAATAACCTGCTCTCCTTTACATCCATATATTGCTTATTTTTTTTTATGAAATTCTGGTTATTTCTCTCATCTTCCCCCACTTTCCAACCTCATGATTATAGCTAACATTATTCTCAAAACATATATTAAATTTCCATAAGTTCAGTTTACCCTACCAAGTAATGCTCAAAGCAACTTCTCATTCCTACATTTGAAGGTGCTAGTATGCCCTCCGGTCTAGGCAGGAAAACTTTGGTGCCTGGATCTGCTGGTCAAATCTCACATGACAAGAGTGATCTATTGTTTTCCTAGTCACAGCTTATTTTCCTGAAATATTTTTGCATGTTTCCTTCCAACCCCCAATTTTTTTTTTGCTGAGCTTATTTATATGCATTTAAAAATAATGAAGTATGTTGAAAATATGATCAACATAAATTGATTTGAAAGTAAGGTAATTTATCCTACTCTCTTTTGGGTTACTATCGAATTGGATTAGGTACATCATGCTAGCCAAAGAGAAGGAGCAGCCAAAAAGCATTCCCCTCAAAATCTTCACTGAGAACATCAAGAACTGTGCCTGTGTAAGTATTTTTAAGACCAACAATTAAATTCTGAGTTCCTAATTCTGACTGAATGAAAAAATGGGATAGAGGTGGAGACACAGAGAGGGAGGAAGCAGTGAGTTGGGGAGAGAGGAAGGAGAGAGCAAAAGGTAGGAAGAGAGAGAGAATATTTAGAAAAGTGCCATGAGGAAAAATGTATTTTCCCCCTCTCCATGTACTTCTTTATAGACCTAAAAACTGTGTCCTAGGTAACATGAAGCAAGAGGAATACATACTACAGTGCTTAAGCAAGGAAAGAGTATTGGATGTTATGTGTCTATGACATTTCTCTGGATCCTTCTAATTGCTTATAGTGGCTTGTAATACAGTGATTTAGAAGGAACCATCATTTTTTCCAAGGGCCACCACTTACATACAGAATGGTCTGGATTGTCTCCACAGTCCTTTTTCCCCTCCAGATATTTTATTTAGTATAACTATAAACTCAGAGAAAAGTTGTAAATATAAAAGTAATACAAAAAACACCCCGTATACTCTTTATCCAGATTCACCTATTGGTAACACTTTATTCCATTTGCTTTATCATTTATTTTCTTTCTCTGTGTCTATTACATGTATGTGTATACATACGTTTGAGGGTCATACATATACTATAGCCCTTTTTCCTTAAACCTAAGCATTTCTTAAGAATAAAGATATTCTACAGTTATCACCTTTAGTGAATTTAACCTTGGCGTAATACTTTACTCTGCCATTCCCATTCTCATTTTGTCAGTTGACCTCAATAATGTCTCCTTTCTAGTACAGGATCCACTTAAGGATCAGGTGTTTTATTGAGTAGTTATGTCAAATGCAGAGGAGTTTCAAAAAGTCTTTTGTCCCAAGGAATATCAGGATTGAATTGAACTAAGAGGGATGACACTTTTAAGGGATCAGCATATTTCTATTTCAATTTCTTTATACTGTGGGGAGGAAAAAATCAAACCAATTGGCCCAGTTTTGTGTGTAAAATTTGATTTCTGAAATTGTAGTACAGTAACCAAGACATTTACAGTGATGAACAAGATACTTTGGGTATCTTTAAATGGTATTTTTTGTGGTTGTTGTTATAGTTCGAAGTAGCTCTAGATCACACAAAACAGCATTTGAAGGTGGAACAAAAAAGGTATTCCTGGCTAAAGCAAAAGCCATGCAAATAGTTTGATCTGTTGTTAAGTGCCAGCTAGATGCACTGCATGAAGGAGAGAGAATTCTCTAGCAGCAGAGCACATTCTTGTCTCTGCCTTTGATATCAATTGTGGCAGTGGTTTACATTCAGAACTTTCCTTGGAAAATTACCTTGAGATTTTTAAAAATCAACTTTATTAAGGTATAGTTTTGGTGAAATAAACATTTCTGATGTTCTTCACCCATTCTTAAAGATCCAAGTTTCCCACTGCACTGTTTCACTTCATCCTAGAAAGATGATTCTTAGCATTCCTTGTGCAGAACTGCTGCAAACAGATTTACTTAATTTCTTTTATCTGAATATGGCTTTATTTCACACTGACTCTTGAAGGATATTTTTGGGGGTGTAGAATTTTGTTTGCAAATTTTTTTCCTTTTAGTCCTTTAGAGATGTTCCAGTCTTTTGGTCTTGATGCTTTCTGATGAGTAGTCTGTGATTAAACATTAATCCTCAGTAGGTGATTTGTCATTTTTTCTCTAGCTGCTTTCAAGTTTTCTCTTTATTTTTGGTTTTTAGCAGAGTGGCTATGAAGTTCCTAAGCATGGTTGTCTTTGAATCTGTCCTATTTGACATATTCTGAATTTCTTGAATTTGTAAATTTATGTCTTCACCAAATTTGGGAAATTTTAATCATTATTTCATCAAATATTTCCTTCCTCATTATTTCTCTTTCTCTCCTCCTGACAGTTCCATTCTTTCCATATCAGACACTTTCACATTGTTCAGAGATCCCTCAGGCTCTGTAATTTTTTTTCAATCTTTTCCCCCCTTTTCTTCTTCACACTGGATAATTTCTAGTATCTATTTTCAAATCACTGACTTCTTTTCATCATCTCCATTATGCAATGTAGCCTAGTCAATAAATTTTTTAAAAATATTTTTCAAAAAAAATAAATAAATAAAAATATTTTTCCGATAAAAATTTCTATGTTAAATATTTTTCCTCTCAAATAAGGAAAAGTCATTAATACTTCTTATTTCTATACTATGATGCCTCTATTTTTGTTTAATGTGAACATATTTTCATTTGTATCATTGAGCATTATTGTAATAGCTGTGTTTGACTAATAGTCTAAGCATCGAGATCATCTCAGGTGTGGCTTCAGCTCTTGAAAATTGATCTCATTTGCCTGGTTCTTCAT
The DNA here is from genome assembly GCF_048418805.1 of Vulpes vulpes. Classification (NCBI taxonomy): domain Eukaryota; kingdom Metazoa; phylum Chordata; class Mammalia; order Carnivora; family Canidae; genus Vulpes; species Vulpes vulpes. The sequence continues at coordinate 20,136,800 of NC_132783.1, forward strand.
ATATTAAGTAACAGTTTTGACTCATGAACATAACCTAAGTTTTCTTTTTCTTTTGAATTATTTCAAAAAATAGTTTATTTTTCTGAAGTTATTTGTTTAGAGAGAGTTCTATCTAATGGAATTTGTCTGTTGGGAGAACCTACAACATGCAGGAAAATATACATACATCCTTTAATTACTATTTGAATTGCTATTTGAATGATTATTGAATTACTTTGGGACCATCTGTGATATCAAGCAATTGCATTCAATTCATAAGAAGAAAAATACAATGAAAGGACAAGGAGTGATTTATGAAAGAGTTTCTTTTAACTTTGCTTTTAATATTTTCAAGGCCTGTGGGTGTCCACTTGTGCTGTTTCTTCTTTATGCACTGTTTCCCGAAGGACACAGGCCCCATTGCCTAAACATGTTATAAAAACTGTATGCATAGTAAATGTTCTGGTTACATATTCTCTTATATGACTTTCGTAATTTTTGTAATTCAGATAGTTTGTAATTCAGATAGTCTTATAGATCCATCTCAGATTGCTATTAACCCCGTTCAGAAAATTTTCTTTAAACTTTTCCTAGTTGTATGGAGCAGTTTCTCAATGTATGGTCTGATAGAGAGCTATTAGAAGTACCTACTCGCTGGCAGAGTTGTGAATGGAACATCAACTTCTAACATTTCCAGTCTCATTTCCTAGATTCATCAGTCTTAAGAGATTGCAACAATGGAAGTCTTAGTTAACCATGATGCCTGACAAAGAAAATATGGACTAAATAGTAGTTTTTAAAAAGTGTCTTTCATAGCCAGTTCTTACCTGATTTTACTGAAACCGACTATGTAATTACAAAGGAACTAAGCCAAAAAAAAAACACCCAGAAACAAACAAACAAAGGAACTAAGCCATACTATACAAACACAACTCAGTAAGAGAGGAAAGTATCTAGTGCCTTCCTTTAATACTATCCCCCTCCCACCATTTTGGAAATAGCCTTATGGAGCTGAGGGTCACCCCATGTGCCCTCTTAGAATTCTCAATTTTTCTCTTCCTTGCTTCAGCTGCTGTATTTTGTATGCCACAAATTCCTGGAGGGAAATATATGTTTTACTGACATGTTTCCTACTAGCTTCATGTTATAGAAAAAAATGAAAATATAATTAAGGGTTCGTGTTCTACACGTGCTTTACTTTGTCATTACCTGGAAACAAGCTTTACTTTTGGAGTATGGATAATAATTTGACAATTATTTGGTCACATGCTTTAAATTTTAAAAAAATTGTAGCAATTTTTCTTATTTATTTTTTACAGTCCGTAACTGTAACAGTGACAAATTCCGACACAGCAAATGACACTATCAACATGTTACTAACAATGCTGGGAATAACCGTAAGTTGCCTACTATCTATTTTTAGTTTACGAACCAACTTTGACTTTTGAGTTTTGTGAGTGTGTGTGTGTGTGTGTGTGTGTGTGTGTGTGTGTAGGTGTTGTGCACCTCCCATCATAAGACAGCTGATTATTGTGGATAACATACTCATATTTTTCCTTCCAACTTTAGAAATTGAAGGCAGCGAAGCTATAGTATTAGCTTATACATGAGTGCTATTCTTATATTCCCATTTGAAATTTTCTGCAAATTCAAAGTTATAGCCTAAAATTGGACTATAATTTTAGAGTGCTAATAACAATATGCAGTTTACTGTATATATTTTAAATACAGACAATAAAGATGTTTCTAAGTTTCTTTTTTATTGTTGTTTCTAAATTTCTAAATATTTCCTCCTCTATTGGACTCTTCTTTCTGTGTTTTCAATTCTGATACGTCTCCATCCCTATTGACCCTAGTTATCACACAAGGAAGGACTCAATCCGTTTAATGAATCCTAAATTACATGTTCTGTTGTACATTTTGACATAAAGACTACATGGCTACAAGCTACCTCCTTTTGATGCAGATCCTGAGGATGAAGCAGCTCATACCCTTTAGCAACTGGTAAAGACAAAGACAAGTTCTGAATAAGACCATGGATCTGGGGCTGATCTCTTTTTATGAAAGAGAAATATATTTGAGGATGAGGTTTTATAAGGGAAAAAAGAGGGACAGTGATAGATGGAGAGAACCAAAGGGAGCACTGGGAAAGCACAGCTTCTTATCCAAAATCCTCTGTAAATGTGATGTGACATAATCATAAGATGGTTTGTAAATTCTATCTGAGCCAATGGTATAATATAGGCCTTTAAAATTTCAGAGCAATGAGAATTTGGCAGAAGAAATCAATGATTTCTGTACAAACAACATTTAATAATACATCCAAGATAAAATTGAATTTATATGTACTGACTAAAGCACATCTTTACATACGTTTCTAACCTGTATGATATAGAAACCCTAAGTAAGAATTAAATCCTGGAAAAGAGAGTGAGTGGTTTGAGGGATGAAGGTGGGGAGATTGACTAATGATTTCACTCATTTTATTTCATGTTTGTGATTTTCTTTACTTAAAGCGATCAATGTCACTAGGCAAAGAATTTCTATTTTAATAAAGAACTGGGCTTATTTGGCTTTATGTAAACCTGATTTAAAGGATTCCAGCATGGCATTTCCAAACCCTACCCTACCTTATTAGCTCTTACTTCTTATTTGCAACACAATCTTGAGCAGATTTAGCTGTGTGTGTGTGTGTGTATCTGTGTCTGTGCCCATACCTATGACATTCCTTCATAAGGTGAAGGCCATGATTTTTAATCAGGAGTCAAGGGCACATGATAACTATTACCAATAATTCCATTTCAAACGTTTTTTTGCTTTCGTCTCCAGGAAGACTCTTTAAAATAGTTCAGCAATCTTTATAATTTAGAATTGTTTGTTTCAAACAATTGGGATTTTCAGTACTACTGGGCAATAATTGTGCTGGGAGTAATCATTTTCTGCATCTGACATGTTGCCTAGAGTCCTCATCCTTTCTCTCCCTAAAGTGGAGTTTGCCTGCCCCAAAGCCAGTGGCAGACTTCCGTCCACTATCTCCTCAATGTCTCTTGGGCATTTGTCTCCTTTGGCTCAGGGCTGCTGAGCTATTGATGCCTCTCAAGTTACTTTGCTCAGGATTAGTCATAGCAGAGTATATGGCTCTCTGGACAACATGCATCTCTGGGCAGGGACATTTGGAGACAAAGGCCAACGCTATCCAAGGAGTCTAGAGACAGCAGAAGAGAGGACTCTGAGATGAGACTTTTACTCCATAGTAAAGGGACACAAATCTCATTTCTTACACCATGGGCCACCCACAAAGTGAGGGGCTGGCTGTACTGTGGTTTCCCGGTCTTTATCAAAAATTACAAGAATCTGGGACAGTCTATTGGAAGCTGTGAGGGGAACTAGTTAACAACTACTATAGCTACCTCCATGGACCAAATACCATTTATCCTGACCCCAATTCTTTCTTTTTGGAAACACAGATATGCTAAGGAAATGTGTTCTTCAAGTACTGTGAAAGATTTGTTTTGACACCTAGTTCTTTTTGTTTCCAAGGGCTCTGAGAACGACTTCCAGCTGTGGGCGAGTTCTGGCAAGGAAAAACTTCCACTAATTGGTAAGTGTCAGGGAAAAATCTAAGATGGGATTGATTAGGTTCAAAATTGTAACTCTAAGTTTCAAAGTAATGGTTGTTCTTTCTTAAGCTTCAAAATCCTTAAAAGTGAAAATCACACGCAATATTCACTCACATGTTTAATAAAGAATTACCAGGTACTGTTGCCCAGGCATTGATAACATCTCTTCATTCAGCAGCTATGATTTAGTGAGGGAGAGAAATGTAAATTTTTGTTTCTACTTCTTTTTACCTGACAAACAGAGCTGTCTTGAGAAAGTGTGATTATTTACTATTTACTTACTTATTTACTCATTAGGTATGAAAGCAAAATGGATTGGAATTTTTCCCATACATTTATTTTTCATATGTCAATTTTGAATTCTAGTTCCTAACTGCTAAGAAGCCTCTATTTGTGAGAATTCTCTAAAATCCAGTTATGTCTCTGAATCCAGGTACAGATATGTATTTAACACCCCTGCCCTGTGCCCAGTTTTCTCTGCATCATAAGGAAAATGAGATAATCACATTTAAACTCCTCTCATCTTCACTGATGAAATCGCCTGCACTTTGCTGTTTCTCAGGTTTTTTCCATCACTGTTCTTAAGGTTATTGATAAACAGATTGCACCTCTTCTAAAATAGTTATTAGCACAAGTTCTCTGAAAAAAAAAATCTTTGGATTAGCAAAATTGTTTAGTGTTTCCAGTAATGGAAGGGTTTAAAGAAAAAGAAAAAGAAGACAGGATTGGTAGCATGCCTTGAAGTATAGTAATGGATGGTAATGGTGACAATAATCTCTTCTAGAAAACTTAAAGCATTCCTTCTTACATGAAATTTTTTTATCCTTTTAATAAACCTGTGAAGCTGTAACTCTTTTTCAAATAATCTGGAAATCTAAACAACCAATTTCCTTTTTTTAAAAAACAACCAATTTCTTTCTGCAAAATATATATTCCCAGTCTTAGACTATAGAGTCACAAAGCTCATCACTGAGAACAAAACCCCTCAGTACCACTTCCTGTTTTGAATTAATGTTGACATCTTTGTAAAAGTTGGACAGGGGCAGCCCTGGCGGCTCAGTGGTTCAGCGCTGCCTTCAGCCCAGGGTGGGATCCTGGAGAGCTGGGATCGACTCCCACGTTGGGCTCCCTGCATGGAGCCTGCTTCTCCCTCTGCCTGTGTCTCTGCCTCTTTCTCTCTCTCTGTTTCTCATGAATAAATAAATAAAATCTAAAAAAATAGTTGGTTAGCAGTAAAAAGGAAAAAAGTTAAATACTTATATATGTTTCAATAAAGTGCATTAATTTAGATAAAATGATGTAGATGGTAACTTTTGAGAATTTGAATAGCTTCACACACGAACGCAGCTCTAAGGAATCTGAAGAGCCTGTCGTTCATGATGATCCATTAGAGCATTCAAAAATGCATTTTTTAAAACATACTCTCAATTCTCAATTGTGGATTAACTCCTGGTTATCTTGGTTTGGTTGTATTGCTGTCATAGAAGCTTCTTTTTCCTTAATGGAGCGAAGTCCCTGTGATTCTTGTGAACATTGCATTCATGACGGATGAAAAGAACAGCAAAAGCTCCTTTAGGTACATTCAGTAATAAATCTGGAATGACAGAATGAGAATTTTCATTCTATTCTTAAAAAATGAAATCCATATCATTTCATAGGGTCTTTGAGAATTCTCTAGAGAGGAAAAACAATTTAAAGCATAAAAGAGCAAAACAAATCACTTGGCAGGCAATTCTGGATAGCTCTGGGTGTGGTTTTCTATTCTCTAACCATCGTTTTACAGTTTGCTTCTGGGTTTCCCACTCTGCACACCCTTCCTTCTGATCATTGCCTGGCAGGACACCCCATAGAGGGAGGGCAGCAGTGGAAGGGAACCATAAAGCATAAGGGCAACCCATCCCACTACTCTAGAGTAGCTCTGGCTGGAGAATTGACAAAAGGAAATGAACAAAAAATCTGTTCGACTGACATTCTGTTGGAGAGAATAGTGAAGATAGCAATTCTTTATATATATATACTCCAAATATTTAAAAATTTATTAACCAAAAAATAAAAGTAAAAAATAAGAATATTAACCACCAATGCTTATTAATATATTCACTCTGATAAGTTTGTGTGTGGACAAGCATTTCAAAGAATTAGTGTAAGGCTCGACGGGGTCAAGTAATTTGCCTAAGATGTATAGATGTAGTTAGTGTCAAGGCACAAACTAGAAAACCTTCAACATTCTCAGATAGTTACCCAGCAAAAGTCAGCATTGTTTATTGCACTCATGAATATATGTATTTCAAGCAAAGTAACATGCTTTAAATTGTTTTCTCTTCTTAAAATCTTTCCCTTGGGCACACGCTTTCTGTAAGGTGTTCCCACAAGGGTGCATATGATGCTCACTGAGGAGGCACAGCCTTCTTTATCTAGAAGTCCCAGAAAAATACCAACATATACAAATAGGGTGATGCTTACACTCAGGTTTGGTTTGATGACAAAAATACCAACATATACAAATTTTTTCTTGATGACAAGAATACCAACATATACAAATAGGGTGATGCTTACACTCAGGTAGTTTGATGACAGCCATCACCATCATCCTAAATATTCAGGTTTCTTTCCATACAGGACATGAACATCCCTATGGAATTAAAATGAGCCATCTTCCATCTACTAAAGCACTGCCAAAGGAAGCAGAGGACTCCATCTCTCCTTCCCCAACTCAGGAGGCCCTCCTTCTGGAGCAGAAGATCACAGAGATGCAAATCCATTTCATACTGAAGCCCAGGCACCCAGCCCAGAACAAGCAAGGGAGAGGTGAGCCGCTTGCTTTTCTTCAAGTGCCTTCCCTTGGCTCATGTCTCCATGCTTAAACACAATTCAGACACACAGTTTATTCTTTCTGGGTGAGCTTATTGTCATCAATGAGGAGGAACAGTATAGGAAAGAATGCAAAAACTACCCAAAATCAAGCTTAGAAAAATTCAAAAGTCTGACATCAAGACCCAACTCATTTCTATGAAGGTTGTTTCCTTGTTTTAAATCTTTTGGGAAGACCTTTAACTCCTGTCTTTCTCTATACCCTCAGAGCACTTTCAAGGCTGCCCTGAGCCATGCCTTGTGCTGAGTAGTATATCATATATTTAGTTTAATGAGTTGTAGGTAGCATCATTTATGTTAAAGTTGAGCAAACCGAAGCTTTAAAATGCTGAGCTTCATAAGTGGCAGGACCAGGATGCTTCTGGTGCAGTGCTGGCACCCACATGAGTGGAGGTGGTGATGCACTCACTACATCCCAGAAAAGCCAAGTGGCCGGGTGTTCAAGGTTATTTGGTGAAATGTTCCTCATGTGCTTATCCTTCGAAACCTTGGCTCATCTCTGGACTCTTCAAAAATCAGTTATTTAAGCAATGTTAAGGAATCTTCAAAGGAAAACATTCACAGCTGAGCACTAGAAACTTTGAACTCAGCTTTTCACTGCTGGTCACCTTTTCTTTGGAAAGCTCTTCCTTCATAGGGAATGTTGAGTAATTAAAAATCATCTCTGGAAACTGGTGCCTTCGTATATATATATAATATATATATGCATTCATAAACTCTATAAGTGCATTCATAACCTCTCATTGTTTTTTTCGCTTCTATGATTTCTTTCAAGCCTGGGACTTGTGTGTAGATGTATATTTACATATATGTTTGAGTGTGTGTGTGAGGAAGTAGGTTTCCACACTTCATTGTGGTTTAGGCTCCTTTCAGTAAATGTTAAACCTATTTAACCAAAAACATCATCTCTGGGTGGGTTAGTGGGATATGACAAGAAAACACAGCCACCACATAGCCAGCATGTAATGACAACATCCCAAGGACCCTGACTGCAGCAAGTCATCCTTGAAGATGGCCCAGAGCAGAGGAACATAGAATAGGGCTCAGGCAGATTGTGTCCTGAGAAGCAGATCCTTTGGATGGTAGAAACTTGAGCACTCAGAAACCAAAGAGGAAATCTGGGGCTGAGGGGAGACTGGCTGTGAAAGCAGAGGATTACCAAACTCAGCCTGATTTGCATACCAAATCCTTCTAGCTTTTAAAATCAGATCTGACACCTGAACCCACTGATCACTCCAGTAGAAAACACATCTACAGGTTCAGTGCCTCCTGATGCCTTGTAACTGGCAGTAACTGATGACACAGGGAGTACTCACCTTGAGTCTGATCCAGTCTCTAGGTTTAACCATCAGTCTGAAGGATATGACCAAGAACTTATCAATGCCATGAGGATGCTGTTAGCCAACATCAGGACGTGGAGAGTTCTACACAACAAATGACTCAGTTTCACTCTTCTAGCCACTACAACAAACACGCTGCAAAATGGCAATGGTGAAAATAATGCTAAGTGAATTAAAATACACTAATCTCCCTTCTTCCTTAGATTCAGGCCAGACCATGAAAAGCACTCCTTTCAGAGACTGGGCCTTTTGGCGGCGCTCTGGCACTTGCCAGAAAAACCAGTGCACAGTTGCACCATCTGCAATACCACGACAGCTCTTTGGGGTTTCACTCACAAATATATGTGATAAGGACAACTTGCCCTTCCCAATACTGGTAGGTCTCAGTTTGGTCTTTTTTTCACCTTCCTGAGGAGAGGGACCTTGGAGAGGCAAAGTGTTCTCATGCAAACCTACCCTCAAATGGAGAAATCATTAGACAGTCCCAGGCTTTGGCTGAGAAGCTTTGCTAGTGTCATTTGATTTACCTACTGAAGAGTCATTTGGCCAATACAGCAGAACAACGTTTTGCCCATTCCACTTGTTTCCACCGAGACCCATGTAGGCCTGTTCAGATCAGTCAAAATGGACTCTGTGTGCATGAATCATCTTCACATTCTGCTGTTGTCTTCCTGAACTCACAGTAGTCTCAGGTCTCCTTCAACGGAGTCTACTTAATCTAACAACTGAAAACATCTTACCTAAGCATAAAGACTCATCCTGAGGCATATATAAATCTGCTAATTCTAAAAGAGCATGTTAAATGACAGCCACAGAGTTTGCCCTTATCTCAAATCGGTGTACTGAATTGTCAGTGTGGAAATTTCCTGAGTACCCAGGACCTCTGCAACCCTACACTAGATTTGGGAATGTTATCCTAGGTGTGAAGAAATTAACCACGTTAGTTCCATGCTTGCTACTACCCCGTCCTTGCATCACATAAATTTTAGGGGGTAGCTAGAACTATCATCCTCCATACTTTACAAATGAATTAGCTTTCAGTATAGTTCACATTTGCCCCAGGTCACACAAATGATCAGAAGCATAATAGGTTTCCGATCCCTTGGTCTATCAGACTCCAGCCCTTATTATCTTTCTACACTGCAGGGAGGGGACATGAAGATAGAGCAAAGGACGGTGAAAGACTCATGAAGGAAATGTAATCAGATAATAAGAAGAGAGCCTTTGAGCTTTTTTTTTTTTAAGGAAGAAGGGAAATAGAGACAGTTGGAATGGAGGATACAATCACTTAAAGAGGAATCAACAAATGGGAAATGAGTATGGCAAAAAGATTTCCATACTGGGGGAAGAGCATCTATGTAAGAGAATAAGGAGCCAAGACTGGTAAAGTAGGAGACAGGCGAGGATTCCACAAAGGCCTTGAAACACAGAAGTTGGATTTAAAAGGGCAAATTCAATGAAAAAGCTGATTAAAATAAGTGATTACAATGTTTCAGTGTATGACTGTACGGTGGATTTTTGGGTAGAAACTATAGAGAGACATTGACTAAAGAATCTAAATTGACTTTAGTCCTTCCAGCTCTAAAACCGTACACCATCCAATAGCCTAGCTCTTTCTAAAAGGAAGCAAGCTTCTGCTCTGGGCTTGGGATACAAAATGTATATGCTCTTCTTTTTTTCCTACAGGATATGCTTTCCGTGATCAATCGGAAAGGACCACTCCTGGAAGGCATCTTCAGAAAATCAGCCTGTATAAAATCCTGCAGAATCCTAAAAGAGAAACTAAATTCTGGGGACAGAGTTAACTGTTACAGCAAATCTGTTCATGTGGTAGCATGTGTTTTAAAGGTGGGGAAAGTTCTAGCTTTACCACACATGGGTAACTGAAGCTGTGATGGTGTCTTTCATTATGATTGCCCAGGAACCAACATAGGCATAACTGATTAAGAACTTGTCAAACTGGAAAACACTTCATGAAATCAAATTTAAGGAAGCTACTGTAGGAGTTAAAAGCCCCATACATTAGAAATACTTTCTGTTTTCACCACAAACAGCCTACCTGAGGACTCCATGCAAAATACTAATACTAATATGATACTATTAATACTAAGAAATTTCAAAATATACACTCACACATACATAATATTTACCAAAGCAAACATCCTGCTTTGGATGACATCCTCACCACGATCCTAATGAAGGCAGTTTCCAAAAGAAAAATCATACGAAAAATTTGAGAATAGGTAGGGAATTTCACAATAGTAAGCAAATGTTTACTTTATGAGGAATCCAAAAAGGCTCAGTGAGGTGACCAAATCATTCTTAACCATCATTGTCGCATTGTCTCCTGTTTCTTGATGCCTTTTACTTTATAAGTCATGGAGGAATGATTTTGCCATTTGTGTCTCCTTTCACCACATCCTAGGCATCCTTTAGTTAATATTTGTGATGTCTAGCCCACCATCCAAGGTTATAACGACATGTTAGCCAGCTCTTGCTACATGCCAGTTTTGATAAACCTAACTTTTGAAGTAGGTGCAACAGACAAAAGTAGATTGGAATTCTGAAAATTCAATAGATCAACTCAAGAACTATATTAATTTGGAAATTATACAGCTACATCACAGATATCCCATTCTATTGCTAAAATGGGAATGGAGAAAGAAGTGAGAACTAGAATAGAGAATTTAATCCATCTACCTTGGCACTTGCTATCAGCTCTCAACAAAACTAAGTTAAGGCAGTAATGATGACACTCTTACAATCAAGGTCATATGTGGTCCTTCCTTGTCACATTTGGTCTTTTCTTGTCCCTCATTTCTGTTCAACTATATGAAAGATACCAATAGTCCCTGATCACTACTACACTGAGGTCCAGTAAAACACACCACTAAATATATATATAGGCATCAAGAGACAGGGGAAAGAATGATGATACATTAGGTACTCGAATAGCATGATAAGTGTTGCCCTCTTGAAGGTGCACACATGGAATTGATGTTTCTAGCAAGGTTTAATAGGGTCTTTTCTATTCCCGTGTTATAGGCACAGACTAGGAAGATGGTGACCACGTGTGCATAGAGTTCTTAGACATTCCTGAAGCTTTCCCTACTTAAAGTTGACTAATCTTTGTGGAGAATCAGACTCTGCAACCTTGGCCTGAATAGTATCATGCCAAACTATCTGGAGAATTGGCCTACACTAGAAATGAATACATCCTCAGGACCATCACGAGTTTGCCATTAGACTCTCTACTTTTGTATAGTTCAGGAAAGGAAGAATGATACAATTATGAGAGTAGCTTATGTAGTAGTTTGCAGAAAAGCACACAAAAGAGTAAGTGCTATATGATACAAGGGAGCTTTGTCCTCATTTACACAGAAGCCTAGGCTCTGCTTTGATGCTTTCATGTTTGTTGGAGAAAATCCACACACCTGCTTTTGCACGTACAAGTCAATGGAGAATCAGAGCAGAGTTCCATGTGGGTCACAGTTTGGGTATCTATGACGGAAGTAAGACTGAACTGAAGTTTGCAACTAAGTGTTTTCTCTGTAATATTTCCAATATATATTTTGTATATGTGAGTGTGTCTGTGTGTATTTTTCTTTTATCCACATAAGGATTTTCTTGAAAATATTGAAGGCAGTTTACTTTCATCGGACCTCTATGAAAAATGGCTTCGTGTTCTTGACGAAGTGACAGAGAAGAAAAAAATAAATGCAGCCCAGAGGTAATGATGCAATAATTACTCTACTCTGGTCATGGCTCAGAAATACAGCCAATATACTATTAGGAATATATTGGTTTACTTCTTGCCACTTTGACCACTAAAATAACATTCAATGCCACATAGTTTCAATTCTTGTCACCCATGGAGGGCAGTTTCAGAATACAGACATGCCTTATGGCTATTATTGTACTTCTCCTGACCTTATTAACATTGACTCATTAGTCATTGTATAACTTCTGAATATATGAAACTGGTAGACAAAAGTCAGTGGCCAAAGAGATGCCAGTGCATCAACAGCCAGTGGCATAACCTAAAGTTTGTCAAACATTTAAACGGAGTGGGTTAGCTCAGAAATTGAATTCGGTAAAACATTTTTGTATACGTTCATGCCTGGAACTCTGCTACAGCAGGCTGTATACTAGATCTAGAAAGATGTTCTCTGCTCTCCATCTCTATACTTCCAGCTGCTAAGTGCAGTGACTTGCCTTATTTAAAAGTGCATCTTTCTGACTTCAGGCTTCTAGCCCAGCTGCCAAAAGTGAACGTTGTTCTCTTGCGATACCTTTTCGGAGTGCTCTACAACATTGAGCAACAATCCTCATCCAATCAGATGACAGCTTATGAATTATCAGTGTGTATAGCCCCAAGCCTTCTTTGTCCACCTAATTCCTGCAGGTTGGAATTGGAAGAGAACTACAAAAAAAAGGTAGGGAGAGCTCTCATATGTGTCCCCTCGGGTTTATAATCCAGGCTTTGAATCTGAAATGTGTAGTAGTAAATTGGATGGATCAGTTCTGAAAAGTGCACATCTTCCTAGGCTTTCTTGGAATGGCAGGTTTGTTATGCTTCTCTGGTGGAATATGGGAAGGGGTCTTAACGTGGGAAACGCAGAGCAGTTGAGTCACTTCTTTCCCATCCAGGAGATTCAATACTAGACTGACTAAACAAAAGAGAGAGGAGTGATGTAATATGGTAGAAAAGACCTGGGCTCCAGAGTTTGACAAGCCAAGGTTCAAATCTCAGCCTGATCCTTGAGGGAGAGCTTGTAACCTTGCGCAAAGACATGGTTTCCTCATGACACAATGGTAACAACCCCCAGTTCCTGTGGTCGTTACTGGCACATCCTAGGTGGCTTGGGCACTAAGAGCACCCATGGCTCCAAACACATAGCTTTGCTCTGCAAGTTGTGGCTCATTTAGAAAAACACTTGACTACTCTTTTGCCTCCGCTACATCAGACAGAAACTAGTGAGATATTCCAAAACATCCTGATGAAGCCACACATACCTAATAAGATGACAGCTTCCCCAAGCTCATGCCAAGAGCCAGCATTATTCAAAGTAAGACATGAGAAGGGACTGCGGCTAGACAAACATGTTTTCTCCCCAGCCCTGTGAGTTTTTACTCAAAAACAAAACAAAAGAAAACTTCAAAAAAAATCCACAGGAATATCCACTTTCCAAAAAATATTTGTCCATATTTAAGAAATGGATATCATAGGATTTTGTCACTGCTTTATACATCTAAATCAGATATTTTCCTAAGTTACAACCCAATATTTTCTGGAAGCAAAATTTTAGAAAATAAGTAAACTTTTAGAAAGTGGGTTACTTTGAAAACTATCCTAGTTTTAAAGATGTAACCTTTGGTATCACAATGTTAGGTATTAAATTAGGCCACAAAGTAGGAGTTTAGCCCTCTGTCTAGTAGTATTTTAAAATCTGTACTCAAAGTACAATGGAAAGCATCACTCTATGTTATTTATTAGAGAACTTGGGTTTCTATTTATTTTTATCAACTCTGAATTTTTCATAGAAGTCTTTCACAGTTTTGGTTAGATCCAAGGTTTATAAACAAAATGTGACCTATAACTCTTCCATATGAAAAAGAGCACCCCACTGTGTTCTTTTTGCATTACAGGCTTCTCTCATACAGTTTTTGATCGAAAATTGCCTGAAGATATTTGGCGAAGACATCACTTCTCTCTTGGGAGAGAATTCAAAGAGTTGTCATAACAATGGGAAGGCTGCAGGTACTGTGGATAATTTAATAGGCTTTAGGGAGACACAGGCAGCAAGGTTGCCAGGGGTCATGGCAGATACTTAGCCCTGTTCTGGAGCCCAGAGCATGCCCAGGGCAATGATTCCCAGCTGCTCCTTCTTCTGAAGGCTGGCTAGCAGGTCAAGGGAGGTTTCACACTGTTGGAGACCCAGGAAAGCATAGAAACTTCAAGACGTTTTGGCAGTATTAGGAGATAGCATGGTATGATACAGTGTTTGGGGATATTTTTAAACACAATTTTAAATGGATCCCGCATCTATATTATATTTTGTATGTGGGTAAGCATATAATGCATAATTATTTATTTCTACTTATAATATATAAATGTGCTCTGGTTGAAACCATAGCACGGGGCTTTAATTCCTGCTCCATTCTCTTTTTGATCAATGGCTCTTGAGGCACCACAGGATTCCAGTGCTCTTTAAAATGAGTTGAAAATAACCAGCATCATTGAGAGAAAAGGACTTGACTTGATGTCAAACAACCTCTCCAGAGTACAAACTCCAGTGCCCCCATTTATCATCTACATGACCTTTGACCAATTACTCTAGCTCGGTATCACTTTATTCATGCCTAAAATGTGGATAAAAATAATGCCTAAATCTTAGAAGTGTTGTCAAGATTCAATAACATAAAGGATGTAAAAACGTTTCTAAAACACAATTAATAGAACTAGGAGAAGTTCCTCTGAGCCTAGTGCAAGTATTATTGGAGCCTAGCAAATCAGGCTCCCTGGCAACACCCCATTTTTTGTAAATTGGAGTTTAGATCCAGAACCTGGAGACACATATCATCAATCCCTCCATACTTTTGACATATCTTCGTTTTACGACATATACCTCATTGTGTTGAGGGAAGCTTTTGGATAATCCGTGTCATCAGGAATTAAGATGAGTCTAGTACCATGTCTGAGAATATGCTGGTGCAAGACAAGTGTTTGTTTTTCATGTCGTCAGTGACAGAAAATCAAACTGTTGAATCCAAGCCAGTGAGAGTGATAGTGATTTCCAGAAGAGCACAACTGCAGAATGCTACCAAGTCCCCATGTGGTCCATCCACCTACATGTCTACAGTTTAGTAAGGCACTGAAGACTGGAATCTCCATAATGACCCTTGACACTTCTTTTTCTGTTTTTCCAATGAATGAGGAATGAACCCCTTCCAAGACCCAGCTATTTCCATTTAAAGTTTTTTCTTTGGTCCCATATATTCATATTGAGGAATCTTCCACAAATTATCTCCCCTTTTCACTGCCTACCATATCCTATGAACTACTTTTTGAATTGTATTGTACTGTGTTGTGTTGTATACTTTTATATGGATAATAAAAATCATTCCATAGCTCAGTACGTTAGACAACCATTTCTTTGGTTACGATTCACATAACACTTCAGTGGAGACTCATCTGAGCAGTTCTGGTCTCAGACTGGATTTGAAACCAGAGGATTACTAATCTCAGCCTGATTTGCATACAAATCCTTCTGGCTTTTAAAATCATATCTGACAGCTGAACCCACTGATCACTCCAGTAGAAAACAAACGTCTACAGGTTCAGTGTCTCCTGTTGCATTGCAAAGACAGTAACTGATGGCAGGAAATTCTGACCTTCAATCTGATCAAGTCCCAAGGTTTAACCATCATTCTGAACGATAGGAGCAAGAACTCATCAATGCCATGAGGACCCTCTTAGCCACATTAGAACATGGAGAGTTTTACACAATAAATGACTCAGTTTCCCTCTTCTAGCCCCTACAATGAACATGCTGTATAATGGCAATGGTGAAAATAAGGCTAAGTGAATTAAAACACACTAATCTCCCTTCTTCCTTAGATTCAGACCAGAAGACGATGAAAAGCACTGCTTTCAGAGACTCGGCTGCTTGCCAGCGCATTGGCCCGTCCCAGAACAACCAGTGCACAGCTGTGCTGTCTGAAGAACCAGGAGAGCTCTTTGGAGTTTCCCTTACGGATATCTTTGATAAGGACATCTTGCCCTTACCCATACTGGTAGGTCTCAGTTTGGTCTTTTATTTTTTTTTTTTTTACCTTCCTGAGGAGAAGGACCTCGGAGGGGCCAAGTGTTCTCATGCAAACCAACCCTCAAATGGATAAATCATTAGACAGTCCTTCGCTTTGGCTGAGAAGCTTTGCTAGTGTCATTTGATTTACCTACTGCAGAGTCATTTGGCCAATACAGCAGAACAACGTTTTGTCCCTTCCACTTGTTTCCACTGAGACCCATGTAGGCCTGTTCAGATCAGTCAAAATGGACTCTGTGTGCATGAATCATCTTCACATTCTGCTGTTGTCTTCCTGAACTCACAGTAGTCTCAGGTCTCCTTCAACGGAGTCTACTTAATCTAACAACTGAAAACATCTTACCTAAGCATAAAGACTCATCCTGAGGCATATAAGAATCTGCTAATTCTAAAAGAGGATGTTAAATGACAGCCACAGAGTTTGCCCTTGTTATCTCAAATCGGTGTACTGAATTGTCAGTGTGGAAATTTCCTGAGTACCCAGGACCTCTGCAACCCTGCACTAGATTTGGGAATGTTATCCAAGGTGTGAAGAAATTGACCACGTTAGTTCCATGCTTGCTACTACCCCAGTCATTGCATCACATCAATTTTAGGGGGTAGCTAGAACTATCATCCTCCACACTTTACAAATGAATTTGAAAGCTTTCAGTACAGTTCACATTTGCCCCAGGTCACACAAATGATCAGAAGCATAATAGGTTTCCAATCCCTTGGTCTATCAGACTCTAGCCCTTATTATCTTTCTACACTGCAGCGAGAGGACATGAAGATAGAGCAAAGGACAGTGAAAGACTCATGAAGGAAATGTAATCAGTTAATAAGAAGAGAGCATTTGAGCTTTTTTTTTTTAAGGAAGAAGGGAAATAGAGATAGTTGCAATGGAGGATACAATCACTTAAAGAAGAATCAACAAATGGGAAATGAGTATGGCAAAAAGATTTCCATACTTGGGGAAGTGCATCTATGTAAGGGAATAAGGAATCAAGACTGATTCCACAAGGAATCAGGCGAGGATTCCACAAGGCCTTGAAACACGGGAGTTCGATTTAAAAGGGTAAATTCAATGAGAAAAAAATCTGATTAAAATAAGTGATTACAATGTTTCAGCGTATGACTGTCAGGTGGATTTTGGGTAGAAAGTATAGGGAGACATTGATTAAAGAATCTAAATTGACTTTAGTCCTTCCAGCTCTAACACCGTATACCATCACATCGCCTAGCTCTTTCAAAAAGGTAGCAAGCTTTTACTCTGGGCTTGGGATATGAAATGCCATATACTCTTCTTTTTTTCTCTCAGGATATGCTGTCCTTTATCAATGAGAAAGGACCACTCACGGAAGGCATATTCAGAAAACCAGGTAGTATAAAGGCATGCAGAATCCTAAGGAAGAAACTAAATTCTGGAGACAGAGTGAGGCATTACAGCAAATCTGTTCTTGTGGTAGCATTTGTTTTAAAGGTGGGGAAAGTTCTAACTTTATCCGCACATGAGTAAGTCAAGCTGTGATTGGTGTCTTTCATTATGATTGCCCAAGGAGCGACATGGGCAGAACTGATTGAGAACTTCTCAATTCGGAAAACACTTCATGAATTCAAAATTTAAGGAATCTACTGTAGGAGTTAAAAGCCCAATACATTAGAAATACTTTCTGTTTTCACCACACACCACGCCCCTGAAGACTCCATGCAAAATACTAATACTAATATGATTACTAGTAATAATAAGAAATTTCAAAATATACACTGATACATACATAATGTTTACCAAAGCAAACATCCTGCTTTTGATGGCTTCTTCACCACACTCCTAATGAAGGCAGTTTCCAAAAGAAAAATCATATTAAACATTTGAAGATAGGTATGGAAGTTCACAATAGTAAGCAAATGTTTATTTTATGAGGAATCTAAAAAAGGCTCAGTGAGGCAACCAATCATTCTTAACTATCATTGTCGCATTGTCTCCTGTTTCTTAGTGCCTTTTACTTTATAAGTCATGGAGGAAGGATTTCGCCATTTGTGTCTCCTTTCACCACATCCTAGGCATCCTTTAGTTAATGTTTGAGATGTCTATCCCACCATCCAAGGTTATAACGACATGGTAACCAGCTCTAGATACATGCCTGTTTTGATAAATCTAACTTTTGGAGTAGGTGCAAGAGACAAAAGTACTTTTGTATTCTGAAAATTCAGTAGAAGGACTCAAGAACTAGATTAATTTGGAAATTATACAGCTACATCACAGATATCCCATTCTATTGCTAAAATGGGAATGGAGAAAGAAGTGAGAACTAGAACAAAGAATTTAATCCATCTAGCTTGGCACTTGCTAACAGCTCTGAACAAAACTACGTGAAGGCAGTAATGATGACACTCTTAGAATCAAGGTCATATGTGGTCCTTCCTTGCCACATTTGGTCTTTCCTTGTCCCCCATTACTGTTTAACTACACAAAAGATACCAATAGTCTCTGACCACTACTACACTGGGCTAGAGTAAAACACACAGCAAATATATATATAGGCTTCAAGACACAAGGAAAAGAATGATAATCCATTAGGTACTTGAATACCATGGTAAGTGTTGCCCTCTTGAAGGTGCACACATGGAATTGATGTTTCTAGCAAGACTTAGTAGGGTCTTTTCTATTCCCGTGTTATAGGCACAGGCTAGGAAGATGGTGACCACGTGTGCATAGAGTTCTTAGACATTTCTGAAGCTTTCCCTACCTAAAGTTGACTAATCTTTGTGGAGGAACAGAATCTGCAACCTTGGCCTGAATAGTATCATGTCAAACTATCTGGAGAATTGACCTACACTAGAAATGGATACATCCTACACTAGAAATGAATACATCATGAGTTTGCCATTAGATTCTCTACTTTTGTATAGTTCAGGAAAGGAAGAATGATGCAATTATGAGAGTAGCTTTTGTAGTAGTTTGCAGAAAAGCACACAAAAGAGCAAGTGCCCTATGATAGAAGGGAGCTTTGTCTTCCTTTCCACTGAAGGCTAAGCTCTGCTTTGATGCTTTCATTTTTGTCAGAGAAAAGCCACACACCTGCTTTTGCACGTGCAAGTCAATGGAGAGTCAGAGCTGAGCCCCATGTGGGTCACAGTTTGGGTATCTATGAAGGAAGTAGGAATCAACTGAAGATTTCACCTAAGTGTTTTCTCTGTGATATTTCCAATATATATTTTGTATTAAATATACATATGTGTGTGTGTGTGTTTCTGTGTATATTTGTGTGTGTGTGTGTTTTTTTTTATCCACATAAGGATTTTCTTGAAAATATCGAAGGAAGTTTACTTTCATCGGACCTCTACGAAAAATGGCTTTGTGTTCTTGACGAAGTCACTGAGAAGGAAAAAATAAATGCAGCCCGGAGGTAATGATGCAATAATTACTCTACTCTGGTCATGGCTCAGAAATACAGCCAATATACTATTAGGAAAATATTGGCTTCCTTCTTGCCACTTTGACCACTAAAATAACATTCAATGCCAAATGGTTTCTTTTTTTAATAATATATTTAATTGTTATTTATTTGTGTTCAATTTGCCAACATACAGAATAACACCCAGTGCTCATCCCATCAAGTGCCCCCCTCAGTGCCCGTCACCCATTCACCCCTACCCCCCACCCTCCTCCCCTTCCATCACCCCTAGTTCATTTCCCAGAGTTAAGAGTCTTTATGTTCTATCTCCCTTTCTGATATTTCCCACACATTTCTTCTACCTTCCCTTATATTCCCTTTCACTATTATTTATATTCCCCAAATCAATGAGAACATACAATGCCAAATGGTTTCAATTCTTCTCACCCATGGAGGCCAGTTTCAGAATACAGGCATGCCTTATGGCTATTATTGTACTTCTCCTGACCTTATTAAGTAGACTCCTTAGCCATTGTACAACTTCTCTTATATATGAAACTGGTAGACAAAAGTCAGTGGCCTAAGAGAGATGCCAGAGCATCAACAGCCTGTGGTATAACCTTCAGTTTGTCAAACATTTAACCAGAGAGAGTTAGCTCAGAAATTGAATTCGGTAAAACATATTTCTATACGTTAATGCCTGGAACTCTGCTACAGCAGGTTGTATACTGGATCTAGAGAGATGTTCTCTGCTCTCCGTCTCTATACTTCAAGCTGCTAAGTGCAATGACTTGCCTTATTCAAAAGTGCATCTTTCTGATTTAGGCTTCTAACACAGCTGCCAAAAGCGAATGTTGTCCTCTTGCGATACCTTTTCGGCGTGCTCTACAACATTGAGCAACAATCCTCATCCAATCAGATGACAGCTTATGATTTATCAATGTGTATAGCTCCAAGTCTGCTTTGTCCACCCGTTTCCTGCAGCTTGGAATAGGAAGACAACTTGATTAAGAAGGTAGAGAGATCTCTCATATGTGTCCCCTGTGGTTTAGAATCCATGCTTTGAGTCTGAAATATGTAGTAGTAAATTCGAAGGAACAGTTCTGAAAAGTGCACATCTTCATTGCCTTCCTTGGAATGGCAGACTTCTTTATCCTACTCTGGTGGAATATGGGAAGGGGTGTTGTTAAATTGCGAAATGCAGAGCAGTTGAGTTGCTTCTTTCCCATCCAAGAGATTCAATACTAGACTGACTAAACAAAAGAGAGAGAAGAGTGGCATAATATGATAGAAAAGACCTGGGCTCCGGAGTTTGACAAGCCAAGGTTCAACTCTCAGCCTGATCCTTGAGGAGAGAGATTGGAACTTTGGGCAAAGCCATGGCTTCCTCATGACACCATGGTAACAAACCCCAGCTCCTGTGGTTCTTACTGGCACATCCTAGGTGACTTGGGCACTATGAGTGCCCATGGCTCCAAACACATTGGCCTTGCTCTGCAAGTTGTGGCTCTTTTAGAAAAATACTTGGCTACAGTTTTGCCTCTGCTACATCCGACAGAAACTAGTGAGATATTCCAAAACATTCTAATGAAGCCACACATACCTAATAAGATGACAGGTTTTCCCCAAGCTCATGCTGAGAGCTAGCATTCGGCAAAGCAAGACATGAGTAGGGACTGTGGTTAGACAGACAGACATGTTTCTCTCCAGACCTGTGATTTTTACTCAAAAACCAAGCAAAAGAAAACATCAAAAAAGAAAAATCCACAGGAATATCCACTTTCCAAAAAACATTCTTCCCTATTTTAGAAATGGATTTCATATATGTTTTACACATTTTAATGAGATATTATCCTAAGTTACAACCCAATATTTTCTAGAAGCAAAATTTTACACAATAAGTAAAGTTTAAGAAGGCAGGTTACCTTGAAAGCTGTCCTAGTTTTAACGATGAAACCATTGGTATCACAATGTTAGGTATTAAACTAGGCCACAAAGTAGGAGTTTAGTCCACTGACTACTAGTATTTTAAAATCTGTACCCAAAGTACAATAGAAAGTATCACTCTAAGTTATCTTATTAGAGAACTTGGGTTTCTATATATTTTTATCAACTCTAAATTTTTCATAGAAGTCTTTCACAGTTTTGGTTAGATCCAAGGTTTATAAACAAAATGTGACCTATAACTCTTCCATATGAAAAAGAGCACCCCACTGTGTTCTTTTTGCATTACAGGCTTCTCTCATACAGTTTATGATTCAAAATTGCTTGAAGATATTTGGCGAAGACATCACTTCTCTCTTGGGAGAGAATTCAAAGAATTGTCATTACAATGAGAAGGCTGCAGGTACTGTGGATAATTTAATAGGCTTTAGGGAGACACAGGCAGCAAGGTTGTCAGGGGTCATGGCAGATACTTAGCCCTGTTCTGGAGCCCAGAGCATGCCCAGGGCAATGATTCCCAGCTGCTCCTTCTTCTGAAGGCTGGCTAGCAGGTCAAGGGAGGTTTCACACTGTTGGAGACCCACGAAAGCTTAGAAAGTTCAAGACGTTTTGGCAGTATTAGGAGATAGCATGGAATGATACAGTGTTTGGGGATTTTTTAAAACACAATTTTAAATGGATCCTACATCTATATTGTATTATATATGTAGATCAGCATATAATGCATAATTATTTATTTCTACTTTGGTTGAAACCAGAGCATGGGACTTTTATTCCTCCTCCATCCTCTTTTTGATCAGTGGCTCTTGAGGCACCATAGGATTCCAGTGCTCTTGAAAATGAGTTGAAAAGAACCAGCATCATTGAGAGAAAAGGACTTGACTTGATGTCAAACAACCTCTCCAGAGTACAAATTCCAGTGCCCCCATTTATCAGCTATAGGACCTTTGGCCAATTACTCTAGCTCCGTATCACTTTATTCATGCCTAAAATGTGGATAAAAATAATGCCTAAATCTTAGAAGTGTTGTCAAGATTCAATAACATAAAGGATGTAAAAACATTTCTAAAATGCAAATAATAAAACTAGGAGAATTTCCCCTGAGACTAGTGTGAGTATTATTGGAGCCTAGCTAATCACAGCTCACTGGCAACACCCCATTTTGTAAATAAAGTTTAGATTCAGAACCTGGAGACACATATCATCAATCCCTCCATACTTTTGATGTCTTCGTTTTACAACATATACCTCATTGTGTTCAGGAAATCTTTAGGGTAATCCATGTCATCAGGAATTAAGATGAGTCTAGTGCCAAGTCAGAGAATATGCTGGTGCAAGACAAGTGTTTGTTTTTGATGTCCTCAGTGACAGAAAAACAAACTGTTGAATCCAAGCCACTGAGAGTGATAGTGATTTCCAGAAGAGCACAACTGCAGAATGCTACCAAGTCCCCATGTGGTCCATCCACCTACATGTCTACAGTTTAGTAAGGCACTGAAGACTGGAATCTCCATAATGACACTTGACACCTCCTCTTTATTTTCCCAATGAATGAGAAATGAACCCCTTCCAAGACCCAGCTATTTGCATTCAAAAGATTTTCCTTGGTCCCATATATTCATATTGAGGATATCTTCCCACAAATTATCTCCTCTATCTTCAATGCCGACCATATCCTATGACATACTTTTTGAATTGTATTGTACTGTGTTGTGTTGTTTCCTTTTTATGGATAATAAAAATAATTCCATAGCTCAGTAGGTTAGACAACCATTTCTTTGTTTATGATTCACATAACCCTTCAGTGGAAGCTCATTTGATCAGTTCTGGTTTCAGCTGAGGTCACCTGTGCACTTCCAGTTAGCCTGCAGCTCCTGTCGAGCTAACCTAGGTTTCTGTGTATTGGCGCTGGCTTTCAATTGGTCCCCATGTCTTCCATAAGATAGCTTCTCCTCCTTTCATATGGTGGAGGAAGAGTACCCAGAGGCAAGAGGGACTTTTCAAGAGTTAATGTGGGAGAGGACTGTGCAAAGGACCACGCCAAAGGTGGTGGTTTTCAAGACAAGGAGGCATTATTTCTTGAGACCACACATCATAAAACTCACAGCAGCACCACTACCACACATATCCTTTCCTTCACTGGCTTTTCATCCTCAGTTCTGTACACCAGCATTTCCTAAGGGGTATTCCAAGTAGGGTAGGAAGTATCTTTGAAATACTAATTTTTTTTTTACCTGAGATATTCCTTCCCTCATCCTGCTTCCTACCTTAAGCTGCCTTCAGAAACAATTAAATCACCTCCTCAGGGAATAGAAGCAAGAGGAGAATATGAGGAAAAGGGATCTCCATGTTGCTTATGAGTTTTACAGTGTTAGCTTTATAGGAAACAGAAATGATTCATGGCATAGAGTAGAAGATTTCGGTGGCAATCTCACGGGAAAAAAGCCTAAAACCTTTGGTAGGTACATGGGATATCTGCACCATTTCCTGCATGGAAACCAAATGGAAGCAGAAAATCCTCACAGAATAGTGAGCTGACATGTCTAAGAACTATGGGGCCCTCTATGTCCATGCAGAGTTTCTAATACCTCAACATGGAACATGTATCTCCATCAGTCCCAGAATAGTATGGAAGAAATAAAAAGCCACTGGGTGTGAGAGACATGCCTCAGCAATAAGAGTACAGGCCAATTTCCCAGGACCAGAGAGCAGTTTGGACACCTCAGCAGCTATTTATATACATCAATGACACAGAGCAATTAGATAAGTGGCACTTCACCATTTTACAACTTGTCCTGCACCAGAAGACTCCGGAACATAGACACACTCATGGGGGCAATTAAGAAAACCTAAATCACTACCAGTCTCAGAACAGAGAATCAAACTAGGCATCAAGTGAGCTATTTAGAACTACAGAACTGTACATTTCTGAATCATGCCAGCGTGTAGACGGGGATTGCTATCAGTGCATATAGAATATATGATCCATGCATTGTTTTCCCTTTCCCAGGAACGGTTCCCTTGTGAAATAGGTCTAGGAAATTCTTACTTTCCTTTTGGAAGTCAAATGCCCCAGTTTTCTTCCACATATATTTCACATTATTCGACCCTTTTGAAGCGACCCCATTCATTAATGATCCTGGGAACATTTATTGCCTTGTGCCGAATAGTATCTTATATATTTAGTTTAACTTGGTGTAGACAGCATCATTTACGTTAAAGTTGAGCAAACCAAAGCTTTAAAATGCTGAGCTTGCTAAGTCGCAGAACCAAGATGCTTCTGGTGCAGTGCTGGCCCCACATGAGTGGAGGTGCTCATGCACGTACTACATCCCAGAAAAGCCAAATTGCCCAGCGTTTAAGGTTATTTGTTGAAATGTTCCTCATCTTTTTATCCTTCGACAGCTTGGCTCATCTGTTGACTCTTAAAACAATCGGTTATTTAAGCAATGTTAAGGTATCTTCAAAGGGAAACATTCACTGCTGAGCAGTAGAAATTTGAACTCAGCTTTTCACTGCTGATCTCCTTTTCTTTGGAAAGTTCTTCCTTCAATAGGGAATGTTGAGTAGTTGAAAATCATCTCTGGAAACTGGTGGTCTATAAATGCATTCCTAACCTCTTATTGTTTTGCATTTTCTATGTTTTCTTTCAAGCCTTGTACTTGTGTGTAGGTGTATATATACATGTATGTTTGAGTGTGTGTGTGAGGAAGTGTGTTTCCACACTTCATTGTGGCTTAGGCTCTTTTCAGTAAATGTTAAACCTATTTAACCAAAAACATCATCTATGGGTGGGTTGGTGGGGTATGACAAGAGAACACAGCCACCACATAGCCAGCATGTGATGACTACTTCCCAAGGACCCTGACTGCAGAAAGTCGTCCTTGAAGATGGCCCAGAGCAGAGGAACCAGAGAAGTAGGGGTCAGGCAGATTGTGTCCTGAGAGGCAATTCCTTTGGATGGTAGAAACTTGAGCACTCAGAAAGCCAAGGAGAGAATCTGAGGCTGAGGGGAGCCTGGCTGTGAAAGCACAGGATTACCAAACTCAGCTTGATTTGCATACCAAAAACTTATAGCTTTTAAAATCAGAAAAAAATAAAAAATAAAAAAATAAAATCAGGTCTGATACCTGAACCCACTGATCACACCAGTAGAAAGCAAACATCTACAGTTTCAGTGCCTCCAGATCAGTGTAATGGCAGTAACTGATGGCCAAGGAAATAATCACCCTGAGTCTGATCAAGTCCCAGGTTTACCCATCAGTCTGAATGTTATTGGCAAGAACTCACCAATGCCATGAGGATGCTGTTAGCCAATATCAGAACGTGGAGAGCTCTGCACAAGAAATGACTCAGTTTCCCTCTTCTAGCCTATACAATGAACATGCTGTATAATGGCAATGGTGAAAATATGTCTAAGTGAATTAAAAAAACACTAATCTCCCTTCTTCCTTAGATTCAGACCAGAACACCAAGGAAAGCAGTGCTTTCACGAACTCGGCATTTTGCCACTGTGCTGGCACTTGCCAGAACAACCAGTGCAGAGCTGCACTGTCTGAAAAACCAGGACAGCTCTTTGGAGTTTCCCTCACGGATATCTTTCATAAGGACAACTTCCCCTTCCCAATACTGGTAGGTCTCAGTATGGTCTTTTATTGCCTTCCTGAGGAGAGGGACCTCGGAGAGGCCAAGTGTCCTCATGCAAACCTACCCACAAATGGAGAAATCATTAGACAGCACCTGGCTTTGGCTGAGAACCTTTGCTAGTGTCATTTGATTTACCTCCTACAGAGTCATGAGACCAATACACAGAACGACGTTTTGTCCATTCCACTTCTTTCCACAGAGACCCATGTAGGCCTGTTCAGATCAGTCAAAATGGACTCTGTGTGCATGAATCATCTTCACATTCTGCTGTTGTCTTCCTGAACTCACAGTAGTCTCAGGTCTCCTTCAATGGAGTCTACTTAATCTAACAACTGAAAACATCTTACCTAAGCATAAAGACTCACCCTGAGGCATATATTAATCTGCTAATTCTAAAAGAGCATGTTAAATGACAGCCACAGAGTTTGGCCTGTGTTATCTGAAATCGGTATACTGACTTGTCAGTATGGAAACTGCGGAGTATCCAGGACCTCTGCAACCCTGCACTAGATTTGGGAATGTTATCCTAGGTGTGAAGAAATTAACCACGTTAGTTCCATGCTTGCTACTACCCCAGTCCTTGCATCACAGCAATTTTAGGGGGTAGCTATAACTGTCATCCTCCACACATTATAAATGGATTAGAAAGTTTTCAGTACAGTTCGCATGTGCCCCAGGTCACACAATAGATCAGAAGCAGAGTAGGTTTCTGAACCCTTGGTCCATCTGACTCCAGCCCTTATTATCTTTCTACACTGCAGGGAGAGGGCATGAAGATAGAGCAAAGGACGGTTGAAAGACTCATGAAGGGAATGTAATCAGAGAATAAGAGAGCATTTGAGCTATTCTTTTAAAGAGGAAGGGAAATAGAGATAGTAGGATTGGAGGATACAATCACTTAAAGAGGAATCAACTAATGGGAAATGAGTATACAAAAGATTTCCATATATGGGGAAGTGCATCTATGGAAGGGAATAATGAAAAAAGACTGATAAAGTAGGAGACCTGGCGAGGATTCCACAAGACCTTGAAACACAGAAGTTTGATTTAAAAGTAAATTCAATGAAAAAATCTGATTTAAATAAGTGATTACAAAGTTTCAGTGTATGACTGTAACGTGGATTTTGGGTAGAAACTATAGAGACACATTGACTAAAGAATCTAAATTGACTTTACTTCTGCAGCTCTAAAACTGTATACCATCCGATAGCCTAGCTCTTTCAAAAAGGAAGCAAGCTTTTGCTCTGGGCTTGAGATATGAAATGCCATATACTCTTCTTTTTTTCCTACATTATATGCTTTCCTTTATCAATCAAAAAGGACCACTCATGGAAGGCATCTTCAGAAAATCAGCCAGTATAAAATCATGCAGAATCCTAAAAGAGAAACTAAATTCTAGGCACAGAGTGAACTTGGACAGTGAATCTGTTCTTCTGGTACCATCTGTTTTAAAGGTGGGGAAAGTTCTAGCTTTATCCACATATGAGTTACTCAAGCTGTGATGGTGTCTTTCATTATGATTGCCCAAGAACCAACATAGGCATAACTGTTTAAGAACTGGTCAGATGGAAAACACTTCATGAAATAAAAATTTAAGGAAGATACTGTAGAAGGAAAAAGCCCCTTACATTAGAGATACTTTCTGTTTTCACCACACACCTCCCAGCTGGTGACTCCATGCAAAATACTAGTACTAATGTGACTACTATAATAATAAGAAATTTCAAAATATACATTGACACTTTCATAACATTTACCAAAGAAAACATCCTGTTCCTGATGATTACCTCACCACACTCCTAATGAAGGCAGTTTCCAAAAGAAAAATCACATGAAAAATTTGAGAATAGATCTAGAAGTTCACAATAGTAAGCAAATGTTTACTTTATGAGGGATACAAAAAGGCTCAGTGAGGCGACCAAATCATTCTTAACCATCATTGTCTCCTGTTTCTTAGTGCCTTTTACTTTATAAGTCATGGAGGAAGGATTTCGCCATTTGTGTCTCCTTTCACCAGATCTTAGGTATCCTTTTGTTAATATTTGTGATGTCTAGCCCAAAATCCAAGGTTATAATGACACGGTAACCAGCTCTAGCTACATGCCTCTTTTGATCAATCTAACTTTTGGAGTAGGTTCAAGAGACAAAAGTACTTTAGTATTCTGAAAATTCAGTAGAATGACTCAAGAACGAGATTAATTTGGAAATTATACAGCTACATCACAGATATCCCATTCTATTGCTAAAATGCTAATGGAGAAAGAAGTGAGAACTAGAACAAAGAATTTAATCCATCTACCTTGGCACTTGCTAACAGCTCTGAACAAAAGTATGTGAAGGCAGTAATGATGGCACTCTTAGAACCAAGGTCATATTTGGTCCTTCCTTGTCACAAGTGGTCTTTCCTTGTCCCCCATTACTGTCCAACTATATGATAAATAGCAATAGTCCCTGACCACTACTACACCGGGCTACAGTAAAACACACCAGTAAATATATATATATATATATAGGCATCAAGACACAGGAGAAAGAATGATGACACATTAGGTACTCGAATAGCATGATAAGTGTTGCCCTCTTGAAGGTGCACACCTGCAATTGATGTTTCTAGCAAGGTTTAGTAGGGTCTTTTCTATTGCCGTGTTATAGGCACAGCCTAGGATGGTTACCACGTGTGCATAGAGTTCTTAGACATTTCTGAAGCTTTCCCTACTTAAAGTTGACTAATCTTTGTGGAGGAACAGACTCTGCAACCTTGGCCTGAATAGTATGATGTCAAACTATCTGGAGAATTGGTCTACACTAGAAATGAATACATCCACAGGAACATCATGAGTTTGCCATTAGACCATCTACTTTTGTATAGTTAAGGAAAGGAAGAATGAAGCAATTATGAGAGTAGCTTTTGTAGTAGTTTGCAAAAAAGCACACAAGAGAGTAAGTGCCATATGATAGAAGGGAGCTTTGTCTTCCTTTCCACTGAAGCGTAGGCTCTGCTTTGATGCTTTCGTTTTTGTTGGAGAAAATCCACAACCTGCTTTTGCACGTGCAAGTCAATGGAGAGTATGAGGTGAACTCCGTGTGGGTCACAGTTCGGGTATCTAGGAAGAAATTAGGGACTGAACTGAAGTTTTGAACTAAGTGTTTTCTCTGTGATATTTCCAATATATATTTTGTATCATATATACCTATATATTTGTGTGTGTGTGTGTGTCTGCGTCTGTGTGAGTGTGTCTGTTTGCATGTATTGATTTATTTTTCTATCCACATAAGGATTTTCTTGAAAATATCGAAGGAAGTTTACTTTCATCGGAACTCTACGAAAAATGGCTTGGTGTTCTTGACGAAATGACCGAGGAGGAGAAAATAAATGCAGCCCAGAGGTAATGATGCAATAAGTACTCTACTCTGGTCATGGCTCAGAAATACAGCCAATATACTATTAGGAAAATACTGGCTTCCTTCTTGCCTCTTTGACCACTAAAACAATATTCAATGCCAAATAGTTTCAATTCTTCACACCCATGGAGGCCAGTTTCAGAATACAGGCATGCCTTATGGCTATTATTGCTCTTCTCCAGACCTTATTAATGTGGACTCCTTAGCCATTATACATCTTCTGTATATATGAAACTGGTAAACAAAAGTCAGTGGCCTAAAAGAGATGCCAGAGCATCAACAGTCTGTGGTATAACCTTCAGTTTGTCAATGATTTAAACAGAGTGGGTTATCTCAGAAATTGAATTCGGTAAAACATTTTTGTATACGTTCATGCCTGGAACTCTGCTACAGCAGGCTGTGTACTAGATCTAGAAAGATGTTCTCTGCTCTCCATCTCTATACTTCCAGCTGCTAAGTGCAATGACTTGCCTTATTCAAAAGTACATCCTTCTGACTTTAGGCTTCTAGCTCAGCTGCCAAATGTGAATGTGGTTGTCTTGCGATACCTTTTCGGAGTGCTACACAACATTGAGCAAGAATCCTCACCCAACCAGATATCAGCTTATGATTTATCAGTGTGTATAGCCCCAAGCATTCTTTGTCCACCTAATTGTGGCAGCTTGGAATTGGAAGAGAACTTCATAAAAAAGGTAGGGAGAGCTCTCATATGTGTCCCCTGAGGTTTAGAATCCATGCTTTGAACCTGAAATGTGTAGTAGTCAATTGGATGGATCAGTTCTGAAAAGTGCACATCTTCATAGGCTTCCTTGGAATTGCAGAGTTTGTTATCCTTCTCTGGTGGAATCTGGGAAGGGGTGTTGTTAAAGTGGGAAACGCAGGGCAGTTGAGTTGCTTCTTTCCCATCCAGGAGATTCAATACTAGACTGACTAAACAAAAGAGAGAGAGAATGATGTAATATGGTAGAAAAGACCTGGGCTCCAGAGTTTGACAAGCCAAGGTCAGATTTCAGCCTTATCCTTGAGGCGGGAGCTTGTAACCTTGGGCAAAGCCATGGTTTCTTCATGACACAATGATAACAACCCCTGGCTTCTGTGGTCCTTACTGGCACATCCTAGGTGCCTCGGGCACTATGAGCACCCATGGCTCCAAACACATTGGCTTTGCTCTGCAAGTCTTGGCTCATTTAGAAAAATACTTGGCTACTGTTTTGCCTCCGCTACATCAGACAGAAACTAGAGAGATATTCCAGAACATCCTAATGAAGCCACACATGCCTAATAAGATGACAGCTTTTCCCCCAAGCTCATGCCAAGAGCCAGCTTTAGGCAAAGCGAGACATGAGAAGGGACTTCGGTTAGAGAGACAGACATGTTTTCTCCCCATCCCTGTGAGGTTTTACTCAAAAACAAAACAAAAGAAAACATAGAAAAAAATCCACAGGAATATGCACTTTCCAAAAAATATTCTGCCCTATTTAAGAAATTGATTTCATACGAATTTGTCTCTGCTTTATACCTTTTTATCATATATTATACTAAGTTACATCCCAATATTTTCTGGAAGCAAATATTTACAAAATAAGTAAACTTTCAGAAGGTAGATTACTTTGAAAGCTATCCTAGTTTTAAGGTGTAACCATTGGTATCACAATATTAGCTATTAAATTATGCCACAAATTAGGACTTTAGCCCACTGACTAGTAGTATTTTAAAATCTGTACTCAAAGTACAATGGAAAGTATCACTCTATGTTATTTTATTAGAGAAATTGGGTTTCTATATATTTTTATCAACTCTGAATTTTTCATAGAAGTCTTTCACAGTTTTGGTTAGATCCAAGGTTTATAAACAAAATGTGACTTATAACTCTTCCATATGAAAAAGAGCACCCCATTGTGTTCTTTTTGCATTACAGGCTTCTCTTATACAATTTTTGTATGAAAATTGTCTGAAGATATTTGGCGAAGACATCACTTCTCTCATGGGAGATAATTCAAAGAGTTGTCATTACAATGAGAAGGCTGCAGGTACTGTGGATAATTTAATAAGCTTTAGGGAGACACAGACAGCAAGGTTGCCAGGGGTCATGGCAGATACTTAGCCCTGTTCTGGAGCCCAGAGCATCCCCAGGGCAATGATTCCCAGCTGCTCCTTCTTCTGAAGGCTGGCTAGCAGGTCAAGGGAGGTTTCACACTGTTGGAGACCCACGAAAGCATAGAAACTTCAAGACGTTTTGGCAGTATTAGGAGATAGCATGGTATGATACAGTGTTTGGGGATTTTTTAAAACACAATTTTAAATGGATCCCACATCTATATTGTATTATATATGTAGGTAAGCATATAATGCATAATTATTTATTTCTAGTAATAATATATAAATGTGCTCTGGTTGAAACCATAGCATGGGACTTTTATTCCTGCTCCATCCTCTTTATGATCAGTGGCTCTTGAGGCACCACAGGATTCCAGTGCTCTTTAAAAGAAGTTGAAAAGAACCAGCATCATTGAGAGAAAAGGACTTGACTTGATGTCAAACAACCTCTCCAGGGTACAAATTCCAGTGCCCCCATTTATCAGCTATAGGACCTTTGGCCAATTACTCTAGCTCCGTATCACTTTATTCATGCCTAAAATGTGGATAAAAATAATGTCTAAATCTTAGAAATGTTGTCAAGATTCAATAAGATAAAGGGTGTAAAACACATTTCTAAAACGTAATTAATAGAACTAGGAAAAGTTCCCCTGAGACTAGTGTGAGTATTATTGGAGCCTAGCAAATCACAGCTCACTGGCAACACCCCATTTTTTGTAAAATGGCGTTTAGATTCAGAACCTGGAGATACATATCATCAATCCCTCCATACTTTTGACATGTCTTCGTTTTACGACATATACCTCATTGTGTTGAGGGAAGCTTTTGGATAATCCGTGTCATCAGGAATTAAGATGAGTCTAGTGCCATGTCAGAGAATGTGCTGGTGCAAGACAAGTGTTTGTTTTTCATGTCGTCAGTGACAGAAAAACAAACTGTTGAATCCAAGCCACTGAGAGTGCTACTGATTTCCCAAAAGGCACAACTGCAGAATGCTACCAAGTTCCCATCTGGCATGCGTCCATCCACCTACATATCTACAGTTTATGAAGTCACTGAAGACTGGAATCTCCATAATGACACTTGACACCTCCTCTTTATTTTTCCAATGAATGAGAAATGAACCCCTTCCAAGACCCAGCTATTTGCATTCAAAAGATTTTCCATGGTCCCATATATTCATATTGAGGATATCGTCCCACAAATTATCTCCTCTATCTTCAATGCCGACCATATCCTATTACCTACTTTTTGAATTGTATTGTACTGTGTTGTGTTGTATACTTTTATATGGATAATAAAAATCATTCCATAGCTCAGTAGGTTAGACAACCATTTCTTTGTTCATGATTCACATAACCCTTCAGTGGAAGCTCATTTGAGCAGTTCTGGTTTCAGCTGAGGTCACATGTGCACTTGCAGTTAGCCTGCAGCTCCTGTCGAGCTAACCTAGGTGTCTGTGTATTGGCGCTGGCTCTCAATTGGTCCCCATGTCTTCCATAAGGTAGCTTCTCCTCCTTTCATATGGTGGAGGAAGAGTACCCAGAGGCAAGAGGGACTTTTCAAGAGTTAATGTGGGAGAGGACTGTGCAAAGGACCACGCCAAAGGTGGTGGTTTTCAAGACGAGGAGGCATTATTTCTTGAGACCACACATCATAAAACTCACAGCAGCACCACTACCACACATATCCTTTCCTTCACTGGCTTTTCATCCTCAGTTCTGTACACCAGCATTTCCTAAGGGGTATTCCAAGTAGGGTACTAAGAATCTTTGAAATACTAATTTTTTTTTACCTGAGATATTCCTTCCCTCAACCTTCTTCCTACCTTAAGCTGCCTTTAGAGACAATTAAATCACCTCCTCCGGGCATAGAAGCAAGAGGAGAATATGAGGAAAAGGGATCTCCATGTTGCTTATGAGTTTTACAGTGTTGGCTTTCTAGGAAACAGAAATGATTCATGGCATAGAGTAGAAGATTTGGGTGGCAATCTCACGGGAAAAAAGCCCAAAACCTTTGGTAGGTACATAGGATATCTGCACCATTTCCTGCATGGAAACCAAATGGAAGCAGAAAATCCTCACAGAATAGTGAGCTGACATGTCTAAGAACTATGGGGCCCTCTATGTCCATGCAAGTTTCTTATACCTCAACATGGAACATGTATCTCCATCAGTCCCAGAATAGTATGGAAGAAATAAAAAGCCACTGGGTGTGAAAGACATGCCTCAGCAATAAGAGTACAGGCCAATTTCCCAGGACCAGAGAGCAGTTTGGACACCTCAGCAGCTATTTATATACATCAATGACACAGAGCAATTAGATAAGTGGCACTTCACCATTTTACAACTTGTCCTGCACCAGAAGACTCCAGAACATAGACACACTCATGGGGCAATTAAGAAAACCTAAATCACTACCAGTCTCAGAACAGAGAATCAAACTAGGCATCAAGTGAGCTATTTAGAACTATAGAACTCTACATTTCTGAGTTATGCCAGCGTGTAGACGGAGATTGCTATCAGTGCATATAGAATATATGATCCATGCATTGTTTTCCCTTTCCCAGGAACGGTTCCCTTGTGAAATAGGTCTAGGAAATTCTTACTTTCCTTTTGGAAGTCAAATGCCCCAGTTTTCTTCCACATATATTTCACATTATTCGACCCTTTTGAAGCGACCCCATTCATTAATGATCCTGGGAACATTTATTGCCTTGTGCCGAATAGTATCTTATACATTTAGTTTAACTTGGTGTAGACAGCATCATTTACGTTAAAGTTGAGCAAACCAAAGCTTTAAAATGCTGAGCTTCCTACGTGGCAGAACATGGATGCTTCTAGTGCAGTGCTGGCCCTACATGAGTGGAGGTGCTGATGCACGTACTACATCCCAGAAAAGCCAAGTTGCCAGGTGTTTAAGGTTATTTGGCGAAATGTTCCTCATCTTTTTATCCTTCGACAGCTTGGCTCATCTGTTGACTCTTAAAGCAATCGGTTATTTAAGCAATGTTAAGGTATCTTCAAAGGGAAACATTCACTGCTGAGCAGTAGAAATTTGAACTCAGCTTTTCACTGCTGATCTCCTTTTCTTTGGAAAGTTCTTCCTTCAATAGGGAATGTTGAGTAGTTAAAAATCATCTCTGGAAACTGGTGGTCTATAAATGCATTCCTAACCTCTTATTGTTTTGCATTTTCTATGTTTTCCTTCAAGCCTTGTGCTTGTGTGTAGGTGTATATATACATGTATGTTTGAGTGTGTGTGTGAGGAAGTGTTTCCACACTTCATTCTGGTTTAGGCTCTTTTCAGTAAATGTTAAACCTATTTAACTGAAAACATCATTTCTGGGTGGGTTGGAGTGGTATCACAAGGGAACACAGCCACCACATAGCCAGCATGGAATGACTACTTCCCAAGGACCCTGACTGCAGAAAGTCGTCCTTGAAGGTGGCCCAGAGCAGAGGAACAGAGAAGTAGGGTCAGCAAGTTGTTTCCAAAGAGGCAGATCCTTTGGATGGTAGAACTTGAGCAGTCAGAAAGCCAAAGAGGAAATTTGAGGCTGAGGGGAGACTGGCTGTGAAAGCAGAGGATCACCACACTCAGTTTGACTTGCGTACCAAATCCTTCTAGCCTTTAACATCAGATCTGACACCTGAACCCACTGATCACTCCAGTAGAAAACAAACATCTCCAGGTTCAGTGTCTCCTGTTGCATTGCAAAGACAGTAACTGATGGCACAGGAAATACTGACCTTCAATCTGATCGAGTCTCTAGGTTTAACCATCAGTCT
This sequence comes from Vulpes vulpes, assembly GCF_048418805.1. Lineage (NCBI taxonomy): Eukaryota > Metazoa > Chordata > Mammalia > Carnivora > Canidae > Vulpes > Vulpes vulpes. The sequence goes on from NC_132783.1 coordinate 20,171,697, forward strand.
GAAGGATATGAGGAAGAACTCTTCAACACCATAACGATGGTATTAGCCAACAGCACAACGTGGAGAGTTGTACCCAACAAATGACTCCGTGTCCCTCCTCTAGCCACTACAATGAACACGCTCTAGAATGACAATGGTGAAAATAAGGCTAAGTGAATGAAAATACACTAACCTCCCTTCTTCCTTACATTCAGGCCAGAAGACCATTAAAAGAAGTCTTTTCAGAAGGTTAGCCTCTTGGTGCTGCGGTGCTACTTGCTGCAACAACAAGTGCACACCTGAGCCTTCTGCAGATCCCAGACAGCGCTTTGGAGTTCCCTCTCGTGGATATCTGTAGTAATGACAACTTGCCCTTCCCAATTCTGGTAGGTCTCAGTTTGGTCTTTTATTGCCTTCCTGAGGAGGGGGACCTTGGAGAGGCCAAGTGTTCTCATGCAAACTTACCCCAACTGGGGAAATCTATAGACAGCCCCTGGCTGTGGCTGAGAAGCTTTGGTAGTGTCATTTGATTTATCTATTGCAGAGTCATGAGGCCAATACAGCAGGACAACTTTTTGTCCATTCCACTTTTTTCCAGAGACCCACGTAGGCCTGTTCAGATCAGTCAAAATGGACTCTGTGCATGAATCATCTTCACATTTTCCCATTGCCTTCTGAACTCACAGTAGTCTCCAGTCTCTTTCAACTGAGTCTACCTAATCTAACAACTGAAAACATCTTACCTAAGACTAAAGACACATCCTGTGCCAAATATGAATCCATGAATCCTAACAGAATATGTTAAATGACAGTCACAGAGGCATCTTCAAAAAATCAGCCAATATAAAATCATGCAGAATCCTAAAGCAGAAACTAAATTCTGGGGACAGAGTTAACTTGGACTGAGCAATTCATTTCTTAATTTTGAAGAGAAGATCCTGAGAATACTGATAAACTGTAAAAGGATAATTGCATAATCTAGAATGAATGACAGGCAATTAGGTGTTCCCCATTGGCCTTTACCATACCTGGGAGTAAGGTGTGTGTAATCATTAGTTAATATGCACTTAGTGATACAGTTAAGGTTTAACATGTCTAAAAGTAAAACAAAGGTACTTAGAATGACTATCTGACTTTATTCCAGAAAGAAAGTTACTCACAGGCTACCAGTATAAGAAAGCTAATTCTCATAATTGGTGGATCAATTACCATGATGAATCTCTCTCTCTCTCTCTCTCTTTCTCTCTCTCTAATAAGACTCAGTTTTTATTCATACGAGGAACATGTAAGAATTTGGTGAATGGAATATATATCAGTACAAGAAACCAGCTTTTTTTTCAGAGAGCACTGAACAATGCCTTTTATATTTTTCTGTAATTCTTTCTATGCTAGTCGAATGGGCCAATAAATACTCTGAAGATTTATAGTGGATGGTGAGTCTTTTCCAGTTTTGTTTTGTTTTACTTACCCATAGCATAACTGGTGCTACGAACAAATTGGTTTCTTCGTAGTCTTGGGCCTCAATGTCAGTATTAATTTAGTTGGCTTGCTCTTTTAAAGAATGAAGTCATTCCTTTGTCAAATAAAAGAAACAAGTAGAAAAACCAAATTGCCAAAGGAAAATTGTAATTTCTTAAAGTGGATAAAGAGAAACTGCTTTATAAGAATGGGAGGTTTTCCAAAATGTAAAAGTGTAAAACTAGTTGGGGGAAAAAAAAAACATAACAAAACAACATCATCCTCAGGATAATAATTATCTCTGGGCAAGGAAAGACCAGGATTAGGAGAAAGGGGAAAGAAAGAAACTCCAAGCACACATACATCAATTTAAATTCTTGGAAGATTTCAAAATGCTTACACTTCACCATGTGCTTCATACTAATGAAGAACATGTTGTAGGTAACTTGATCATATAAATATCTACCACATACCCATGCACACACAAACGCACACATTGAATTGTATATGTAAACATACAAAACACTGTTCAATGAATAAGTAAATAAACGACAGAAATTTTAGGATTTTGTATTTATTCATAAGAGACCGATAGAGAGGCAGAGACACAGACAGAGGGAGAAGCAGGCTCCTCACAGGCAGCCAGATGCGGGACTCGATCCCCAGACCAGGATCACACCCTGAGCCAAAGGCAGGCAGATGCTCAATCGCTGAGTCACCCAGAGGTCCCTAAACTACAGAAATTCGTAGCATTCAGCAATTTTATCTGTGATTCCTCTGTATTGATGATCTGGTTCACTCAGTCCAAGTGGCTGAACAGTAGTATTCCATTATATGATGATACATGTATGTGTGGGCACATCTAGTCAAACTTTCTAGAGGCTTACCTAGTTTATTAGCTTTCAAAGAAATTGATTTTTTTTTAATATAATCACATTTTGAAGTTTTTTTTTTTAATTTTTAATTTTATTTATTTATGATAGTCATACAGAGAGAAAGAGAGAGAGGCAGAGACACAGGCAGAGGGAGAAGCAGGCTCCATGCGCCGGGAGCCTGATGTGGGATTCGATCCCGGGTCTCCAGGATCGCGCCCTGGGCCAAAGGCAGGCGCCAAACCGCTGCACCACCCAGGGATCCCAAGAAATTGATTTTTTAAATCATCTCCATAAATGTTTTTCCTAGGCTTATTAATTTGTGTTTTGTTTTTATAATTCTGTTGCTTCAACTTTCTTACTCTTTTGATTTCTTCATCTAGCTTCTTGGATTAAATGCTAGCTGATTGTAGTAAATATATTTAAGACTATTCAGAACTTCTAAGTATTGCTTTAGCTATACCTCACAAATTTATTTTTCATATTTTAGTTTGTTGATAAAACCATTACAGTTTATGATTTTCCTTGTGAAGTCTTTTTTAACCTAGTCATTATTTAAGCATTTGGGTTTTTTTTTCAGATTTTCTAACCTGTAGGATTTTAATTACTAGTTGTAATAGTTCATTTCTAATTAAACTGCACTGTAATCAGATAATATGGTTTGAATAACTATGACTCTTTGTGACTGAGAGTGTACAGTTGATTTTATAAATATTTACAATGTTGCATGCATGCTTTAGGAGAATGTCTATTCTCTGTTGTATCCTCTTTTGAGTGCAGGGATATGTAAACTCACAATTATGTCATACGTGTTACTCAAATTCTCTATATATTCTCCGAATGTGCAGTTTCTGAGAGAGGTGTTAAATTTTGCCACTATGCTTCTCTGAGCTTTTCACTTTTATTTTGTAATTCTGAGTTTTCGTAGTTGCTGGCTTTTGGTGTTTTATGGTTTAAGTCTATATTATTAGGCACATACAAATTTATAATTTCTGTAGCCTTTTCATGAATTATATATTATAGCTTATTTGGTTTATTCACATTAATGCTTCAACTTCATATTCGACTTTGACAGATATTGTTGCACTAGCGTTTTTTTTTTTTTTTTGGTTCATATATGCTTAGTCTATTTCTTTTTTTCCCTTTTTATATTTTCTGTTTTAGGTTGTGTGTGTAGCAGTGTCCCCTGTAAGCAGCATATAACTGATGTTTTTATATCCACACTGATAATTTATTTTTTTTTATTTATGATAGTCACAGAGAGAGAGAGAGAGGCAGAGACACAGGCAGAGAGAGAAGCCCCGGGAACCCGATGTGGGATTCGATCCCAGGTCTCCAGGACCGTGCCCTGGGCCAAAGGCAGGCGCCAAGCCACTTCGCCACCCAGGGATCCCCACACTGATAATTTCTGATGTTTATTAAAGCGATTTAATCTATTACATTTATTGTCATTATAGTATATTTCGAGTTATACTGACAAACCGTATTTTGTGTTTCTTTTTCATTGAAGATTCCTCCTGGTTCCTTTTTTCTTCTTTCCTAAGTTTTGTTAGATTCATAAATCATATTTTTGTATCCTCTGTGTCAATTTTTATTTATATTAGAATTTCTCAGCTATTATGTCTTTGACCAATTTGTTCCAATATTCCTCTATTATCTTTTACAAGAATCCATTAAAATTTTCTGAAACAATGATTCTCAAAGAACACTCGATACGAACAACCTTTTCACTTTTTCTCTTTGTACTGCATCCTGGGTAAAATTCTCAGTTCTTTTTTCCAGTTTATTAATTCCTTAACCTTGGTCATTCTAGAGTTTATTCTTTTACTTTCCTATTTTTTCTTTTCTCCACACCTATATGTTTTCTGGGATTACTAATCAGATCTTTTTCCTATTCATACAATTTTATATTTTTTCAGTAAAGATCATTTCAGGGGCATGTGAGTAGCTCAGTCGGTTGAGTATACAATTCTTGATTTTGGCTCAGGTCATGAGATGGAGCCCCCACATGGGGCTCCTCACTGGGCGGGGAGTCTGCTTGAGATACCTTCTCTTCTTCTCTCCTTCCCTGCTCTCTCTTGCTCATGTGCTCTCTCTTAATTAAATGAAAATCTTTAAAAAGTTCATTTCATTCATTTTCCCCTCTGATTTTGGTACCAAGAAGTAGGTCTTACTGTGACAAATACCTAAAAATGCTAAAGCAGCTTTAGAACTGGGTAAGGGGGAAGGCTGTAGAAGTTTGGAGGGCCACACTGGGAAAAGCCCCATTGCTGTGAAGGAACTATTGGTAGAAATAATAGATGTTGAAGGCGATTCTGGTAAGAGTTCAGAAATAAAAGCAAGAGCTTCAGAGATAGACTGTATCTTTTAGAGAATACATAACTAATCAGAAACAGATTGTTCGAAACATGGATGTTGAAGATCTTTCTGTGAGATCTCAGATGGAAATAAGGAACGTGTTATTGGAAACCATAAACAAGGAGAACCTTGTCATGAAATGGCAGAAACTTGGCTTAACGAGTGTTCTAGTATTTTGTGGAAGTTTGAACTTGGAAGCAATAAAATCAGAGATTTATCTGAGTAGATTGCTCAGGAAAGTTTTAAAGGAGCTTGTTTCTTCCTGACTGCTTATACTAAAATGCAAGAAGAGAGAAATGAGTTGAAGAAGGTATTAAGCAAAAAGAAGTCAGGACTCAAAGATGTGGAAAATTCTCAAGTTTCCGAATTTCTCAGTTTGTCATCTCTGCTCTAGCACTTGTACTCATGCTCTTGCTATCCCTAGACAGTTCCCTTCTTGTCCTCTTCCCATCCATGTCCGACCTATAGAGTCAGCTTCCCAACAAAGTCTGTCTTGATTTGTTCAGTCATGTTGGCATTTTCTCTTGTGAATTTCTGTAGCCTTATAATCATTTTCCTGTGATTTTTGTGACATGTAGTCTTTAAGGCACGTTTCATTTTGTAATTTTACATTTTCTGAAATTGAAATTTCAATTTTACTCTCTTGTCTGTGTATATATCTATATCTTTTTCAGCAATTCTCTGTTTACCCATCAAATGCTTTTTATGGATAACACATATGTAATCCACGGGTCCTAGAATATGAGGAAATAGAAAATGTGACTGCTGAATGGTTCTCAGGTGGTTCTACATGGCACATACAAGAGCAGGGCTAGAGCAGTGGGAAATTTAAGCAAACCAGTGGAGCCTTGCTCTGGTCACTCCACAGCCTTGAACAAGCAGCTCAACTCTTTTTTTATACTTTTTGCTTTATTACTTCATTTTTGGATCTGAGCAAAAAGTTTTGTGAACCCAAAAATATTGGTATAAATGTGTAGTATGTTTTAGCTTTGTCTCTCTTAGGAGAACACAGGCTTCTGCTCCCAAAGAGACTGGCACAGTTATGTCTAGATAATTGGGTCAGCTTATTCTTGATTGGTTTGTGTGCAAACATGCAGCCTACATCCATAGTCATCACTCCTCTTAATCTTTCAAACATCTCTGTGCCAATCTCCTAAATGTTAGTTCCCTTCTAACATTTTCTTTAAAAAATGGTGCCTCAGGCCTCCCAGAATGAACACAAATTTTATAGCATTAATGGTTCTTTGCAGACAGCAACTTTTAGATTTCTTTCCAAAGCACATTAATGGGTGTTAAGAAAATCTGTAAATGGCTATAATTTAAGAAGAAAGTATTATCCTTAAGAGAAGATTAGAATTTGGAGGGAAAAACAACCACAATTTTTATCTAGAAACTTTTTATCTTCCCCCTCTGCCCCTTCTCCTGCATGCTCTCAATCAATCAATCAATCAATCATTCAATAAAATCTTTATTTCAAAAGAGGAAATGGGCTCACACAATTGTGGAGTCTGGCAAGTCTCAAATCTATAGGGCAAGCTTGCAGGCTAGAAATTCAGGTAAGAACTGATGTTATAGTCTTGAGCCCAAATTGCACAGGCAAATGAGACATTCAGGCAAGGTTTCTATGGCACAGTCTTGAGGCTGAATTCCTTCTTCTATTGGAAACTGGTCTTTGCTCTTAAGGCCTTCAACTGTTTGGATGATGCCCCCCACCCACACACACACACTACGGAATGTAATCTGCTTTACTCAAAGCCTACTAATTTAAATCTTATTCACATCTAATATATTCACAGTAACGTCTACACTAGTTCTTGACCAAACTATTGGGCACCATAGCATAACCACAATAACACATAAAATTAACCATCACGGTGTGTCATTGTCTATTAGGCTCTGTTTTCTACCTCTTTTCCTCACTCAGCTCTACTTCATTTCACCTTACTCCACCAAATAAAATGCAATATGATTTCAGCTTTGTAAGGGTCTCCAATCTGCTACAGACCTAAAACCTCTGAACTAATCAGGAGTTCAAAGAGCTCTCTAGATGACACAGCCACAAAGACCAAATTCCCAACAGCTTTGTGTATCAGAGGTTTTCCTGCATGGTAGGTTTGGTGGAAGAGACAATGAGTGAAAAAAGCAAATGTCTATGAGGCAGGCTGATCTCAAAATGTTAATACACATTTGCCACTGAATTCACATCATGGATGGTGTATCATTTGTGTCATTATTGCTCGAAGTAAATTTTCTTGAAGTCTTTAAACCTGTACCCTGATACATATGTCAAGACTGATGGAGAGTCGCTAGGTAAGGGTGGATCTGAGCTGCTCTTTCATTCTGTATTTGGAATCTCAGCAGTCATCTCCTGGATTTTTTTTAGAGCAGAACTGATACAGCATCAGGGGCATTTCAAACTCTCAAAATGACATTTGAAAGCATTCAAATGAATGCAAGTAGCTGCATAAAGTAAGCACTAAAACGTGAGATTAACTATTGCTATGCTTCATGAGCCCTTTCACGTTTTTCTTCTAGCACCGTGGTAATAATAAAACTTAATCGTAGCAGCCTTGGCAGTTTAAAAACAGCACATATGTATTTCCACATTTGATTCTTCCTCCAAATAGCACCATGGACAAATATTGTTCGACAGATATGAAACTGGGGGCTCAGAATTCAGATTTCACTTGCGGAAAACAAATAGCAAATACTGGGTCAGAAGTAGATCACAGCTTTATCCACTATATCATCTCGTCTGTTAAACATTCTCAATTGCTGTTCTGGGAAATAAAAATCATTATGTTTCCAAAGTAAATTATGAACCAACAGCCCCGAACGACTTGTGTTAGAGGTAACAGTTCTTACACAAGAAAAAAAAAAAGCAACTATTTGTGGCATTACCATGAAAGTCTCTTACTGTGAACTGTCAGAGAAAAAATTAAATTTACAAGACTCTCATTGATTTAAAATGTAACATAAAAAAACTAGAAGAAAAAAGAAATGGTGTTTTGTGTTATGATAATGAAGTAATTTTCTTTTGTGTCTGGTAATTGCATTGGAAAACATTTTTAAAAAATAAGTACAACTCACACTTAACTACATCTTTGAAGAAGTAGAGGAAGGAGGATATTCATTCAGAGGATCAGCTTGATCTTTGCTTCTTTCACAGAGATCAAAAGACTTACTCTTATTTGAGAGGGAAAAGCAGAATTCCATTAGGACTGAGATGAAGGATGCTGGCAGCAGAGTAGCTGCCTTCTCAGTGCTTCCTAATTGGGTATCCTATCTCCAGAAGATACTCTTAATGGATTCTTCAAAATCTTAATTCCAGTAATTAAGCCATTTAGACATTGGAAGGATGTTAAACAGAGTCCAGTAAGAGCAACAGGATTCAAAGTCACTGCAAATGACTAGAGTGGCAAAGAGATAAATGGATTGGAAAACAGGAAACTTTTTTCCTGGCCCTCTAAAGTTAATCTGCAGTGCCTCAAATGAGTTCATTTATCATTCATGGGTCAGATAATAGGTCTCAGAAATCTCAGAACTGGTTCTCTCTATATAAATCCATCCTTTGTTTTAGAAACAAATCCTAATTTTTCCCATTCTGTCCTCATCAGCACGCTGACTTCCGAGCCCAGCCAAACTCAGAATTTGTGGACTTCAGTGTAGTTAGGGGCCCGAATAATGTGACAAAATGTTCTTAGTTTTACTAAAATCAAACTCATCACACATATTACAGTAAGTTCTGAAGTTGGTTATGTTGTTTTTTTTTTCTTTAAGCACAACCACAACAAAAGTGATAAAGCCCCAACTGTATTTTCTTTCCAATGACAATGAACAATGAAATGTTCTCTGTTTCTGAGAGGATCATGTGTTCTATAGAAAGTAATTTAATAAAAAAAAAAGAACATCATTTAAGAAGGCACATCTTAGAGCAGTACAGACATTTAAAATTTGGGCCACGTATTTATGTTTTAAACTGCAGTTCTTACTCATTCTCTATCTTTTGCCATTTGCTTATCTCATTGGACAAGCATATTCTCAATAGCCGGTATCTCTTTCTCCATATATGGAACACTAATCACATACAGTTGAAAATCAGGAGGAAAATTAGCATTCTGTAAACACCAGTCACTTTCTTTCATGGTGCTTCACTTTATTTACTATAGAGATTTTATCGATATTGCCTGGAGTGACTTGCTCTTTTGTTGAGTTTATGGTTAATTTGTATCTCAACAGACTGTAAGTTCCATGAAAGCAGAGCCATTTTCTGTCACGTGTTCTTCTAGAGCCTGAGCCCCAAAGAGGTGTGCTTGGCACATAGTTTTGTTTTGTTTTTGTTGTTTTAGAGAGAGAGAGAAAGCTTATGCGTGGGGATGGGGTGGGGGGGGCAGAGAGAGGGAGAAAGAAAATCCACGCTCAGCATGGAGCCAATATGGGGCTCCATCTCATGACCCTGAGATTATGACCTGAGCCAAAATCAAGAGTAGGACACTTAACCAATTGACACTTAGCCCACCTGGCTGCCCCAAGGTATTCATGTATTTTAATAAACTCCAGGCACAGGACTAGACACATTGTGGACATTACCTCATTTAATTCTCAGAGTGATCTTGAAATGTAAATATATTAGCCCTTTTTCACAATGAGGAACCAAGGCTTAAAGGAATTAAGTAACTTGTGAAAAATCAAACAATTACGAATTTAGGTGTGCTGTGTGTTCTGTTTGGGGACCATGTGACAAGAAATGTTCCCAAAGTAGGCCATGGCTATAAACAAGATGATTATGGGGACTAAACAAAGTGGTCTTAAGTAACAACAGCATCAGACCATAAAAAAATTATTCCCTTTAAAACTTCTTTGTAATTAACTTTATTACATCAAGGATAAAGTCTCAAACTGGTGCCAGTTTGTATGTATTGCTCCCGCAGTAATTGCTACTCTCTTCTTCTCTCTCTCTGTCTCCTTATTTCACTTAAGGGCAGGGAAGAATATAAACCCAGACTTTGTTTGCAGTGTAGAAATCTTCTACAACTTACTTAAGGCAATTAGTTCTGGTTTCTGATTTGCACTAGTTACAGAGTTCCATCATCAATAAAATTTTAGATAAAAGCCTTAAATTTACGTAAGGAAAGTATTAATTAGATAAGAGTACAGGTGGGCAGCCCTGGAGGCTCAGCGGTTTAGCACCGGCTTTGGCCCAGGTTGTGGTCCTGAAGACAAAGGATCAAGTCCCACATTGGGCTCCCTGCATGGAGCCTGCTTCTCCCTCTGCCTGTGTCTCTGCACATATATATATCATGAGTAAATAAATAAAATTTAAAAAATACCTGTGAAAATTGGTTGACCTTGAAAGGAGTTCTGCTGCTATATTACATTGTTTGTTATAACTTATCTTCAAACACAGAGCTAAGCACCTAGTTTAAAGAAAGCTACAAGCTTGGGGCATAGATGCTTTTTAGGAATCGCAGCCTCAAAGAAAAAAAAAAGGAATCGCAGCCTCTTTATGTGAATTTGAGTGTCAATTGAAGAATTCATAACATAGTCTATAGGCAGAAAAATTATTTTGAGACTTGCAAACTACAACGTATGGAAAATCCCACCCTCACTGTTCTACCTGCCTGTGTACATACCCTGTGAACTAAGGGCTCTAATCTTCATGCATTTGCAAATGAAGGCTTCTGGTGCCAGTGCCACTTTAACAGCTCTTCTTCTTGCCATCATACTAAAATAATGTTACCTTTCATTATTTACTAAACTTCTCTGCCAAGGAGGGTGATGTTTTACATCATTTAGTATTGTAGGAGTAGCATGGTTGACTTTTTATTGCTTTGTTTTGTACTAGGCAAAGAGAATATTCAGAATATTTGGCATTTAATGGAAATAGGAATTACTAAGTGAGGACAAGTTTTTATGACCGCTTGGATCAAAGTCCAGAAACAGAAGTCTTACACTTCCGTGTAGCTTTCAGCGATAGACTTTTTATTTGACACTGCAAAACTGTGCTGAATTAGTTCACATTCCTGGTCCTGTGTCTAGGATTTTTTTCACTTCTTTTCTTTTCTTCTCTCTTTCTTTGTTTCTGTCATAATTTTTCTCATCTCTAAAAGCTGTAATATTCTTATTTGCAAAATAGTTCTATTAAAATCAGATGAAATAAATTTAACACCAATAAAAGATAAATGTATTATAAAAAATTCAAATGAAATAAAATCAGATGATAGATATCAAATAAATATTGCCATCCACTTTTTCAAAAGATACTGTTTCTGTGAATATATAGGAATATAATTCCAATTATCAGATAAATGATTTGTGAGGCATATGTTATTAAGTTGTCACTAGTGTTGAAGATAATAAAACTCTATGGTTATTGACTCAGTCTGACTTCGGTCTTATTTATAATAATTTTATGGTGGTAATTCTGATGCGGTGATGACCTTTTCTTTTTGTATGGTTTATAAACAGCGTTCATATAGCCAGCTTTAAGCTGCTCTTTAGTACTCACCTCAAGATGTGCAGTTTTTAGTATTTTGAATATGTTGTGCAACAAAATTTTCTTTTTAGTAATTCCACCTAAATATTTAAAATATCCGAAACTGGCTTTTAAGTTTCAAAGGTAGAATTTGTACCTTCATCCTTATCTGAATACAGAGAAGGTTTCCTAAGGTTTGAAACACAAAATAACTTAGGACTTTGCTTGAACTTCCTACTGCATTTTAAGAATGCTCAAGAAAGATTTCTTCTGTAGTTGAAAAGGCTACACAGAACTGTTTGGTGTTTATTACTTTATCCCCCAAACATTTTTCAACCTAATATTTTATTAAACCTGTAACTGTTATGTCGAATTAGATGTGTTCTTTGTTCTCAGAGCTGATTGTAGGATGACAGCCTCTTCCTAGGAGGAAAGTCTTCCATAAGGACCACTGGGCAATTAAACAAATCACTGAGTTGATTGATCGTGGAGGGTTCAAAACGACTAATTTCTGAATTTAGGATGCAGTCTAGTTACTGACTTTGCAGGACTTCCTATGAAATTAGTTTAGCTGGATAGATGCGGATTCAGTTGACCAGTGTTTACAGCTGATTGATGTGGTCGTGGTGATATCTGTTATATCAGGCTCTGAGTAAAAAGCGCCTGTGAGCTACATACCTAGGAATAAAAAATGAAGGAAGGCTTTCCAATATAGGAGTCATTCATTTGATATTTAGCTCTGTAATCTTATTTACCGACTTGGTATTCCCACTTAACTTGAACTATATATATTTTTTTACGATGTAAGTGCTTTATTCATTTTCTCTAACTGGTAGAAATTTACGCTTACTGCCAAGCAAATGTTTAAGGCAGGTAAAGCCAAGTACTCACTTGGCTTAAGTTTTGACACTGCAAAACTGTGCTGAATTAGTGAAGAACTTGAGTTCTTAAGAGTCATTTTGCTAAGTATTCTAAAAACCTTTTAAGAAGCTCTTAAGGATATCTATTTATTTCTCTGGTTTGTAGTTTGTACTGAACATGCTATTTAATGTGTTATGTGCCATTGGTAGCTTCTGTTTTCCTCGAGACTTTTCCTCTGATTCTGAATTGTAAAGTCAACCTTTTGGAAATTACCTTTTCTGAATAATTTTATCAAAACTAAACTTGGGACTGAAAAGATCCTCTTCTAGTATCATATCTCTAGTGATAACTATAAAAAATAGCCATCCTTATTTCTGCTCTCTGTACATATACCGAGGTATAAGAAAAGATCCGGATCTCTTAAGCTGATGAAATAATTAAAACACACACACACACACACACACACACACACACACACACACACAGAATTTTTGCACTTTAGAGTTAGAGAGGATCATGAAATCCGGTGTTTCTCAGACTTAAGTAGTGTTCCCCTGCTAAAGACAGTCTTATTCATCTCTAGCATATTAGAAAGCATTTGGTCATAAGTAACATAAACCCTACTTGGATGCATATAAAATTGACTTACATGATTAAGTGCCTGGAGATTGGTTTGGTTATGAAATTGAGCTGATCAAATACCCGTCAAGATTCTGTTTGTCTGTATGTCTGTTTAATCTGTTTGTCCTTCCTTCAGTCCATCCATTCACCTCTTCTTCCTTCTTTCTTTCCTTCTGTCCATCTACCCTTCCATTTTTTGGTCTTATGCTGTGTTGGCTTTATTCTGTACATTTTCTTTATAGGCTGGAAGCCTTTTTGGTGCAACTTTCGGTGGCTCTTAATATTCTGAAACTAGAGAAATACCTTGTTATTTGTGTCAGTCCTCTCAAAATTACTCTGGCCCTGCTTGGGTCATGTGCCAGCTCTGGACCAATCACTGTGTCCAGAAGAATAGGTTTATCCAAGGGGTGGATAAGCCACAATCTGAAATGCCTTTGGGGGAGAGGGAATTTCCTAAAAGAAAGCGATGTAGACACAGCAAGAAGTTCCAGATACCTACCATCTAGTGCCGGGCTTCCTTTTATTTAATGTTAGTTAAACGTGGAATTCTTAAGAGCTGGTATAATGCTGCCATAATTACAGCATTTTTCCAATTGTAATACCAAAATAAATTTGTGAGTTAATTACGAACTAAAATGGTACAACCCCAGCCAGATACAAGTTGACAGCATTTATTAAATCACCTTTTTAGAGTGAATCTGGCCCTGCCTGCCCAGTAAAGGGTCTGCTGAGGTCAGCTCACCTTTGCTACAGTTGCCTTAATGATGATTGACTTCTTCCCCTGGGTCTGCTCAGTCAGGAAGCTTTTATTCCAATAGCACAGCATACCAACTTTGGGTTTTCCTTGGTCTGAAAACATATTTGCATATCAAGGTGGTCTCTTTTCAAGATTTCCCTTTGTTCTGCGACCATTAAACTGCAGTGTGATTGTGAACACAAATATATACCTGACTGCCAAAATTGCAGGACAGTGCTTGATTCCAAGGTGGTCATCCCAGTATTTTAAAGTATGCTTCTTTCACCTTCTTTCTCTCCTCCTCCTCCTCCTCCTCCTCCTCCTCCTCCTCCTCCTCCTTCTTCTTCTTCTTCTTATTCTTATTCTTATTCTTATTATTATTATTATTATTATTATCATCAGTGTGGAAACACAAAATTTAAGACACTTTCATAGAAAAATTACAGATGTCCACAACACACTTGTTTGGGGTCCCTCCAATTGGAGGTGCCCCCAAGTGCCAAACCAGCACAGTCTTTCCCATAGCTCAGCTGCAAAACAAATCAGTTTACATATTTACAGCATAGACGTCAGTGACTATGTTTTCTTTCAGAGATAAGTAGGATTTCCTTTAAGGAATATTTTTCACACATGTGTTTGTGAGTGCACGGAAATTTACAGAACACATCTCTTTCAACTCTCAGTCAAGTGTGAATGTAAAACCACATGAAGCAGTTGTGCATTTAATTTGTATTGGGTCCCAGTTAGCTTCTCAGATGTTTTCATAGCTGGAGAAAACTTGGAAATACTAGATAACTTCAGGCAGAGCGTTCATGTCCTTTCCATGCCAGATCCAAGAGAACTAATCACTGTAATATCGGAGTAGAGGTTATTTGAGGATATCACTTGGAGGTGCTCCGAATCTCCCCAGCTTCATTTAATAGCCTATTATAGTGTAGTCATCTTTTCTTTATCTAAAGCAGTACTCCTCAAAGGGGATGCTGTGGGGGTACCTAGGTGGTCTAGTTGGTTAAGTGTCCAGCTCTTGATTTTGGCTCTGGTCATGACCTGAGGGTTGTGAGATCAAGCCCCACCTTGGACTCCATCCTGGGCATGGACCCTGCTTAAGATTCTCTCTCTCTCCCTCTCACTTTTTTCCCTCCCCAGCTTCTCTCTCTCCCCCTCTCAAAAAGAAAAGGTGAGGGATGCTATTGGAGTTCGATGGTGGCTTTTTTATGTTGTTTTGAGACACTGTACAACACATTGCAGGATATTTAACATCCCAAGGCCCCAGACACTAATTGCCAGAGTGCCCCCATCATACTGACCCACATTTCCAAATGCCCCCAAGGACATACTATTACGTACATACTACTTGGTTAGAAGCCATTGTTCCAAACTCTTTCATATTGATTTCTACTGATGAATACTGTGTAAGGGCCCCAGATAGGACAAATCTTAGCTTCAAACCCTGGAGCTATCTCTTTCAAAGAGTATGACCTTAGGTGCTTCATTTGCCTCCTCTGTAAAATGGGGATAGCATTTACTTTGTAGGGTTCTTAAGAAATTTAAAGGAAATAATGTATATTTTCTTCTCTCTCCTAGAATGAATTTCAGTAGTTTACTCTTTTATCTTTATCTTGAGAATCATCAGCACCTTAAATATAATCACAGACAGTCATTGCTTTATTCTGGCAAGTGGGAATTAGAACAAATGAATGGTGATTTTATAGATTTTAAGCGTCCTTATTTTTTACATGAATGTTAATTAATGATTTGAACAGAACCATTTGTGAATTCTGTGAGGTACTGGAAAAGGAAGTGGAAGGGGAGCTCAGACCTCCCAGTGCTGTCCCCAGCATTGGAATTGGCCCAAATTAATAACCCTCAGCTTTAAAGTGAGAGAGGGTAGGGAATCAAAGCAGAGACATTCATTAGTGAGCTTAAAAATCTCTTTCAGGTCTCCTAACTCAGGGAAAAGAACTAGGGGTGGTGGAAGGGAAGGTGGGCGGGGGGTGAAGGTGACTGGGTGACAGACACTCAGGAGGGCACTTGAAAGGATGAGCCCTGGGTGTTATTCTATATGTTGGCAAATTGAACACCAATAAAAAAAAATTATGAATAAAAAAATCTCTGCTCTAAGCATTCTTTTTTTAGGCTTATTTGAGAGAGCAAGAGAGAGAGCATGCACACAAACAAAAGAATACAAGCAGGGGGAGCTGCAGAAGGAGGAGGGAGAAGCTGACTCTCCCCTGAGCAGGGAGCCTGATGCCCATGGTTCCTTGCTCTATCCCAGGACCCTGAGATCATGACTTGAGCCAGAGGCAGATGCTTAACCGACTAAGCCACCAGGTGCCCCAGCACTAAGCATTCTTGATTCTCACAAGGAGAGCAGAGTCCCAGATTCTCAGATTCAATAGTTTTCTTCTTTAACTACTTTCCAAATATATGAGTAGTGGATGCAGGTCAAATCATTCAAACAGTGTAACTCAAACTGTAAAATTAGGATTGAAGGGCAGGAAAAATATCTAATGTTATATTTATTTTTGTGAGTTATTTTTGTGGTTTTTTTTTAATTAATTTTTATTGGTGTTCAATTTACCAACATACAAAAAAACACCCAGTGCTCATCCCGTCAAGTGTCCACCTCAGTGCCCGTCACCCATTCCCCTCCAACACCCGCCCTCCTCCCCCTCCACCACCCCTAGTTCGTTTCCCCGAGTTAGGAGTCTTTATGTTCTGTCTCCCTTCCTGATATTTCCCAACATTTCTTCTCCCTTCCTTTATATTCCCTTTCACTATTATTCATATTCCCCAAATGAATGAGAACATACCACTCTCTTTCACCATACACAAAGATAAACTCAAAATGGATGAGAGATCTAAATGTGAGACAAGATTCCATCAAAATCCTAGAGGAGAACACAGGCAACACCCTTTTTGAACTTGGCCAAAGTAATTTCTTGCAAGATACATCCACAAAGGCAAAAGAAACAAAAGCAAAAATGAACTATTGGGACTTCATCAAGATAAGAAGCTTTTGCACAGCAAAGGATACAGTCAACAAAACTAAAAGACAACCTACAGAATGGGAGAAGATATTTGCAAATGACATATCAGATAAAGGGCTAGTTTCCAAAATTTTTGTGGTTTTCCTACAGATCATTTTAGCAGATTTCCTTATAGGCGTTTAACCATCCCTTTCCAGACAAATAATTAGTATAATTTTTGTAATTCTGGTTTTAAAGTGATTAATTCACATGACTTATGGAAAAAAGCACTGGACAGAAAGAAAAAGGGATGACACTTTAATAGTAATCTTCAAAACTTGGGAATATGTTGTGTTTTGTGGATTACTCAGGTCCTGCAACTTTTTAATCTACTTGTCTGAAGCATCCTGCAAATCTCCCCAAATATTACTGCTCAAAAACCTGGTGCATAGCCCTCCTGGAGGCGCAAGCTTCAGCATACTTAGAGAATTTCCTCAATTGAGCCCCTTCGGTAGGAGCTATAACAGACCAACTTTAGTTTCCAAATCTGTATCAGAGTGTTAAAGTATTATGTTGTCTAGTACTAAAAACCATTCTGCGATTTAGAATTATGATTATTGTGAAATATTGCAATTGTTTTCATTATAGTTATTTATTTTCTCACATTTGTTGTGAGTTTTATCTTTGATATTTTGAAAAAAGGTCCCCCAAATCTATAACTTATTTCTGCAAAAAAAATTAAGTTTTTGATAGTAATGGGAAAACAAGATATGTTCTTATATTTATTTTTCTCAACTAAATATTCAGCTCTTTATTTTTATAAATTATTCAGAAAATTACATCATATATAGTGTAGTTATTATTAGTCTAGGGAGTCTTAATGGTTTTTCAGTACTAAATTGAGAGAAAACAAGCATTGAAAAGACCATTTTATTCCTTTAAGTGTTTCTGTACAGATATTAGTGCTTTTAAAACAGGAGCCTAAGAAGCAGCAGTGGCTAACATCTAGTTGTTCTGTACAAGCCTCTTGAATAATTTTTATTTTTACAAGAAATCACTTTTGAAGGTATACTCCATTTAATAATGTTTGATTAACTGAAAAGTAATATCTATCATGTATTAAAGACTGTATTAGGCATAAGGTTTGTCTGAGACTCTATGCTGTCACGTTATATGTCTCATTTCCTTAAATTTTTAAAAAATATTTATTTATTTATTTATTCTACTTTACATTTTGTGGCTTTTTTATTTTCATGTATCTATTTTTTATTGGTGTTTAATTTGCCAACATATAGAATAACACCCACTGCTCACCCCGTCAAGAGCCCACCTCAGTGCCTGTCACTCAGTCACCCCTACCCCCTGCCCACTACCCCTTCCACCACCCCTAGTTCGTTTCCCAGAGTTAGGAGTCTCTCATGTTCTGTCTCCCTTTCAGATATTTCCCAATTATTTTTCTCCTTTTCCCTTTATTCCCTTTCACTATTTTTTATATTCCCCAAATGAATGAGACCATATAATGTTTGTCCTTCTCTGATTGACTAATCTCACTCAGCATAATACCCTCCAGTTCCATCCACGTCGAAGCAAATGGTGGGTATTTGTCGTTTCTAATGGCTGAGTAACATTCCATTGTATACATAGACCACATCTTCTTTATCCATTCATCTTTCAATGGACACTGAGGCTCCATCCACAGTTTGGCTATTGTGGACATTGCTGCTAGAAACATCAGGGTGCAGGTGTCCCGGCGTTTCATTGCATCTGTATCTTTGGGGTAAATCCCCAGCAGTGCAATTGCTGGGTCTAGGGCAGATATATTTTTAACTCTGAGGAACCTCCACACAGTTTTCCAGAGTGGCTGCACCCTGGAATCCCCTATCTGCAGTTCATATTCCCACTAACAGTGCAGGTGGGTTCCCCTTTCTCCGCATCCTCTCCAACATTTGTGGCTTCCTGCTGCGTTAATTTCCCCATTCTCACTGGTGTGAGGTGGTATCTCATTGTGGTTTTGATTTGTATTTCCATGATGGCAAGTGATGCAGAGCATTTTCTCATGTGCGTGTTGGCCATGTCTATGTCTTCTTCTGTGAGATTTCTGTTCATGTCTTTTGCCCATTTCCTGATTGGATTGTTTGTTTCTTTGCTGTTGGGTTTAATAGTTCTTTATAGATCTTGGAAACTAGCCCTTTATCTGAGACGTCATTTGCAAATACCTTCTCCCATTCTGTAGGTTGTCTTTTACTTTTGTTGACTGTATCCTTTGCTGTGCAAAAGCTTCTTATCTTGATCAAGTCCCAATAGTTCATTTTTGCTTGTGTTTCTCTTGCAAAAGAAAAGAAAAGAAAAGAGAAGAGAAGAGAAGAGAAGAAAGAGAAAGAGAATAAAATAAAAGAGAGAGAAAAAAAGAAAAAAAAACGGGTGGGGGGTCAGAAACAAATCAAAAAACAAAAAAAACAAGGGGGAGTACCCCCTGATTCTGTGTACTGTAAATCCCTCGACCCCCCCTGGAACTTTCCAGTGCTGCTTGGTGAATAATTTGTTTTTCCCCTGTCCCCCTAGCTGGTCTCCTGGGGGAAGGGCCTGCTGTGCTGATTTTCAGGTGTTAGCACTTGGGGGAACTGCTCAGTCCCCTGCCTGCTGCAAGGCTCAGTGAAAGATGTTTAAACTGTTTATCAGGTGAGGCCACTGTGAGGCTCAGTGGGGGTTGTTTACCCCTTGAGGCCCCAGGAGGAGCAACCAGAGTAGTGGCAGCCAGCTCTCCAGCCCTGCAGTCAGCTCCCGCAGTAACTCGGGAGCTCTCAGTCTGCAGGGGCCTGGAGACTCCGGGGCGGGGGCACTCATCTGCTCAGCTTGTGGCAGGAGCCTCCTTGTTGTCCTTGGCCCTCGCGGCTTCTACCTGTCAGCGAAGGAGGCCAGATACTGGGCTGTGTCCCCGGCGCCCTGGGCTCCCAGGCCTGTGCTGTTGGAATCCTGCTCCTGCCACGCAACCCCCTTCACGCGGAGCCGCAGCCGGAGCCCCTCCGAGCTACTCCCCGGTCTAGCCAAGTGCACTGCAGCCCTTTAGGCAGCTCGGCTCTGGGGTGTGGCGTGCTGTCCCCGGGGCGCAGGTGTCTGTTAGTGCCTCTGGGAGCCTGAGGGCATCCCCACCCTCCTGGGTCCTGCTCCAACTTCCTGTGAGCCCCTTTCCATCTGGGAAGATTGGTGAAGCTCCTGCTTCTCCGGGACGGAGCTTTCCTGTCCTGGGGACACCGTCCCCAGCCTTAGCCGGCTCCACATGGGGCCCCTTCCCCTTGGATGCTTTTTGTTTCTTTATTTCTTTTTCCCCGTCCTCCTACCTTGATAGATGCATGAAGTCTTCTCACTGTAGCGTTCCAGCTGTTCTCTCTTTAAATCTCAGGCCAAATTGGTAGATTTTGAGGATTATTTGAAGGTTATCTTGGTAATTTGGTGGGGAGAGGTGACTTGGGAACCCTACTCTTCCACCATCTTGCCCAGAATACTTTTCTGACATTCTTCAGCTACACATATTTAGGGCACTAATTACTTGTAATGAAAAACTGACTTAATTTTTCACATCAACCCTTTTAAGTTATTTAACTTCCTGTGTACTGTATTCTGAATGCTGTTCAGTTAAAGAGACTGCGATCTGTAAAAATATGTGTTTTCTATCTGCTTTTCAATCTGGAGATAGGGGATTCCATGGGTCGGGGTTATTGGATAATACCCCTGGAGAAGATATAAACAGGTAGGCCTCGGTGATATGTGTATACGTGTGTATAAGCCCAAAACAGCAAGAATTTTTAACAGAATCCTTTGAAAAATCACTAGGGGTGGTGAAAGGGGAGGAGCGAGGGGGTGGGGGTGATTGGGTGACGGGCACTGAGGGGGGCACTTGACGGGATGAGCACTGGGTGTTATTTTGTATGTTGGCAAATTCAACACCAATAAAAAATAAATTTATTATTAAAAAAAAAAAGAATCCTGTGAGAAATCAATAGAAAAAGCCCTGTGCTCTTTGCTGAAAAACTGTAAATCTCTACTGTCCTAGTGACAATCCTTGTTGATTTCTAAAAATGTGTCTCTCTTGGGTTTAAATCTGAGAACGGTGTGCTGTCAGAATTGATTACATGAGCAGACTTTTTTTTTCTTTGTGCTTCTAAGGATATCCTGAGATCTGTTTAATTGGACACTGAAGGCAGAGCATCTGGCCTAACTTCAGTTAAAAACAAAGGAAAAAATGCCTGTAATTTAATATAAACATATGGTGCCATCTGATTCTCCAAAGATATCCCTACCTTAAATATTAGTGCTTAAAACTAGCTTCTTTTTCTTTTCTTTTCCTTCCCCACCTTAGCTACATTTTTTTTTTTTTATGTAACTGGCTTAGGAGGTCTGTGCAAATCAAACAGGGTTTGGGATCGAGATGGTTTTTACTGCAAGATGAGAATATTCACTCATTACAGGCCCCCAGACATGTGGGAGATGATCTTCAGTAGGACAGTAACCAATACACTTCATCTTCATGAAAATTCAAATAAAAGATGATGCTATTTGGAAGACAAGTTTTGACAGGAAAAAGTTATATTTTGGCTGCAAAGGTTAGTTAGATGCAGGAAAATGATACTAAGAGGAATATCTTCCTTATTCCTTAGACTTTAAAAATGTTCAATTTATTACCTCAGGGTTTGGTATCAAATTAAAAATAGATAAATGGAGACTTTAATAGTAGCCATCTGTCTGGAGAGTTTTTATTTGGTTTGTCTGGAGAGAGGAAGGATGGCTTAGATTATCTTTGAATGTCTCTTAGATATTTCAAGAGGGGAATGCTGTGGGTAGGGTGGGAAGATACAAATCACATGAGCAGATGATCTTACAGCTTCAGGGAAGTGTTAAGACTGGGAAGGGGAACAAGGCACTTCAGAGTTGGAGGGAACAGGTAGCCTGCAGAGAGGAACTCAGAAGTCATTTGGTTCAGGGTGTTTTGAATAAAATAAATAGTGGTTCTGTTAATGAACAAAAAGAAGTATCTCAGCTATGAATATGTAAGCAACTCTACAGTACACTGCTGTCTATGATCTTGTTGCTATGAGAATATAAGTAATCCTGAATCGATATGTAAAATGGATGTATTGAAAGGGACAGGTTTCATCAGAAGTTTAATATAAAATTAAATGGTGCTTGTCTCCTAAGCTGTGATGTGGTGTGAGATGGTTACAGACAACCAGAGTGAATACATCTAATGGACCGGAAATAAGTCACTAATACTGAATACTTGGACCTGGTTGGAGGCAAAGGGCCTGGGAAAAAGCTGAAATATACAAAGAGCCAACGATGCCCCTGGCCGAGTGTCCTTACTCTAATAAGTCACAGAGAAATCTTTGTTACATTTCACATCTTTGAAGAAAGAATTCCAAATGTCAGACACATCTGATGTATATTGTACTTCCTACTGGGCAGCCAATGTATGACTCAGAGGTAGTTTCTGTGAGTAGTGCTGTCCTCTCCAACGGAGATATGTCCCTGACAGAGCCATTGGGGTTTCCCTACATAAAAAAAAAAAAGTTGGATTGTGTGGATTCCAACAGTAATGGTGTTCTGGAAGAGAGTGTCTGTTTGTGTAAATGGAGGTCTCAGTCCTTGGATTCCCCAGAAGATTTATGTGGGGATCTGCACTCCAATAAAGATAGCCAGAAAGAATGTAGTAAATGCAAAGCGGTTCATTAAAGCAAAAAAAGTGCACTCTCAAGGTGGGAGAATAGGCAGGTTCTGCGAGGTGGAACCGGCCCCTAGGTTGTTCTGGAATTGGGTATTACTGGGCCTCTCTGGGCTGGGAGGAGCTGTGATCTGCAGTGAGGTGGTCTCTTAATGGAGGCTGCCTCCAGTCATTTGGGAAACTCCTCCCACAAGTTGGGAGTAAGAGTTTGACCCTCTGAGGTTTGGCAGCCTTCTCCGTGGGGGGGTTGGATAGAGAGTTGTAGCCATTATGCAAATACATTATAATGAGTCTAGGGGTTACCTTGGGGTAGGGGTGGAAGGGGAGAGAGCATGTTCTACACCTGAGGCATTTGATCTGCCCACCCCAAGGTCTTAGAAACTACAAAGGAGGCCATTGTCTTCCCAGGATTTTTTTTTTAATTTTTATTTATTTATGATAGTCACAGAGATAGAGAGAGAGGCAGAGACATAGGCAGAGGGAGAAGCAGGCTCCATGCACCGGGAGCCTGATGTGGGATTCGATCCCGGGTCTCCAGGATCGCGCCCTGGGCCAAAGGCAGGCGCCAAACCGCTGCGCCACCCAGGCATGCCTCTTCCCAGGATTTTAATGTGTAGCTTATTTATCACCAGCCTTGCCTCTGCTCCTCTCCCCATCATTTCCCTTTAAAGACTGGGGACCGTGCCTTAGGGTGTTCCTTCCACTGCTTCAGTCTCCCTTCTGCAAAACAGTCGCAGATTTTAAAATCTGATTCTAAGAAAATTTTTGTTTCAAGAATCCAATGGCATTGCTGCTCATTCTGCTTCATTTAGCTCTTTGTCAAGGTAAACAGTTTTGTTACTGTAGCTACAGAGGAACCAGGAAAGGAGACTTCATACCCAATTATCTAACGTGACTTATTTAATGATTTATTCACTGTCCTTAAAGAACAGTGAGTTGATGTCCTCTTTGAGGAGGGGCATGGAGAGTTCTTTCTATGTATCCCAGCAGTCTTTCTGGACACTTCTGACGTTACCCAATGGGCAGTGAGGGGTAAGCAGCAACATAGCACAGTTTTCAAGTGCCTCCCAAAGGAGATCTCAGTATGAGCTTTCCTAGTGAGAAGTTACAAATTCCCATGGCTTCTCACCTAAACATATGAGATATAAATAGTAGGTGTTTATAGTCCTGAGTTCTTCTTTTAGCAGTTACAATATCAAAAATTAAATTTCTGCTTCTCATGGAGGTCTCGCATTTTGTCAGCAAGATTTTTAAATGATTATTGAGGATCCTTTGGCATTTAAGAAAACAGGAATTGTTTGAGACACATGGCAGTGAATGGTATAAAGACAGAACAGGAAAACTGCATTTTTTCTGGACAATATATGCTAAAATCTTGACATATCAGTGTTTGGAGCTCATGTAGCAGATGTTTTGATGTAACAGTCTTTTGGAGGTAACTTGACCTCTGCAGATGGCTTCCTAGTCTGTACATCAGTATGTGGCTGGACCTGTGCAGTTTGTTTGATGTCCCTGCCCCTCATTTTCTTGGTTGCTTCTGTGCCACTCCCGGGGCCTTTCTAATTGCCTTCTATGTGCTGTTCTCTCTGGGTAGGAGCACTCTGTCTCCAGCCCTCCACTGGCCACTGGCCAGTCCCTACCTTCTTTAGAGCTCCTCTCAGGTCAGAGAGGCTGTATCATCTCTTCTGAGATTGCTCAGCTCCCCTCACTCTGCCTCCTTCTGCTCTGCTTGAGTTGTCTTCACAGCTCTTACCTTTCCCTGAAGTGATATCCTATGCTTGTTTGTTCTTAAGTGCTGCAACGATGTCCAGTTCCAGCTGTCTTGTTCACTGAAAGATTCATAGTGCCTTAAGTTGTACCTGGCACATGGTAGGGACTCAGTGAATTATGTCCAGTGAATGCATGATTGTCCAAATGGATCATTGGGAAATTCAGACATTATTAGGCTCGTGGTGCTTTATTTTATTAAATGAAGTTTTGGAGATGTAGAATTTGTTTATCCCCACCCCAAGTCTGCAAAGGTGAATTTATATTCTTATATTTGTGTTACTTGGTATTAGAGATCTGAAGTGCTGATCACTCACTCCTTTCCTCCTCCCCTGGATTCCAATGGAATTTAAACACACAGTGAGTTGGATGGAGATTGATTTTTCCATTATTAAACTGAGCACCGCCTGATAACCTACAGCGTGGGGGCCTTGGAGAAGCTTGAGTTGAAGCAACTTGGTTTCCAGAATGTAAAATGAGCTACCCACTCCTTTGGCAGTTACCTCTCTCTCTCCAACTGAATGTTGAGTGGGTCTGACCAGGAAGCCTTATGGCATGAAACAAAAGACAGAGGGCGCACTGACCTCAACAAGCCATGAGCAGGCCATGAAAAGACAAAATGGAACCTATTTTATTTATCTACTATTTAGAAATGTGAAAATGTGGCTCAGTGGATGTCAGATTCTACTGGTTTCATTGGCAAGTTCTCCTCATATGGAAAAGATTCAGGAAACAGGTGGAGAGTGAAATTGAAAGGATTGCTCCAGCTCTGCCCCCCTCAAGTGGGAACCAAGCAGTATCCCCTTTTCAGTGGGAAAAGGGGGACAGGTTGCAATTATGGTTGTCCCCTGGGTGGTTGCAGTTGCAACACGTCTATTAAAACATACCAACTAACAAATAATTTGAACCAGAAAAGAGCTATCAACTCTGAGAGTTGCTGCAATTGTGAGTCGTCTAGACATCTGCCAAATAAAATAGTAGGTTCTATTTGTACGTATGTTTAAGGGGGAGAATGGATGTTAATCCAGCATCTATTCAACATCTGTCAATAAGAAATGTGTATCCTTATGAGAAAATATCATATCCTACTCTTGATATGTTTAGTATGACTAATACTAACTTCATGTCCAAACTCAGCAGCTTTTTATGTTTCAGGTTCGTGGGAGTAAGGGAGAAGTACTATACATTTTGGATGCTACCAACCCTCGACACTCCAACTGGCTTCGCTTTGTTCATGAGGCACCATCTCAGGAGCAGAAAAACTTGGCTGCCATTCAAGGAAGCTTATTTGCTTCTTATTTGTACTATGTACTGTGAGAGGAATGAACCAATTTATAACTGCACTCCCTGTTTTAAATTTATTCCCAATGACCTGCTTCAAATAACAGTAACTAACTCATAAAGCAGAGAAATCTCATGTATTCAGCATATGCAGAAAAGGGTTAAATCTAGTTGTAAATTGACACCAGATCATTCTCTTTATGAGAATTCTTGAGGGAATGAATTACATGCTCTGATAATGTCCTTGGCAGATCTTGTTTTCAAGTACTTTTGAATCATTCAGTGAACATTTATTGATAGTTTCTTTACTTGATGGTTTATTTGGCTCATAGTGCAATATTCTGTGTTATTACTTGGGAAAGGCTTCATGGAGAAATTTTATTTGGGTATATCCTCATGACTAGATTTTGAGCTTCTCGAGGATAGTGTATTAGCCAGTGTTTCCCAGAGAAATAGAACTGATAGGATCTAGATATCTGTCTTTCTGTCTATCTATTTATATATATCTCTATCTATCGAAAGATTCATTCCAGGGAATTGGCTCACGTGGTTATGGAGGCTGGCCAAGTCCAGAATATGCAGAACAAGTGTCCCACTTTGAATCTAGAGGCCACAGGCTGACGTAGAAGAACCAGTGTCCCACTTTACACACCGTCAGGCTGGAAGAGCAGATATTCTAGCTTGAAGATCATCAAGCAGGAGAATCCTCTTATGTGGAGGAGGATCACCCTGTTGTTCTGTTCAGGTCTTCAACTGATAGGATGAGGCTCACCCACACTGGAGGACAATTTGCATTAGTCAAGTCCATCTATTTAAATGTTAATCGCATGCCAGAACACCCTCACAGAAACACCCAGAATGATGTTTGAACAACTATCTGGTGATCCTGTGGCCCAGTCAAGTTAATACATAAAATTAACCATCCTCAGTAGGAACCGTATTTTATTGAATTCCATATCCCTGTATCCTTGCCTAGTGCTGCACATTACATTGGGCTCTGACAGAAACTGTGAGTTGAACATAGCTGATTCCTCAGCAGAAATTCCGCCAAGATGAGAAAAAGTTAAGCAATAAGTTTTTAGAGGAGTCCTCTAATTAAAACTCCTTTATCAGATGGTTAACAGAATGAAGAAACATTGCAATTCACTGGGAAATTGGTTGATTGCATGTGAAAGCACAGCTCCTGGTACCTAAGCTGCAAAAAAAAAGCAAAGCTATGGTTGGCAGAAGTAAGAGAGAAGGGAAAGAATAAGGAAACTAATATTTCTTTAAGAATTTACCATGTGCGGGCAGGCCCAGTGGCTTAGCGGTTTAGCACTGCTTTCTGCCCAGGGCGTGATCCTGGGGACCCGGGATCAAGTCCCATGTCAAACTCCCTGCATGGAGCCTGCTTCTCCGTCTGCCTCTCTCACTCTCTCTCTCTCTCTCTCTCTAATAAATAAATTAATAATCTTTAAAAACAAAGAATTTACCATGTTTATTGTTCTAGAAGCTTCATTGTACATCATGTCATTTACTCTGATCCGAAAGACTGTAAATTTAATAATTTGCTGAGAGTTATGCTGATTTCACTCCATTCTGAGTGTAAAGTCCACAGTCAGAAGAGGGAAAATGCACAGAATTAGTTTTTAAAGTAACCAGAAAGGATAGTCATCTAGAATATTCCATTTCCTGATGTTATTAGCTAACCATATTTTCTCCATACAGATAAGCATTGGATAACCAATGTAATTACTGTCTTTTTTTGTCTGGATAAATGAGAGATGCCTCTTACAAAAGGCTAGATTGGGCTGGAAAATAGAATCTTTTTGGCAGCTGGAGATATTCAAGCCACTTTTTAGGTTATTCATGATATACGTTGATCCAACCACAAATTTCAACTGATATTTTTAAATGTGCATACATTAATTTTTTCCAAGCATTTTGTATTTTTTATGGCTTCCTGATGCAGTCCTCTTCCAGCACCTCCAGCATGACCTCACAATTTTAATTTACAAACTCAGTTCAAGTGTCTCCTTGTGAATGTTACTGATATCAAAAAGCCTACATGTAGACTCATGGAATTTACTTTAGGCAAACCCACTGTTTTGTGTTCTTTCTTTATTCTGTGTTTTAGAGAATGTTATTCTGTTTAAACTACATTTTTTCCTTATGCTTAAATAGTAACTCTTACCTTTGCTCAGCTGCCTTTTGTTTGTGACCTTTCTTCCTATTGGTGGTTATGTCTGTATCATCGATAACACTCTACGTTTGCCCAGACTCCCAAAGGATTGGCTGCTCAGCTTTGAGTTCCCTTTAACTGTATATTTTGCTTGCAATGATCCCTTTAGGTAATGGAATACTATGTCGGTAAGTTTTTATCTCTACCTTTTACCCACATCACTCCTCTAGGCCCTACTTATGTATTTCTTTATAAGGGAACCACCTGCACGTCTCTCTTGTTTAGTAGCCGGTGTTGCAAAGACTCACACAGTTCTCCTGGTCATTCGGTCATTCAGTGTCGTACCTGTCTTCTGCTATGTCAGGTGCGCTTCCTTCCTTGAAATAGAGTAGGAATCTACAGAAGATGACTGTTGGCAACTTTGATACTCTCAGAAATTATTGTTCGATTTAAGAGGAGGTGAAGTGGGGGTGGGACTGGAAGAGGATTCATAAACTAGAAGATCTGTGAAGTTTCATATTCAAATTAATTAGAATCTGTTCAGAGGCCAGTGTGAGAGCCTTTTGGTGCACAAGTGATGACAGTGTCTTTAATTCCTTTTAACATTATCTTGGCTTTTCCTTAGAGTGGGATCGAGTGCACTCTGTGTTCCTTGCCACAGAGCACAGTATGGATCTTTGTTCGCTCCCTTGGCGGAACGTCTGTTTTCCTTGAATGCTAGCTGGAGTAGCAGACTGTTCAGGGTTCAGAATCACATCTGAGCTGGGAGCAGAGGACCCAGCTATAATGGGTCACAAGGCTGACAGTGATGTCAGCCTTCTGATTCGGTGGAATAATCTCCTGAGGGTTGCATTCCAGAAACATCGAGCTGGTAGGAGAAGACCATAATGTTTCCTGCTTAACATTATGAATCACTTACATTCCAAATTGTATCTGAAATTTGGGGTATTCAGGAAATTTCTTGTTTGAGCTGTATGTCCCAGGATTGGAGTAAATGAGAAACATTTGTGGCTATGTGGCTTGCTTGGTGGAAAACATCAATAGTTGGTCCAATTTTTTTGGACAAGGGATTAAGAATTTGAAGTCTGTTTTGGCAGAGAATTGGAACTCCTTTTTGGAGACTTAGTTCACTGGTAGTTTTGCAATTTATTTGATTTTGGAAGATTTGCTTTGGAAATGATGATTTAAATATATGAATTATTGAAGGATCTCATAAGCAAAAAATTCTTCCCACATGCACACATTTCAGAACAATTCATTGAACTGTATGTTCAGACTTCTGAAAAGTATTTCCAACTGAACCAGAAAATTCTAAGTGTGAAAGATGTGGCTTAAAATGAACCAAAAGAATTCTTAGGCTCCATAAAAAATGGGTGATTCTTATTACTAAGTATTAATTTCTTTACACCAAAGGAAAAATGTAATATTGGAAGAAATATTTGACCTACTCAGATTTTACAGGCTTTTAAAAATTTCTGATCTTTTCATAGAAAATTATTTATGTACAGAATTACATCATTTAAAATCAAGACTTTGAATTCTTGGAATATTTTAGATATAATGCTACATCTCATGTTCTTTTTTTTTTTTTTTTTTTGGTACATTTTCTTTCTTTTTTTTTTTTTTAATTAATTTTTATTGGTGTTCAATTTACCAACATACAAAAAAAACACCCAGTGCTCATCCCGTCAAGTGTCCACCTCAGTGCCCGTCACCCATTCCCCTCCAACACCCGCCCTCCTCCCCCTCCACCACCCCTAGTTCGGTTCCCCGAGTTAGGAGTCTTTATGTTCTGTCTCCCTTCTTGATATTTCCCAACATTTCTTCTCCCTTCCTTTATATTCCCTTTCACTATTATTCATATTCCCCAAATGAATGAGAACATACACTGTTTGTCCTTCTCCGATTGACTTATTTCACTCAGCATAATACCCTCCAGTTCCATCCACGTTGAAGCAAATGGTGGGTATTTGTCGTTTCTAATGGCTGAGTAATATTCCATTGTATACATAAACCACATCTTCTTTATCCATTCATCTTTCGATGGACACCGAGGCTCCTTCCACAGTTTGGCTATTGTGGCCATTGCTGATAGAAACATCGGGGTGCAGGTGTCCCGACGTTTCATTGCATCTGAATCTTTGGGGTAAATCCCCAACAGTGCAATTGCTGGGTCGTAGGGCAGGTCTATTTTTAACTCTTTGAGGAACCTCCACACAGTTTACATCTCATGTTCTTAAAGACATAGTTCCAGGCATCCCTTCCTGGGACTTTTTTGCAGCATAATATCAACATAAATGAAAAGGTGGCTTGGTGTTATAAGAAAAAGGAGCATATAGAAAACCTGGGTTTTTGGAACACCTCATGAGGGATGTCAGGTTGTGGGGATGGACTGAATATGTTGAGAGAGCACTAGGTATTGAGCCAAACTTGTGATGTCAACAAAGCTTTGTCCCAATTCTGATGTCAGTTTCGTTTTCCCATTAGCAGGAGAGCTATTTTATTACATATTATTTTCTCTCCTTTTCTGCCTTGTGCAAGGATGGGTAGTCTTAGGCAGTTTATCTTGGAGTCTTCTGGTGACACATGATATTTCAAAATGGCGGAGCCGAGAGATCAAATGTGGATTCCTGTGAGAGAAGCAACTTGATTGTTTCTAAAGCACAGACAAGACTTTCTCCATTGTCATGAAGGCATTGAGATCCATGGGCTTATTAAATGTTGTTGATGCAGCATTCAGATCGCAGGGGCACCAACCTAGCAACCAAAAAAAAAAAAAAAATCAACTGGATTTTTCATTTATACCAAAAATTATAAAGACTTTTCTCTAATTCAGTTTCTTTTCTGTTTTTTAAATCAGATTTATATAAATGTTTTTTTAATAATTTTTCTAGACTCTGTTACAGAATATTAGGGAGCAGCTATCTAATGATTTCTTTAGTAATACCATAATAATATCAGTTAAATATCTTGGAGATCTTTTAATGGATTATTTTATAGTAAAGTACATATTTGTCTTTCCTTAGTTAAAAGTTTAAAATAAGTACAATTAGAAGCAGTAGGTCCTATGAAATTTTAAGTACTAGCCCTACTGTGGCTACATATTACTATAGGAAGTTAAATTATTATATTACTTATAAATATATTATTTTAATTCAATTGGAGATTATCCGCAAGTCAAACGACTATTTTTAGAAATATCCTTAAGCTGTATAGATTGATAACTTTGAAATACATCATTTAATCCTTAATAATGATGATGGTGACGGCAGCTAGCACAGAATAGGTACTATGTGCCTATAAGTGGTCATGTGTATTAGAACCTTAATATGTACCATGAATATGTGAGGAAGGCACTAGAATTGTCCCCTCCTCTGTCAGGTGAGGTTGCTGATACAGAATCTAAGTAACTTGCCTGAGCCACACAGCCATTGAGTAGCTGGATAGGAACTGAGTCCAGGTAATTTGTCTTCCCTGTCCACCGTGTAAACCTCTGTGCTCTAATACCTTAGAGTTAATTTGCAAAAGAGTAAACACAGATTTTAAAAGCCTTCCATGCTTCTGAATTTACTATTTAGATAGTTTTGAAACTACTGAACATTTGCAAACAGTTTCATTTAAGAATATACATAGTTTAGAGTTATTTAGAACTCATGTTCCTTGATATTTTTAAGTTCTCAAAACATCCTGAATTCATTCAAAGGCATTGCACCTTCTTTTCTTTTATACAAAAGTCATGCGTAGGCAATATGTGTTTTAGCCTCTTTTTCCCTTTGGTGAGGGAAATTAGCTTTGTTGGAGGATGAGGAAAAGTTAGAGTCAGTGGACAAAACAAACACTTGATATAGAAGTAGAAAGAATGCAGAACTGAGCCCAGTTTGGATTCTGTTAAGAAAGGCAATTTAAAGGCCTAATTTCTGGCCCTGACCCTTGTTGGCTGAACACTTCACTTGATGCATTCATTCAACTGATAGCCCTCGAGCATCTGCTGTGGGCCAGGGCCTGTACAAAACTGAGCCCAGTTTGGATTCTGTTAAGAAAGGCAATAAATGCCTAATTTCTGACCCTTGTTGGCTGAACACTTCACTTGATGCATTCATTCAACTGATAGCCCTCGAGCATCTGCTGTGGGCCAGGGCCTGTACAGAACACTGGACATGTTATAGTTCAAAAGATAATCTAGTCACTGTTTCCATAGTGGTAAAAATAATCTTGGAACTCTTGTTTCTGTTGTGAATTAATGATGATAATACCTACCTCATTGGATTTTGTGAAGATTAAGTTAAATAAGATAACATAAGCAAAACACCTGGCCCCTATGTGTGCCATATAAGTTAGCAAGTATTTTTATCACCACTCTGCCATGTGTATAGTTTTTGTCTCTGTAGTTTTGTTTCTATATAAAACAGAGCAAAGTCTGTTTTATTTCTCTAACATCTCAAGGTAGCTGGTATAAATCCCAAGCATGCCAAAGACGTTTAAGTAAATAATCACCACTCAAGGAACAACGTGCTATGTGGATGACAGTCCTAACGGGCCTACTCCCAATGAAGACAGCAGCAGCCTAGTGCCCTGTTCCTGGGCTCCTCAGTTGGATGCACAGGGAAGCATGTGTTCACTTAGGCCACTTGAATATTGTTTACCGGGGCCATCGTACTGGCTATGGCTGGGTGGCCTGTCTTCTCTTTGGAAAGGTTACTAGGACTTTATAAATGTAAGAAATGTCCTGTAGGGAAGATATCTTGTTGTGCTGTGCAGAGACCTTTATTAGATATGGTGGTTTGGCAGCTTTAGAGATAGGTTTAAGATCATTATTATTATGCTAAACCGCTTTCAGCTTTTTAAGAGAAGCAGGTTTTGTGCCAGCTGATTGTTTCTTAGTCAACCTTGTGCCTGCAGTCAGCTACCTTTCCGAATGGATAATGCTGGATGTTAGTAGGTAGGGTCTTTAGAAATCATTTCAGTGAGCCTACACCTTCATAATTTGTAGGGCAGTAAAGCCTACCGCTGAGGCATCAACCAAGGAGAAGCTAGAGTGTTTGTTTCCTAACTGCGCTGCGGCCTTTGTTAACAGGATTGGTGATACTGAAAGTATGAAATAGAATTTAAAAAAGGAATTCTGTGAAATTCTTCTTTGGGAGGAAAAGTGCTGAGTCTTCGATTTTATATTTAAAGTTATTATTATTACTAATTTAAAATTAAATTCTATTTAATTTCTAATTTAACATTTTAAGTGAATTTGAAGCAGAATTGTTTAAGATTTTCCCAATACCTCTAGAATAGAAATCTAGAGTAATATATCCATGGGCCCACTTAGAGAAATGATTTACTTATATATGTGTTTTTGTCACTGAACTGAGTTCCTCAAGAACTGAACTGAGGAACACAGAACAGCTATGTTTATTTTCTCACTGCCCACCCTGGCAGTCGGGGCTCAGTGAATGCTGGGTGATCTGGCCTCCTCTGTTCCCTTTCGTTTCTCTCCTGATGCAGTACACCTCGTCCAGTGTGCCTTTTCAATTCGGAAGAAAGCTTATGTCTCTTTCCTTGGAAGTCACAGAAAGCAAATTCTTCCACTTGAACTCTGGTCTGCTGTTCATGTGCATGGAAGTATTTGGTCTGGCAAAGTGTTACATTTTTACCCTGGGATTGCTGAGTATGTACTGGTATGTGTGTACACATTTTGGTCTACTGTGTAAGTAGCTTATCTCTGAGCCACATAACTGTGTGGCCAACAGCATCTTGTTGTTAGGTCATAGATCTTTTTATGGTTATTACCACAGATAATCAGAGCCTTCGATTAAGATACCCCATTGACTAAGAACCTGGCAGTCCTGTCTGGACTACTCAGAAACCTGGATATAGAGCAGTGAAATGACTAAGGTTCATGGGAAGATGGTATTTGCTGCAGGGTTCTTTCAAATTATGCTTAACAAATGTAATAATGAAAGATTAGTATTCTAAAATTAATCCACATTGCATTAAATACACAGGTTTAAAAAGAGATATGGTAAAAACTAAAAAGGAGAAAGTTTACAATCTTTTGTTGCTAAAAACTATGATGAAAAGAAGAGGCATTCGAGTTAGATTCAGTAAGGCAAATAACATGAATACATCACTTATCACAAGAGGAAATTAAAAGAATATAACACTTTTAAGTGTTAAATCTAATATCTAGACAACTAAAATTAAACATACATATTGCTTGTTTCCAGACAGGATTTCTTTGTGTAGGAAGATAAAGAAGAAAATGCCTTTTTTTTTTTTTAAATTGGGGATATATTTTATGATGAGTATTAGATTATTTTTTAATGATTGGTATAAAAATAGTCAATAAGCTGCAAAGTGAAGTTAATTTAATGCACATAACATAAAACACTTGAATTAGCTAGATTTAGTTCTTTATGAAGGAAAGTTGTGTTTCTAGGGAGATTTTTATTCAAGAAAAATCTATTCCATCTAGTAACATGAGTGGATACTCATAAAAGATTCAGCCACTACTTAGCCATACAAAATAAAATGTGAAGTTCTACATTGCATCATTGAATTAATAAAATATTCAAAAGAAGGTTTAAAATTTGTCTTGTAATATAAATTTTTATGATTTATATTTATAGTTTATATAATTCAGTGAATGTAACCTGCACAATAAAGATGTATTCAGCTAAGTATATTAAATTATGAGAATTTGAGAAACAAGCTCACAGAACCTTAAGAAAAATGTTTCTTAGAACCTTAGGAAAAATGTTTCCTAGAACTTTAGTCATCCTTCATTGTGCCTTAGCCCTCTTTGGAAATCTCACATGATCCAAAAAAGACTGCTCAGGAAGGGAGACAGAACATGAAGACTCCTAACTCTGGGAAATGAACTAGGGGTGGTGGAAGGGGAGGTGGGCGGGGGGGGGGGGCGGTGACTGGGTGCTGGGCACTGAGGGGGGCACTTGATGGGATGAGCACTGGGTGTTATTCTGTATGTTGGCAAATTCAACACCAATAAAAAATAAATTTATTATTAAAAAAATCAAAAATAAAAGAAATCCTGTGCCTAAAAAAAAAAAAAAAAAAAAAAAAAGACTGCTTGGAGAAAAGAAAAAGGAAGATAAGTTACTGAGTTGTAGGCCACTGTTTGTGGTGCTTTATTGCATCAAGAGGGTACAGAGTTGAATAGAAGAGGAGTTCTAACTCCTAACTCTGGGAAACGAACTAGGGGTGGTGGAAGGGGAGGTGGGCGTGGGGTGGGGGTGACTGAGTGGCAGGCACTGAGGTGAGCACTTGACAGGATGAGTCTGGGTGTTATTCTGTATGTTTACAAATTGAACACCAATAAAAAATAAATTTAAAAAAAGGAGAGGAGTTCTAAAATGTGGCCTTCCCTTTTTTGGAGTTTGTTTTTTTTTTCTTTTTTTTAAACTTTATTTTATTTTAATTTATTTATGATAGTCACAGAGAGAGAGAGAGAGAGAGAGAGAGGCAGAGGGAGAAGCAGGCTCCATGCACTGGGAGCCCGACGTGGGATGCGATCCTGGGTCTCCAGGATCGCGCCCTGGGCCAAAGGCAGGCGCTAAACCGCTGCGCCACCCAGGGATCCCGGGAGTTTGTTTAACAAGAGTCTAAAAAGTAATTAAATATATTATTATCATGGCTGACTTATGTCAAAACTATACACACTATTATTCTTAATTAAATGCATAATCAACTGACTGATGTGTCTATTATTTCTTAGGTTGGTATTTACTTTTTTATTTTTTTTAATTTTTAGATGAAGAACAAAATTTTATTCTAAAAATAGTTCTCAGTGACAATTAAATACCAAAACCTGGTCATTATAATAAAAGGAAAAAAGAGTTAAAGGAATTTGCTTTAAATTTTTCTCCTTAAAAATACAAAATTCTCACGAATATATTGTCAACTCTCATTTACCTGAATGGGAGTGATTCATGTTTTGGATTATCTAAAGTCCTGGATTGGATTCTCACGCATCTTCAAGTGAATACATTTCTCAGCGGGAACAGAAGCGAGTATTTGCCGCAGTGAACAGGACTAGGTAATGAGTTTATGCCCGTGAAATGTGCACTAGGGGAGCAGTGGTTGGCCTGGGAAGTGAGCGATGCAGCTTCCACACGGAGAAGACAGGCCTCAGGCCACCGGAAAGGTATTCAGGGACATGAAGTGGTTCCCTATCCTCAGAGTGCTCAGAATCCGGCTGCCTACGGGGTTCTTTTTTTTTTTTTAATTTTTATTTATTTATGATAGTCACAGAGAGATGAGAGAGAGGCAGAGACACAGGCAGAGGGAGAAGCAGGCTCCATGCACCGGGAGCCCGACGTGGGATTCGATCCCGGGTCTCCAGGATCGCGCCCTGGGCCAAAGGCAGGCGCCAAACCGATGCGCCACCCAGGGATCCCCTGCCTCTGGGGTTCTAATGGACCTCAAGCCGGGAAGCACAAAGAACACAAGAGATGAAAAAGGTAAAATTGAAAACACCCCCCACCCGCCTCGTCATTTTACAAAGAAATGGAAACGGTGGGGGTTCCTACCAGGCAAGTATGTGGTCTGTTACCAACTCTGCCCACCCAGGCTTTCTTGGATTCCTTCTACAATACACATCTCAGGCCTGCGGCGTTACCTGGTCCTCAGCAGACTAGGCCTTAATGCACAGTGCGTAGACGTGATGCTTTTACATAGAAATTCCTAGCATCCTCTGAAACACAAAAGCTGATCACAAGTCACATTTAAATCCTTTGCAGTGCAGACGAGGGACATTAGGACATATTAGTGCATTTCTGGATTAGCAGAAATTTACTAAGATAGCAACACTCTGTCGGATGGTCATATAGTCAGATTAAGTACCATTTTTTCACCAAACATGAACGAGTTTTGGCTGCTTGTAACAGGAACTACATTGACTGGCCCTGGGGTCCCTACAACATGGGGCTTTCTCTAATACCATAATACAGCCATGTGCCCGCCCCCAGGAGACCAGTGGCCTGAAGAATAATAAAAGCTTATCTTTAAAAGCCTTAAAAATGTACTCCAAAGCTTTTGTAGTATAAAAATGCTATGTCCCCAATCTGAGTAAAATCAACAGTGCACAAAAATGCAGCATTTGGTATGTAGGTGGGAGCCTGAGGGGTTGTGTAGGTAGTGCTGCCCTACGGCCCCTGGATGGACTGGCACAGCCTTAGCTTGTGGGGTGGGTTTGGAAATCACAGGAGGAACTTAGGTTAGGGAAGTTTACAGGACATTCAGCGATTCTAGGAGCAGAAAGCTTTACACCTCTTAAAAATATTCACTAAACAGAAAATAACTGTTCCATATGAAATAGAGCGATTTCTGGTAGTGACACTAGTCTCACATCAGCAAAAACCTAACCAAATCTTTAAAACACTGTTCAGTGTTCCAATTTAGTGAAATACACAGAGGAAAAAAATACTTAGATTACCTCTCATTGAAAGTTCAGGCTCTCCCTAGCAGGGCAAAGCCCAGATATCATTGCTAGTTTGACTGGGCCCTGGGGGCAGTGCACCCGGCACAACGCTTTAAAGTTATGCTTGCGAGCTGGTGAACTCCTATAATTTTTGCTGTGTGGTGTTTCTGTCAGCATCCTGAGGGCCTTATTTGTATGCGGGGAGGGCACAGCACCCATGGGGGACCATGTCTGCCGATCACTCCCCTGCTGTGACCAGTGCCATACAAGGAAAGGGCAGGCCTTGTCTTACTGTGTATTTCTTAAAAGTGACTATAACCATTGCATTAACTCTATGTTCCAAATACTCCTTTAGAAAACCCAAACCAAACCCGTTTTCCCTTTAGGAACCAGGAGGACGCTCCACATGTTTATATAGCACATTGTATATTATGTGCATGGCCGAATCACCGAAATGATCTGACAGGGCTGTATCCGTCTTCTTCCACTGGTCCTGGACCTCCTTAGATGATGGCATCATGTTCACCAATGGTTCGTGATCGAACGCCTCTTCTGGAATAATACCTTCTGCCTCCGATGTAAGGAACCGACGGGACACCCAGTGTCAGCACAATACCGCCCAGAGAGCTGCCAGTATCCACTCTGGATCCTGGATTTCCTTTAGAGCTAATAGCTGGTGTGATTGTGACTGATAAGAAAAGGCCGCGGCTGAACTGTCATGGGGATGGTCTCCGAGGCCAGTGTCGCCTGGGTTGTGTTCTGGGACCCTGAGCTGCTGGAGATCCTGTTGGCCCAGCCCCCAGCTGCTGGGATTCTGGCTGTAGCCACGCGTCTTGGAGATGGAGATGGCGGTTGGTCAGCGGGTTCCCGGAGCTGCTGGTGGCCTGGCTCCTAGAGCTGGAGGTCACAGAGGTGACATTCCCTGTTGGTGGTTTCCTGAGGCATCGAATTCTCTGCATGCAGAGATCCGTGCAGGCGCGCGCTGTCCACAGGCGCCTGGAGCAGCGCCAGCAGGAGCAGCAGCGCCCAGGCCGCGTCCCAGGCCCCTTGTTCAGGGGCAGGACACGCAGCCTCAGGGTCCCGCCCCAGCTCAGCTGCCTCCTTCAGGCGGGATTGAATGGGCGATTGATTTAATTCATCTCAGTGGGCAGAGATGACAGCGACATTTCCTTGTGTCTTTCCCTTTGGTGAACTAAGTCCTGTGATGTATGGCTGTGCACAGTTAGGGGTGGGTTACCTGTCTGTCTGTCTATCGGTTTGCTTTCCTTCTTTCTTTCTCCTTCCTTCCTTCCTTCCTTCCTTCCTTCCTTCCTTCCTTCCTCCCTCCCTCCCTCCCTCCCTCCCTCCCTCCCATTCTTTTTGTTTTTCAGAAAGGAAAAGCAAAGAAAAAGGAGCATGGTCATTCTTGCTGACAGTTTCCCTGACTCTTCCTCTAGCAACAGCATGGAACCAAGCAGGCTTTGGAGAGCTTTCCCTCCGCGACTTAGTTCCATGGGCCCATTTGTAGACTTTGGAATGTAGTGTGCTTGTAAGCAGCTTTCCTGATCTTTCTTCATTTTTTTCTCTATTAAATTTAAATGCACATTATTGGGTATTTATATGCTATATTAAACTTTTATAAATATATTTTGCTTTGTTTCAATTCATGGTAGGACCAATGCCATATTGTACACAAAAGTGACATTTAATAATCCCTTGAAATACTTTGTACCTTGCCACACGTAAGATTTTTAATTCTGTTGACACCATCTGAATCCCATAGGAAACCCTATGGTAATTTTAACCCTAGAATGTCAGTAAACAACTGGAAAGATAATGTAAATAACACTGACACATCAGCTCCTGACAGCACACACTCACACTCACTCATCGGTGCACTCGTTCTGTTTTCGTCCTCCCGGCATAGAGAAGTGTCTGTCCCCTCCTCTTTCTGAAGAACAAGCCTGTGTACCCCCTCTGATGAACACTTAGGACGTAGAGCATCCCCTCTGTTCATTTGATATTCACCCTCTGACACTGATGATCATTGTCATTGATATTAAACATTCAGACTTTTTCTTTTCAAAATTGTTCCCTCTTGATTCTACATCCCCTTTCGTCAGGGATCCCCTCTTTGCTTGGATATTCTAGGTCTCCAGTTTTCTCACCTCCAATGTGCTCCTCTGCCCGCACTGAGATGGCTTCTGCCCTGAGCTTTCTAGTGACTCTCTCAGGCCACCATGCACTTTGTGTCACTAAAGCACTGCAGGCTTTTTGGAGCTCCTTCTGCTGATCTGCCCAGTGGCATTAGGGGTTGTTGACAGATGACAGATACCTCCCTCTTAAAGCACTCTCTTCCTTGACTTCACTGAAACCATCTCCTAGCCACTCATTTTTTTGTTCTATTTTTTTGCAGCTTATACGCTTTTTACCCAGCTATTAAATGTCTGAGTGCCTTCCACTTGCTCTACATTTGCATTTTCTCTTTTTCCTTTGCTAGATTCCTCTGTTCAGTCATCACAGGGCCAAGAAACCATCCTTGAACTCCAGATGAGATTAGCTCTCTCCATTATATACTCCAGTAGCACCATGTTCATCATTGTCCTTGCATTCATCAGGTTATTTTCCATTTCTTTGGTGGTTGATTAATGGCTTATCCCTACCTAGTCTGTAAGCTCTTTGAGGTTGGGTACTGTGCCTGCTTTATTTATTTCACTGTGTTATACTTAGTCCTAGCATTACTCTTGCACATACAGGCTCATTTTTTTTTCTCAAAAGAATTGTTTATCTATATAAGAAGTATTTCTTTCTTCATTAAAATAAAAAGAAGTAAAATTAAAAATGGTTGATATTGAATGACTATGGCTCTGAACTTATCTGAAGGCTATTTAATGTTACATTTTGGTCAAGGTTAACATGTTTTCATTGACTAGAAGGTGTATCAAGAGTCCTTTAGTTTTTTATCAGATAGATTCTATTGTAGCAATATAACAGACATCTGAAATTTCAAGTTTGATTGTATTAGTCTGGGCTCTCCGGAAAAGCAGAATCAATAGGATGTGTGTGTGTGTGTGTGTGTGTGTGTATATATATATATATATATATCTCAGTGTAAGAATTGGCCTAGGTGGTTATGGAGGCTGACAAGTTCTGAGATCCGCAGGGTAAGCCAGCAAGCTGGAGACCAAAGGGAGCTGGTGCTGTACTAGTTTGAGTCTGAAGGCCTAAGAACCAGGAGAACTGAGGGTATAGCTCAGGTCAAAGACTCTCAAGCTCGAGACACAACCAGTGTTTCAACTTAGGTCCAAAGGCAGAAGAAAGCTAATGTCCCAGTTTGGAGGCAGTCAGGCAGGAGGAATTCTCAGGGGAGGGTTAGTCTTTTGTTCTGTTTGGGCCTTGAGCTGATTGGATGAGGCCCACCCATGTTCTGGCTAGCAAGTTCCTATAGTCAGTCAATGAATTCACATCTTAATCTCATTTGAATATATTCTCATGGATACACTCAGAAAAATGTTTGACCAGATATCTGACACCCTATGATTCAGTCAGGTTGATACATAAAATATACCATCATATTGATCAAATGAACAAAATTTATTATAGATTTCTACTTTTTAGTCTTTTTTTTTTTTTCTATTTCATTAGGGTGAGATGGTTGCCTTATAATTTTCTTCAAATGCTGCAATTGACAAGGCATATTTAGATTTTTTTAAAAGATTTTTTTTATTTATTAGAAACAGCAAGAGAGAGAGAACATGAAGGCAGGTAAAGGCCGAGGGAGAAGCAAGCTCCCTACTGAGCAAAGAACCTGATGCAGGGCTGGATCCCCGGACTCCAGGATCATGAAATGAGCCAAAGGCAGGGCATGTTGAATCTGTGCCTGACTTTTCAGTCACTCCACACATCGAAGCTGCTCTTTCAGTCTCCTTTTCTACAACTTGTCTGCAATACCCAGTGTTCTAGCTAGGTTTGTTGCTTACCATAATCTAAGCTACGCTTGGTAATACTGTGACTTTGCTGACATTGTTTGCCCTATTTTAATAAACCCACTCCCTCTCAATCTTGTCTTGTCCCAAACTTTCCTAGTTTTCAAGGTTCAGAGTGAATCTCAAACACTGTTGTGAAACTGCCTCTGAAACTTCCATAGCTGCTGCTCTCCATGCAATTGTCTTGGCCCCTTTTACTTTTTATGGTAATTTAACCAGTTCCTATTCTGTTTCCACCAAAAGCATGTCAAGTCCTACAGAGCAGAAACTGGTATTGACTTTCTTGTGAGTGGTGGGGGGTGGGGGGGTCCTGCAGGATGGTGCACATGATGTGCTACAATAAATGCATTGAATGAACACTCGGTTTCTCTCATAGGTTTTTGAATTGACTTTTGGTATGTGAGTGGAGTGTGCTTGGCCTGATTCTGGTTCTCTTTCCAGGAAGCACATCTGCTTATCTACTCTGTCCTCTTATTTCCAGTCGGTTAAAATACTCTCAATTATTGGTTAACTTTTGATTTCTTAAGAATTTGTTGGGAATGCGAACTTGATTCCTCAATCCTTTTTCTAGCAAGTTCCACTTTCCTGAATGACATTCTTGCCTTTATCATCTTATTAATTTACAGGAAAATGCCAGTTATTTTTCTTAGTTTTTAGTCCATTGGGTTCTTTGTGTCTGGCCCTCAGTGAGCAAGGTTTTGAGTCAGGTACTGAGATTTCTACATAGATGAATATGATGTATTGCGTGCCCTCTGGGAGCAAGGAATCTTTGGGGAAGGGAGGAGGCAAGGGGAAGGAGAAATCTGTGTTTAGTGAAGTCTCCTGCCATTGAGAATAATATATATTTGGGGAATGATAATTTATATGTAATTTGAGGATATAATCCCTTCCCCCATGGAGTTTGCAGCCCAGTTGGGGGATGCATCTAAATAAATACAGATCAGGGTGGGAAATACTTTGATAGGGATAGCAAAGTTGGTTAGGGAGGCATGTGTGGGGAATCTGTTGCTCAAACTTGGTTATATAATAATTTGGTTGAAATTCTCTTTTCTGATGTGATATGGACCGGTACGTGGTCAGGTAATAGAAAAAGTTTGTGCTAGCAGGGAAAATAGAACTGATATTTCAACCATTTAATTTTAGTTTAAGTTTTGTAAGTATACATTGATTCTTTTTTAAAATAATAAATTTATTTTTTATTGGTGTTCAATTTACCAACATACAGAATAACACCCAGTGCTCATGCCGTCAAGTGCCCCCCTCAGTGCCCGTCACCCATTCACCCCCACCTCCCACCCTCCTCCCCTTCCATCACCCCTAGTTCATTTCCCAGAGTTAGGAGTCTTTATGTTCTGTCTCCCTTTCTGATATTTCCCACACATTACTTCTCCCTTCCCTTATATTCCCTTTCACTATTATTTATATTCCCTAAATGAATGAGAACACATTGATTCTTTAATTTTTAAAACTATGGGCAGCCTGGGTGGCTCAGCAGTTTAGTCCCACCTTTAGCCCAGGGCGTGATAGTGGAGACCTGGGATCCAGTCCCACGTCGGGCTCCCTGCATGGAGCCTACTTCTCCCTCTGCCTGTGTCTCTGTCTCTGTCTCTATCTCATGAATAAATAAACAAAATCTTTTTAAAAAAATAAAATTTATGACCAAAGCCTTCTTGATTCTGAGCATAGGTTTTCTCACTAGAGTTTGCAACCATATATATTTTTTATAACCACTCCTTATAGTATTCAGTTTTGCTATTTTTAAGGTAATATGAGTAAAGCCTCCTTCTTGTAAAGCAAGTGGAGTATAAACTCCTTCCAGACTTATGATTTTCCTCCATCTTTTATAATTGCTTTCGTTCTGTAACTTTTTTTGTTTTTTTCCTCTTTTTTTTTCCTTCTGTAACTTGACAGTTCTTTTTACAGATTTACCTTTGAGTGTTTTTTAAAAATATACAGCTGATTTTCTTAGAAACAAATGAATTTTTTTCTTACTCGTATATCTTTGGTTTATGTAATATTTGGTTAAGTTATCGATTAAAATATCTTGTACAAGTGTCATAAACATATGTGGGAACACACACAAGGGACTCTCGCGACACAAGCATGCTAGTCAAGGGCTGAGGACAGAGGTGTGCCCGTAAAGCAGAGAGCAGGCTGCCAACTGAGAAGACTTTGCTTTGGACGTCATTCAGCTGACTTGATGCCGTGTCAGGTAAATCTGGGAATGAGTTAAGTGGAGGTCAGTTAAAAAACTTCTGATGTAAAATAGAGCAAAAATGCTCTGGGAACACAATATGCTCTCTAATTGCTTGTCTATAAAATAGCCGCTCTGTTCTCTGTGACATAATCTTATTCTAAAGTTTCTTGGCCTGTCGAGATTGGTAATTTATCTAAGTAAAATAGTTGAGGTATACCTTTTTTTCCTGTGAAGAGTACCTGTTTCCTAGGATCAGATCACATGTTTTCTGTGTAACAGATTTTTCTTTTTATTCTTCTTGTCTTTTCTGTTGACTTTTTTTCCATGTCAGATTTTTTTTTGTAAGATACTTTAAAGATTACTGTCTTTGCCTGAGCCCCTCAGAGAAACATAGCATATATGTTAGTGATTTGTGGTTGTTGTTTTTTATTTATGGACTTAGTTTTTTTGTCTAATATAGTATCCCATTCCTAGGAATCCTATTAAATTGTTTCCTTGCTGTGTGGCTGATTATTAGCTGTGATTAGAAACCATCAGAGACCATTTTAGTGTCACCTGGATGGCTCAGTTGGTGAAGCATTTGACTCCTGATTTCACCTCGGGTCATGATCTCATGGATTGTGGGATCCAGCCCTGAGTAGGATTCCACACTCAGCAGGGAATCTGCTTCTCTCCTTCTTGCTCTCCCTCTTCCCCTCCATTGTTTTCTCTCTCACAAATAAATAAAT
Organism: Vulpes vulpes; assembly: GCF_048418805.1. Taxonomy (NCBI): domain Eukaryota; kingdom Metazoa; phylum Chordata; class Mammalia; order Carnivora; family Canidae; genus Vulpes; species Vulpes vulpes. Next base: position 20,215,268 of record NC_132783.1, read on the forward strand.
AAATCTTTTTTAAAAGAAAAGAAAAGAAAAGAAACATTTACATTTGTTTGAAACTTCACTTTTTAATAGGACCCGATGAGTGTGCCGTAAATATGAAATTAACTTATTTTGCACAGTTCACTCTTTTGAATACACCTGTCATTTTTCTGCTTCACATAAATTTCCTTGATTAAAAGATGCTTCATTTTTACCAAGGGAATAATTTAAAAAGTATTATTTTGCTTAAGTCATTGTATCAGTCAACTTTTGCCAAGAAGACTGCTCAAACAAATAACCTTAAAGTCTTAGCGGTTTCTAGCAACAAAGATTTAGCTCTTGTCCATGCAAGTGTGGGGTACAGGAGGCTGTGACTCTTTCCAGCATTTGGTTCCACTTGATGTGTAAGGGAACAACACTTACAAGAGACATGCATTTTTCTGGCAGAAGGGAAAGAACAGTCCCCCAAACATGACGACTCTTAAAGCATTCTCTTGGACATGATTCACTTTGCTTCCAGTCACATTTCATGTGTCAGTACAAGTCATTTGGTCAAGCCTGATACAGTACACACCTCATACACACACACCACTCTGGGCTAGATCACAACTTGGTACAGTGCCCCCTCCTGGGATGGGAGTAAATAAATAGGAATGCAATGCTCTGTTACAGTCAGGTCTTTTTTTAGGTTTTAATAATAAATTTATTTTTTATTGGTGTTCAATTTGCCAACATACAGAAAACACCCAGTGTTCATTTTAAAGATTTTTTGTTTTGTTAGAGGAGTATTAAGGATATATTTTGTGAATTTTACTGTGGAAATAATTTTTTCCTGATATTTTTCAGCTTTATATTTTGAACTCTGTAGAACTGATGTTAATATACAGGTTGAGATTGAATTAGGATCTTTGTAAGGAAGAATTAAGTGAAAGGATATTACATATGGAATTCTTACTTCCTACTTCATTATATTTTATTTTCTCCACCTTTATCACTTGTCTCCTACTTCTATTGATAATTGAGCGGGAGTTCAAACTTTTTTCGTCCATACTGGTATAGTTTCAGTTTGTAACTTTAGGAATTTTGAAGACTATTTCCTATTGTATTGATTAGTCATTAGTCAATTTGGCTGGATAATCTGACGCTATCTACTACCATTTCAATACACTAAATTATGCCTTTGCCAATTTCATAGTCATGTTTTGTTTTGTTTTTTTTTAACAGCATCCACATGTGGACAACAGTCTCCCAGCAAGTAAAGAGAAACCAAGTTAAGTCACAGACAGGTGCAGCTGAAATACCAAATCACGCATGGCCTTTTCTAGAGTTATATTTACTTGTGCACAGTGGGGACTATATTTCCTTACAAAACAAGAGATAGTTACATTTGCTGTTTTGAAATAGCAGAACTGAACCTCAAATGCATGAGAACATGAAATCTTAGTGGGGTATGGTACTTGAAAAGGGACAGTGGGCAAGTTGTCAGAGAAATTGGAGATTTGTGAGTGATGCTGGATGTTGGAAGGAGATAGGAAGTTTGAAAAGTAGATACATCTAGATATCCAGGAGTAAATGTTTTGTGATAGTGATGGAATCAGAAAGAATTAGACTGGAAGGCATTGTGAGTTTATTTGGTCCTAGCTATTGCCACAATACAGAAGCAGTTCCATTGGTAAAAGCTTATCAAATGGTGGCTTACATTATCCTGTGTAATTTCAGAGAAGTCCCCTCCCCCAATCTTCCAAGATTGTGTATTCCAGTTTTTCACTGTCATATCCCACTTAAGTGTGTTTCTTAATTCCATACCAACTGTCCTTTTCAAAGGGTGAGGTCTGAGAGGGGCAGCAATGATCACATCATCCTGTATATGCATTTCTCTTTAACGTCATTAAAGCTCTTGGGAAAGATGTTATTTCACCTGTGATTGAATCTAGTTCTGAAAGGGATGAGATTACAAAGTCTACCTACACCATTTTACAGATTAAGTGAAAGAGTTTCAAAGATGATGAGACTCGCCCAAGGTGAAAGGGCCCAAATGGGAAAGCCAAAGCCAGAAGAACAATCTTGTCTCCTAATTAAGTGTTCTTACTTTGTATATGACATATAAGTGGCTATTTCATGAGTATATTAATATCAGATGTACATAACAGAATATAAGTTTTCTTCCTGCACATAACATTGAGGTAGCATAGTTAATAATAGGTGTCTGGCCAAAGAAAGGAAATTGTTTTGTGAGTCATTGAAAAGTAAGCATAAGAAATAAAAGAAATATATGAGGACAAATTCCATTTAGCTGTCAAACGCATTGGGTTGTTTTAGCCTCCTTTAAGAAATGTTTTATCCAGGAAAATTGAAAGCTATATATAGATTAACTCATTCTATTTCACTCCTGAGTTCACTACGCCTGTTCTTCTCATGGTTCTAGTTATAGGCTGGCTCTAGGATTTGCTAAGTGTGAGCTTTACAATTGTTTATCATCACTTTGTCTCAACTCTCCCATTGGTAAAATGTGCACAGCTTGGAGGTGTTCTTCTGGGAGATGGACCCAGATTTTTTTGAAATTTTTTTAATAAATTAATTTTTATTGGTGTTCAATTTACCAACATACAGAAAAACACCCAGTGCTCATCCCGTCAAGTGTCCCCCTCAGTGCCCGTCACCCATTTCCCCCCACCCCCCGCCCTCCTCCCCTTCCACCACCCCTAGTTCGTTTCCCAGAGTTAGGAGTCTTTATGTTCTGTCTCCCTTCCTGATATTTTTTGAATTTTTTAATCCAGAATTACTCTTTTAGGTAGGTGCTATTGATCCTATTTTGTAGATAAGGTAATAAATGAAGTTAAGATAACCTTTCCTGAGGATACATTGCTAATAAGTTGTATACCAGAATCCCAAGTCAGGTCTATCTGATTCCAAGGCAGAGTCTCTCCACCCAGTGTACTTGGAAATGCACTTGACTTTTTCATCCATCTCTCAGAAGGTGAAAACCTGATAAAGTACGTGATATTTTTAGACAATTGCCAAGTGCTTTATCGATGTGAGGTATTGTTGTTTCTTTTATGTGTTCTTAGCCACTTATTGGAAAATAGCAGTACGATCCAAGGCATAAATAAGTTTTCTATTTTCTGCTTTATGGATGAGGAAATTGAGGCCCATGGGATAAGGAAGGATATCTACATAGGCAGAAAGTAGGAGAGTAGTGTCAGTTCCTAGTCTAGTTCTAAAGCCAATCGTCCAGTCTTTCTCCTTATTCCTCTCTAGACCTGAGTTTTTATTCTGGCATAGGGGCTGATTCCATCACTATGTACTGTGTTGGAACTTCCCAATCAGCTAAGACACTCTAGCGAGGTAAGAGTAGGTTACTAGTATGGAAAGAGGTAATGACATCGATGATAGTATTTTTTAAAGACTATATGCATACAGGTAATCTTTCAAACTTCATGATAGTTGGATATAACACTATATGGCGACCCTTCCATACTTTATGAATTCAGAAACGGTCATTGTGGTGCATTAGGATTTTGGCAGAGCACCCGCCTCAAGAGAATACTCTGTAGCAGCTCTACCATAAGGCACTATCTCCAGTTTTCCTGTTGAATCATTCCAGCCAGGTTACTTACTACATTTTTCTGGGCTTGTTTAATCTTCATTTCCTAAGTTTGTTTAAAAAACCCTAACAACTAGGACATTCAGAGAAGCTCTTGTATGTGCAAATTTGCCTGTAAATCTGAATTCTCTATGAGATGTTACTACCAAAATGATGAATCTAATAAAACTGTAAGCCACCATGATTTTTGTGTGTCATTCAGAGAAACAGATCAACATTCTCCTGTACTTTACTTACTTGAATAGATTATCAGTCCAAAGGAAGAGCTTTGCAAGTAGTTTGTTACTAAAATGATTTATTTTTTGGTTGGGAATTATAAATGACTCTGTGTAGATTTGTTGAAGAATAGTAGTTAACTTTAAAAATGGCTGAATTTGGGTTATCCGGGTGGCTCATTTGGTTAAGCTTCTGCCTTCGACTCAGGTCAAGATCCCAAGGTCCTGGCATCAAACAACACATGAGTTCTCTGCTCAACAGGGAATCTGCTTCTCCTTCTCCCTCTGCTGACCCCCAGCTCATGCTTGTTCTATCTTGTTCTTTCTATCTCAAATAAATAAATAAAATGTTTTTTTAAAAATGAGTTGATTAATATTCTTTGGCACATGAGTGAAGGAACACGTGAAAATATGTTGAAATATACAGAGAAGATATTGATTCAAAGCAAAAATCTGTAGTTAGTGTTTTATTTTGAACATTAAGAAGAATTATTATTATTTTTCAACAGGAAATTTTCCTTTCAATGTTTTTAAAGATTTTACTTACTTATTCATGAGAGACACACAGAGACATAGGCAGAGGGAGAAACCGGCTCCATGCAGGGAGCCCAATGCAGGAGTCAATCCCAGGACTCCAGGATCATGCCCTAAGCTAAAGACAGACACTCAACCACTGCTGAGCCACCCAGGCATCCCAAGAATTATCATTAAATAGAGTAACATCTGTGAATGCTTGAGGGAAAACCGTAGTACCCTGGACTCATCCTTAAACCTTTTACTCTCATACTGCATGTACATTCTGTCAGGAAATAGCATCTGCTTTCTCTTCAGATCATACTGATTACTTCTCCCCATCTCCACTATTCCCCTGTCATAATATTCCCAAGTCATCACTATCTGTGACCTGGCTTATTGTAATAGCCTATTACCAAAGTCAAATAAAGGAAAATATCAGTAAACTTTTATTTATTTATTTATTATTTACTTATTTATTTTAGTAAACTTTTATTAATAAGTGTTTTTCTTCTATAGACACAAGCATCTTAATATGCTTTTTTTTTTTTTACTATTCATTATTTGTCAAATGTTGAGCAACTGTAATGAGTACAGCTAATGCTGTGGGCAACACATGGTAATTCTTGTTTGTTGCCTTGAGGAAATTATATTTGGGAAGATGATATCAACACATATTAGAATTTCACTGATCATATGAATTAAGTGACAAAAAATACTGAAATGGATTATAAGTGACCCATAAAATTAAGACACTTTATATAGAAAAACTCCTGGAACCTACATGCATTTAGTAGATTAGAGATGGAGAAGGATAAAAATGACCTGTGCCTCAGATGATGATGATGAAGCGTTGTAAGAGAGGCCAGGTGGCATCTTTGCAGTTGTACTAAGGCAGGAATGAGTCCAGTGTTTTTGAGAGGAAGTATACCAATTGGACTGAAAAATAGGAGGCAGGTTCGTTTGAAGGATATTTGAAGATGAGAGGACAAACTGAGTTCAGATTATGGGAGTCTATTGGATATGCTGTTGAAGCCATATTTGGGTTATGGCTGGTTCTGTCTATTGAGAGTCTTGAGGTGAGACTAGAGATTGGGGGATGGACCCAATAAATATTATTGGTAGGAAATTGTAAGTAGAGTTAAGAATGTGGTTTTGGAGAACATGATGGGTATAATTAGGGTGACCAAAAGCTATGTTTTGCTCAGAACTCTTCTTAGTTTTAGCTCTGAAAGCCCCATGATCTGGGAAACTCTTCAGTTGCAGACAAAGCAGATGGCTGGTCACTTGAGATATAGTTCAGACAAGTGGTTGGGATCAGAGTGATCCCAGAGTGATGCATTAGTATGTTAACAAGCGAACAGTGCGTGACAGCAGAAATCCAAAGCAATTCAGAGCTCTGGGAGGCAGTCAGTGGAATTGAATTATATTTTGGCTGAGATCAATTTGGCCAAATGAAATTTAGTAAAAAGCAGCATTGTCAGAGCAACTTTATTTGACAGTTGGGTTGAAATAAATTTGAAAATAAAATGAATATTTTAACCACAGGCTTTCAAGCTTTACATCATGATAATAATTAATAAAAATAATAATAATAATAAAAATAATAATAATAATAATAGCGACTACCATTCACAAATGCTCATCATGTGCCAAGCACCTTATTCCTTAAAATCAGTCTATGAGATAAGCACTGTTATTTTCTCCATCTTGCAAATGAAGAAACTGGTGGTTTGAGCGATGAAGCTGTTTGCAGTTACACAGCCAATGAATCATAGAAAGAGACATTGAACCCTAGCCCGCCCAACGCCTGTGCTGTTTAGTCACTAAGTGGTACCACTGCTTGGCATCAAGTTTATTTATTTATCAAGGTCTGTTTATTACTTATTATTTTTTTACTGCGAAAATAACACGTTAATTCTAGAAAAATTATAACATATGGACTAGCAGAAGAACATGGTAAAATATGTACAACTCCTTCTACTTAGAAATAGGCTCTGCTATTTGCAAATGACATATCAGATAAAGGAATAGTATCTAAGATCTATGAATAACTTATTAAACTCAACACCCAAGAAACAAAAAATCCAATCATGAAATGGGTAGAAGACATGAACAGAAATTTCACCAAAGAAGACATACACATGGCCAAAAAGCACATGAGAAAATGCTACCCATCATTTGCCATCAGGGAAATACAAATCAAAAGCACAATGAGATACCACCTCACACCAGTGAGAATGGTGAAAATTAACAAGGCAGGAAAAAACAAATGTTGGAGCGGATGTGGAAAAAGGGGAATCCTCTCTTTTTTAAAAATTTTATTTCTTTGTTCATGGGAGACACAGAAAGAGGCAGAGATGTAAGCAGAGGGAGAAATAGCCTCCATGCAGGGAGCCTGATATGGGACTCATCCCAGGACGTCAGGATCATGCCCTGAGCCAAAAGCAGACGCTCAACCACTGACCCACCCAGACATCCCCGAAAGGGGAATCCTCTTACACTGTTGGTGGGAATGCAAGCTGGTACAGCCACTCTGGAAAACAGTGTGGAGGTTCCTCAAAAAGTTAAAAATAGAGCTACCCTATGACCCAGCAATTGCACGACTGGGTATTTATCCCAAAAATACAGATGCAGTGAAATGCTGGGACACCTGCACCCCAATGTTGATAGCAGGAATATCCACAGTAGCCAAACTGTGGAAGGAGCCATGGTGTCCTTCAACAGATGAACGGATAAAGAAGATGTATATATATAGGGAATATTGCTCCGCCATCAGAAAGGACAAATACCCACCATTTGCTTCGATGTGGATAACACTGGAGGGTATTATGCTGAGTGAAGTAAGTCAATCGGAGGAGGAAAACCATTATATGGTTTCACTCATAGGAGGAATATCAGAAATGATGAAAGGGATTATAAGGGAAAGGATGGGACCTGACTGGGAAAATTTAGAGAGGGAGACAAACCATGAGAGACTCCTAACTCTGGGAAATGAACAAAGGGTTGTGGAAGGGGAGGCGGGGAGGAGGCTGGGGTAACTGGGTGATGGGCACTGAGGAGGGCACGTGATGGGATGAGCACTGGGTGTTATACTGTATGTCGGCAAATCGAACTTCAATAAAAACAAATAAACAAGGTCTGCTAACCTGTTTGATATCTTTTTCTTTTGGGAGCACACTGATATATGTGTCTATATTTATTGAGATATATATGTATGTATATAGCACAATGATACATATGTAGCACAATGATATACATGACATACATACATATTTTTTCCTCTAAAATTACATTTAAAGCTGTCGGAGGGGGCAGGAGATTCCAGTTACACACCCGCCAGGCCACCAGCCCCCCACTCTTCTTGGCCATTTTGGGAAAATAAGGCTCAGAGTCGTCTGAGGTCAGAAGAAAGGGGTGCCAGCCTCGCCCACAGCAGAGAAGAGAGGACAGAAGGATCTGAGATCCCTCTGAGGGCCAGGCCTGGGCCAATGGGTAGGGGCACCAGTTTTGCTGGGTTTCCAGTTTGAAGGGCAAGGGGCTCACCACCAGGCCACAGCCCGCCTGGAGAAGAGAGTTATTAGGGGATGGGTCGCTGGGCAGCGGGCTAGTACTCTCAGAGCTGGCTGGCTCGATGGCCTCAGCGCAGGCCTTCAGGACCCCTGCATGGTCCCCCTTCAGGTAGCGCCGCTAACCTTGATGGCTACGTTGTTGTAGTCACAGAATTTGAAGAAGTCCACGGGGGTGTCGCTGCCGGTGGTGACCGACGAGTCACTTGCCTGTGGAGTCTTTGATGTTGTAGGCACCATCATTGAACTCCAGCTGGAAGACATTGTAGCTGGATCGGTTGGCATCTGGGGTGCCCGTGACGGCGCACCTGCCTTTGGCCCAGGGTGCAAGCCATGCTCTCCACGGAACACGAAGATGGGACGGTTGATGAGCTTCATGAAGAAAAGCTCCGAGTCCCCTGCTGTCTCCACCAAGGCAGCCAGCTGCCGTTCTTCCTGGCTGTCACACACTTGCACGGACACGCGCAGTGTGATCCGCCCATCACACCACTCGATGTCAAAATAGCAGCGGGCGTTCTTGGTGGAGGCGGTGGGTTGCACGCCCACCGTGGCTGTCAGCGTCCAGTACGTCCCCGTGTGAGAGCCTCTACCCCCGACTTCCCATGAACTGGGCCATCGCCCCCCGCCCCCCGCCCCATGCACTTTCCCTGTGTCTGGGGAAGGCCGCGGGAAGGAGGCGGTGCAACCAGTGTGCGCCTGCTGCTTGCTCCTGTGCACCAAGCAGGCTCACCCTCCGCACATCCCGCTCTGGCCTGGGGCCCTGTTCTCTCTCCCTTCATCCTGGCCTGACTGGAATCAGAAAATGACCAAATCAGTATCTTTTTTTTTTATATGAAGCATTATTGCTGGAAGCACCCAGGCAAGCCTCGTGGTAGCCGTGAATGATTTTCAAGGGGTCCTGTGGGGGAATCTTGAAGCAGCATCTCTAGGAGTCGGTGCTCTCCTTGTCTGCTAGTTGGGGGGAGGGGGCAGGATGCTCCCCTGAATCCAGAACCTGCCCCTACCTCCCCAGGAGGCTCTCGCTGGCCCCCTCCTTCCTGTGTGCCTAGGCCTCTCTCCCCATCTGGTGGTGCTGAGCTCCCTCGCCACCTCAGCCAGAACCCCCAGTGTGATGGGTGCTCCCTGTCCGACCGGACTCCTCGGTTCTCGGGGTGGGATGAAGCTGGGCGTCGCCCTCCACCTAGAGCCCCATCGGGAAACCGCAGGCCCCTGGCTCCCAGCCCGGCCCCTGCCAGCCCCCGCTACCAGTTCATCTCTGCCATGCATCTCACTCTGGGTGTCTTGGTCTTTTATTTTTTGTGTGATTTGTATAACTAAATGCCCCTGATAGTAGCTTCAGACTGGAAAAGCAAAATAAAATAATGCAAGTGTATGCCCCCCCCAAAAAATTCTATTTGATACTTTTTAAAACCATTTTTTAGGCATTTAATTTATTGCAACTTCTCTTGTTGGACATTTAGACTACTGCAGCTTTTTGTTTTTTTTTTTTAAGATTTATTTATTTACTCAGAGAGAGAGAAAGGCAGAGACACAGGCAGAGGGAGAAGCAGGCTCCATGCAGGAAGCCTGATGTGGGACTGGATCCCGGGTCTCCAGGATCACACCCCAGGCTGCAGGAGGCGCCAAACCACTGCGCCACTGGGGCTGCCCCACAGCAGCTTTTTGATATTCCAAACTGCTTACAGTAAAAAGTAATTAGCTGAAAATGATATACAAATAAAGCAAAATGAATTAAGACTAAAAAACAGGGGATCCCTGGGTGGCTCAGCAGTTTAGCGCACCTGCCTTTGGCTCAGGGCATGACACCAGGGTCCTGGGATCGAGTCCCACATTGGGCACCCTACATGGAGCCTGCTTCTCCCTCTGCCTGTGTCTCTGCCTGTCTGTCTGGGTCTCTCATGAATAAATAAATAAGATCTTTCTTAAAAATATGAAAATCTTTAAGATTATAAATGTACAGCATATGAATACTATGATTATTAAAGTTATTTTTACTCTTTGAAAAATTTCTAGAACTCGAAATATGCCTTTCAGGCATTTTCACATTTAGGGACTATGTCATTTTCCTGTGACGGGCTGTATTGTTGGTTTGCAACCTTGAGGGCTCCCCAGGTGAAATCTGAATGTGGCCCCCACACACAGGGGGCTTGGAGAGCCCAGAGAAAGCAGCAGAGGATTCCAGATTGGCAGGTGGCTGTTTTAATAAACAAGGGAATATGAGGCTTATCCTAAGTGGCCCCAAGACAAGGAGATTCCCACACCCACCCACACACTGGACCTTAACAGTTTAGGGGCTCCTGGGTGGCTCAGTCCATGAAGCATTAGACTCTTGATTTCATGTCAGGTCATGATCTCAGGGTTGTGAGATCGAGCCCCACATCAGGCTCTGTGCATATTAAAAAAAAAGTTTATACAGAGGACTTAACTTGGTTTAGTTATTTGCTCTCAACAACATCTTCATTGTCTCAAGAACACCTCACTCTCTTCAGACTGCATCCCCAAAAGGGCTGCCGACATGTGAATAGTAGTTTGCAGGCACAATTCCAGGACAGGGGAGGGTGTAAGCAGCTTCTTCTCAAGATCTTTGACCTAACATCTGCAAAGATCCTTTCTTCCAAATAAGGTGACGGACGTGTCCTGTTTCCAGAAATTTGACGTGGGTATACCTTCAGGGGGAACACCATTTGACACTCCACAGAAACTACACATTATTATTACATAAAAACTGTGCTCCTGTCTCAGGTAAGAGAAATATTGGCCCCTGAAAGATGCCCACATTGTAACCCTTGGAACATATCATATCGCCATGCAAACAGGCTTCTGCAGAAGTGATTGGGTTAAGGATTCTGAGATGGGAAGATTGTCCCGGATTTTCCAGGAAACCCAATATGACCAGAAGAACCAGTGTAAGAGGGAAGCAGGAAGGTCAGAGTGAAGGAGGATGTGGCTACACGGCTGAGGACAGGGCGGCAGGTGCACACACCAAGGATGGAAGGCAGCCTCCGGAACCAGGAAAAGGCAAGGGACGGAATGTTCCCTACAGCATCCGGATAAAACACAGTCCTTGATTTTAACCTTACAAAACCATGTCAGACTTTTTCTTCTAGAAATGCAACATAATACATCTGTATTGTTTTATACCCCTAAGTTCCAGGTAATTTGTTACAGAGCATTGGAAATGATCCAGGATGCAATGGCTTTCACGGCATATTAACAGTTGTGTGTTTAAGGACAGTCTGACTACCATGGTTTAAATTCACTGCTAGGGCTGCCTGATTTGAGAAAAGGGAAGTCAATTCTATTCTATTTTTACTCAAGGAATTATTTTATGTTAGTTGGGATGTTAACAGAATGTTAACCTGTTGTTAACAAAATCAAGAATTTGAGTTGTGTTTTGTTTTGTTTTTCCTTAGCTTCAAGATAAGACCTGCCATGGACCCTACAAGAGGATTCCTAAGAGATGTTTTATGGGGTCACTCACAGGAGTCCATGCCCTCTCAATATAGCCGCATTTAAAATTCTTATACCTGTTTAAAACTGTGAGATAAGTAGTTACACTTACTCAAAATACATCCGAATCCTTAGATAGCTAAATTTAAAAACAATCTATTATCTACATCAAAATAAGATCTATTAACATAAAAAAGTCAAGACCCCAGGGCATGCTACCTTTGTTTACCTGGCCTTATAACTTTGATGGCTTGTAGACTTTGGATTTAAATTTCCCTAAAGAAAAAACCAAGATATTTGGTGGAGAGAAGAGGTGGCATGAAGTGTAGATATTAATGACCTGGTCTCTCCATTTAACTTTTGTTTGCTGTTATTTTTCTATTCCTATGTTATTTTAAAAGCATGAAAGTTAAATCCGAGTCGTTATTCATTTTATAGCTTTTTTACATACATGCCACATTAAAATTTTGTTTTATGTCTCACAAACTTTAATTTCCATTTTAAAGTTAAAAATCGGTCTCAAAGGTTATCAAAGTATTCAAAAGTACTCAAAAATTATATTTACTGTTATTAGAACATTTTATGTTGTTGTATGTATTCTTTTAGCTGTTTGATATCATCCACTTGGCCTCATTATAATAAATGAGAGAATATAGCTATGGAGCAGGTCTACCTTGTAACTTGGATTATTTCTCCACTTCATTTAATTGACTTTTCCCTAGTGCTTTGCTCAGCATCATTTAATACCTTATGCCTAGTTCTATTTAGAGTTTACAAATCCATAAAGTGAAAGATTTACTCCAACACTCTTATGACTTTCTAGTTGTGAACAGAACATAAGGTAATATTTTAATAGGCATTTGTTGCCTCAAATATACTTCTATAAATGTATAATGTTTAATTCTTAGATACTGATTTTAATTTTTCTCAATATCATATAATAAAGCCTAGAGGAAAAGTGCAAAGGCCGTCAAGTCTATCACTTAATCTTCAAGAGCTAACAATACATACATTGAAACTATCTTGTTTCAAGACTTAATACCCGTTAATATTTCAAAAGGTACTACAGATTTAGAAATTTTTAAAATTTGAAAATGTCCAATTTCTAAATTTGGTGCACACTGAAGGAAAAAAATTCATCCCTGTTCTTGCCATTTTTTTTTCATAGAATGTGCACAGATCAGAAAGAATAGCTTGGGATTTTTTCTCAGTGGAAGGCAATAATTTTCAATCCGTTTCAATCATGAGAAGTTGTAATCTTCATCATCTTTCAGGAGCTTCACTGGAGAGAGGTCATTTGTCTTAGGCACTTAACGTTTACCAAGATACTATGTGAGTCATGTCATTGAAAACTGACCAGAAATTCACAGCAATTCAAAAGCCAGGCACACAGGCAATATTTCACAATTTTTCTCCAACCTAGGCACGTCAAAGTATTTATTTCCTGTATAAAATGTGTGCGTGCATGCGTGTGAAATTAAGTCAGGTTGTTTTAATCCACCAGAGACTCCAACGACAATTTTAATGATATTCTGATGAATAAATACTTGCCAAGGGAATGACTATATGGAAAGAAAATCATTTTCCAGTGTGCAAAACGCTGGTCTAGTTGTCATCCCACTTCCGAATTGATCTATCAATAAGCAAAAAAGAGCAACCATATTTTTTCAATGTCCTATAAGAATAAATGATTTTTAAATGTGAATTTTTAAAAATCCTCCTGAGATAACAAACAATATGGATCAAACAGACTTTGCGACCCTCCAGTTACTGCCCAATATTTTCCCCTGCAAATCACTGGTTCTCAAAATGTGGACCACAAAACTAACAGCACCAGCATCAGCTAGAATATTGTTAGATGAGCAAATCTTTTTTTTTTTAGATTTTTTTTATAGGCAGAGAGAGAGAGAGAGAGAGAGAGGCAGAGACACAGGCAGAGGGATAAGCAGGCTCCATGCCGGGAGCCTGACCCGGGACTCAATCCCAGGACTCCAGGATTGCACCCTGGGCCAAAGGCAGGTGCCAAACCGCTGAGCCACCCAGGGATCCCCTAGAAGAGCAAATCTTAAACACACTCCAGGGAGTTCAGAAACTGAGGTCGTAGGGCCCAGGAATTTTCAAGACCCATGAGATTGTCATGCAAACTGAAGTTTCAGAACCCTTGTTCTACGACCAACTCTGACTAGAAGTGTGCGTGCATGTACTCTAAACACTCAGAATCGCAACCTTGCAAACAGTGCACACTCATTTGCGGTATGGGTTCCCAAGCTACCATTTAATAATGGAAATACCACTGTAAAGTCAGCAGTGTAGAAATATCAAGTAAACAAAGAATTATGCGATGTGGAAGTGCATGTATGGATGGGCCAACCACGTCTTCCCATTCGGCAGATCCGGGCTGGCAAGCTGTCACGGAGGGAGGCATCCATCAACTCCGTGTGTTCATAGAAGTAAACATTTTTCCTAAGACTTATTTATTTGTTGTAGAGAGAGAGCGAGCATGAGCAGGAGGGCCAGAGGGAGAGCGAGAGAGTTTCAAGCACACCCCTACCTGAACATGAAGTGATGGGGGCTGGATCTCAGGACCATGAGATCACAAACTGAGCCAAGACCAAGAGCAGGATGCTTAACTGGCTACACCACCCAGGCGCCCCAAAAGTAAACACTTTAAACAATAGTAAATTGTCAACACAGTACAAATCATATGTTATATATATTTTTCACATTTAACGGTAGATCTGCATTTAAAAATTAGAAGTATTCCATGATGTTGTATCACAGGCCTCGAAACTTTTCTGAGGTACCTATATTTGGGGACACTTATATGAATGCAATGAGCAATAGTAATTCCTTTTATACCTAAGTAATTTAGAGGTAGCAATTTTTTAATATTCTCTTCTTATTCTACAGTCACATTTCCATGTGAGTAGGTATTGACTGATGAGAATATTCAACTGATTCAACTTTTATAGATTTTTTTTATTCTTTTGCTAATTTTCGAGAACAAAAGCATAAAACTTTAATACTTTCTTGATGTTATCCAGTGCTTTATTTGCCAAAATATCAGTAAAAGCTGCACAAGAATTTTAGATAATATTGATTAAACTTTGCTATTCTATAACACTTGCACATTGGAAAATTCAGTTAGACAACAATGCCAATAAAATGAAATTTTAATATATTAAACTTAGAAAGTTTAGATTTTATAAGTTTTCTATTATAAGTTTTATATTTCAAAATATAAATTTTGTAGTTCTACTCTTTTTAAGAATATATGCATATATGGGCCTTGGCATCATAACTCGCTCATCCATAAAGTTAACATTTTTGATTATATAACAATCCAGCATTATTATTCTGGACTCACATGCCAAAAACTTAATATGAGTTATTTTTATGTATGATGCAGAACTTTCCATAAATGAGTCCCTCATCCTCCTTCCTTTTTGTTAGGTGTGTGCTTCTCTGACAGGAAAGGGAGGAAACCTGCATCCCCTCTAAAACATCTTGAAGCAGACACATACATACATATTATATATATATACGCATGCATAAATAAGCTTGGTTAAATATAGGAATTATGAATACTTAGAGTGATATTTTTTTCTGAGTGTTTCCCATCCAATGCATCAAGTGAAGAAAAGGACATGAACTAATGGAATATGATTAGATAGTAGATTTGATAATGTTACACTTAGCTTTATATATTTTTAAAATTTTAATATGGAGGATAAAATAGGTCTTAAAACCCATTACGTTCATTTAAAAAATGAAAATTAATATTACTTTTATTGATTCAATATTTGTTGAATTTGTTTTTTGTGTATATGCTACTTAAAATATGAAATAAAATTTTAATTTGGCTTAGTTATCAAATACTGTAGCCTGACCTCATTCTTAGCCATCAACAACACTTTCAAAAAGGACTGAATTTTTAAAAAAAATTTTTTATTATATAGGTAAGCCATGGCCATTGTAGTTATGTGAAATATAGAAATGGATAGGGATATTATATATATATGCATATATATATATTTAATTGTTTATATCATATATAAACAAAATATCTACTAAAATATTTTGATTTAAATATGTTCAGTCCTCTACACAAGTGTATATTAAAATATCCATGTTTTGATACAAAATAGGTTTAATACATATTTATGTATTCAAATCTGTCCATCTGTTCTGGCGTGAATCTTCTATTATTTTTAAGCTAAGGTGATTCTTCATCATGAAATCCAAAATTCAAATATTCACTTTTTTCTAAGATATTTATGATATCACACTTCAGTATTTAATATTTTTTAAAAATCTGAAATTTATTTTAATATTAACTCTCACATTAAACATATTCTAAATATGTCTCTCAGTAAGTGACCAATTATTCCAGGACCCTATCACTGAGACATCACCATTCTCAAGTGATTTTTTTTTAGGCAATTGGAATGCAATTGGAATGAAAGCCCCTTGAAGGCCATTCCTGTTTTCTTCACCATTCTGCAGTATCAGCAGATCTAATAGGATCAGAAATGACAAAGAAGGAGGTTGTGGAGAAGGGAAGTAAGGAAACAATGAAAACATTCAAGTATTAATTTGAGACTGTCTTATATCTAGTAATGTTTCCTTTAATGTTTAGCCCTATTTACTGAATTTCTACATGTAAATGATAGTCTTTAATGTCCCTATTACTTCAGTGATTGTTTATACAAAGAGTAAAATTTTATTGAAGATTGGTTTTGTCTTTGAAGAGACACAAGCAGAGCCTTTGGGAGGTAATTAAAAAGCAATACTTAGACTCAGGATTTGATTCATCTCTTCTCTCAGACTCAATAATTAATAACATTATTTTAGTAGAAGGGAAGACTGCTTACATTGTCATAATCCAGGATTACTCTGTAAGAGTCTAGTGAGAAAAAGTGTTGTGCACACAGTAAATAAAAATGTAAATAGGGTCATATCACAAAAGCAACATATTGGAAGAAATGAGAGCAACGAGTATTTGCTTTTTGCTGCATCACCATCCATAATAGTTACCTTAAGGGATATCTGTGTGGTTTATTCAGTGAAACGTCTGACTCTTGGTTTTGGCTCAGGTCACGACCTAAGGCTCCTGGGATCAAGCCCTGGGTGGGACTGTGCGATCAGAGGGAGCTGCTTGGGGATTCTCTCTTTCTTTCTGTCTCTACCCCAGATTGAATTCTCTCTATCTCTCTCATAAATAAATAAATAAATAAATAGGCAAACAAACAAACCAAACCTATCTTAAAAAAAGAGTTACTTTAAGCAATTTTTTTTTTCAAAAAAGAAAAGAACAAATGAAAAATCAAAGAAGAAAACTACTGGAAGGAAATTTTTTATCCTAGATATTTTCTCTTCCAAATGTTTATAGTAGCCAGTCATTCAAAAAGAAATAAGTGAAAACAAAACCACAGGACTTTAGTAAATTAATATAGATCTAAGATAATTAATATGATTTAGCCTTACTTGGTTTACTCCATTAAAATTTCAACAACAAAAATGGTCAACATTATAGCATAAAAGATTCTGTTAAAAGGTAAGAGTGGTACATAAGATCACTTAGTAGGATCACTTTTAAGAAGACCTCACTACTAACTTACTTTTCTGTAATACTAGCAATTTTAGCAGAAGTCCTTAAGTTCTAAACCCATGCTTCTTTTGTAAGTCCATATAATAGCTTCATTCATCTAATGATCTATTTAGAAAGACATAAGAAATCAGATAAAAAGCCGAGCGTGTAAATCTAAAGGCACTATTGTATTAAGCAATTTTTCATAAAGTGCTTATGAAATAATTTATGTCCATCAGTGAATATTATTCACTCAACTGATACATAAGCCTGAGTGAACTACACTAAAAGAAGAAAGAAATGAAAAAAAAAGAAGAAAGAAATGAAAAAGGATACATGTATTAATATGTTTCCAAATACAGCTTAAATTTCTGTAAGAAACTAAATAATTCTGATTGAAGGCACAGAAAGTAACTCCAGAAAAACTATACATTTAAAACATCCCACTCTGAAGGTTACATTTGTATAGAATAGAGACATCTGAGCCAAGAGAGAAGGCATGTTACATAATAGTTAATCACCAATTTCTTGGTATATTTCTAATGTACAAAAGTGCTTGTATTTCTCTTTAAATGTGAAAATGGATGCTATGATCATAAGGATTTTCAAAATAATACAATCAAATTAAAAGTTTTCTACCCATGGCAAATTACACATTTAATGCAATCCTTATCAAAATACCATGGATTTTCTTCAGAGAGTTGGAACAAATAATCTTAGGATTTGCGTGGAATCAGAAAAGACCCCAAATAGCCAGGGGAATATTGAAGAAAACGAGAGCTGGGGACATCATAATGCCAGATTTCAGGTTGTACTACAAAGCTGTGATCAAGACAGTATTGGCACAAAAAACAGACACAAAGATCAATGGAACAGAATAGAGAATCCAGAAGTGGACCCTCAACTTTATGGCCAACTAATATTCGACAAAGCAGAAAAGATTGTGCCCTGGGAAACGACAGTCTCTTCAATAAATGGTGCTGGGAAAATTGGACACGCATGTGCAGAAGAATGAAACTGGACCATTCTCTTGCACCATTCACAAAGATAAACTCAAAATGGATGAAAGATCTAAATGTGAGAGAAGATTCCATCAAAATCCTAGAGGAGAACATAGGCAACACCCTTTTTGAACTCTGCCACAGTAACTTCTTGCAAGATACATCCAAGAAGGCAAAACAAACAATAGCAGAAATAAACTATTGGGACTTCATCAAGATAAGGAGCTTTTGCACAGCAAAGGATACAGTCAACAAAACTAAAAGACAATCTACAGAATGGGAGAAGATATTTGCAAATGACGTATCAGATAAAGGGCTAGTTTTCAAGATCTATAAAGAATTTCTTAAACTCAACACCAAAGAAACAAACAATCCAATCATGAAATGGGCAAAAGCCATGAACAGAAATCTCACAAAGGAAAACATAGACATGGCCAAAAAGCACGTGAGAAAATGATCCGCCCCCCTGGCCATCAGGGAAATACAAATCCAAAACACAATGAGATCCCACCTCACACCAGTGAGAAAGGGGAAAATTAACAAGGCAGGAAACAACAAATGTTGGAGAGGATGTGGAGAAAGGGGAACCCTCCTGCACTGTTGGTGGGGATGTGACCTGGTGGGCCACTCTGGAAAACTGTGTGGAGTTTCCTCAAAGAGTTAAAAATAGACCTGCCCTACGACCCAGCAATTGCACTGCTGGGGATTTACCCCAAAGATTCAGATGAATGAAACGCTGGGACACCTGCACTCCAATGTTTATAGCAGCAATGTCCACAATAGCCAAACTGTGGAATGAGCCTCGGTGTCCATCAAAAGATGAATGGATAAAGAAGATGTGGTCCATATATATAACGGAATATTCCTCAGCCATTAGAAATGACAAATAGCCACCATTTGCTTCGATATGGATGGAACTGGAGGGTATTATGCTGAGTGAAGTAAGTCAGTTGGAGGACAATCATTATATGGTCTCACTCATGTGGAGAATATAAGAAATAGTGAAAGCGAATAAAGGGGAAAGGAGAGAAAATGAGTGGAAAAAATCCGAGAGGGTGACAACACATGAGAGACTCCTAACTCTGGGAAATGAACAAGAGGTAGTGGAAGGGGAGGTGGGTGGGGGGATGTGGGGATGGGGAGACTGGGTGACAGGCACTGAGGGGAGGACTTGGCAGGATGAGCACTGAGTGTTACACTATATGTTGGCAAACTGAACTCCAAAAAAAATATACAATTTTTTTTTAAGTTTTCTTAATATAATCAACAATGACTCATATTTTCACAAGGATTTTTTTTGTGAAACTTTAAGTAATTCTAAAAAATTTTCATTGTATGAATTTATTTCATTAAATGTTTAAAAGGCAATTCACCAACAGACACAAGAAAAGGTACTCTACATCACTACCATCAAGGAAATGCAAATCAAAAGCACAACAAGTTATTACCTGACATTGTCAGCATGGCCTGAATTGAGACAAGAAATGACAAATGTTGGTGAAGATGGGCAGAAAAAGGAACCCTCATACGTTGTTGGTGGGAATGTAAATTGGTGCATCCACTGTGAAAAACAGTATGAAGCCTCCTCAAAAATTAAAAATAGAAATACCATATGTTCCAGCGATCCTACTTCTAGGCATTTACCCAAACAAAAAAAACCATTAATTTGAAAAAAAATATAGACCTCTATGTCTTTGCACTATTATTTACAATAGCAAAAATATGGAAGCAACTCAAGTGTCTATTGATATATGAATGGATAAAGAAGATGCGGTGTGTGTGTGTGTGTGTGTGTGTGTGTATAATAAAAATTTTATATTTAGATATTATTTCAGCTGTAAAAGATTTTGTGATTCACAAAAACAAAACAACATGATATACCTAGAAGGTATTATGTCAAGTGAAATAAATCAGAAAAGGACAAATAACATACAATTTCACTTATATGTGAACCTTAAAAATGAAACAAATGAACAAATAAAGAAACAAAGAGAGAAGAAAACTAAAACAGATTTTTTTAAACAGACATATATATAAAAAACAAACTGGTGGTTGTTGGAGGGGAGGTGGGTGAGGATGGGTGAACTAGATAAAAATGATTATAAGGTACAGGCTCCCAGTTATAAAATAACTAAATATAGAGATAAACAGTACAGCATAAGGAATATAGTCAATAATACTGTAACAACATTGTACGGGGAAGATGGTGACCATACTATCATGGTCTTAACCCTTAAGTAACAGAATTGTTGAATCAATATACTGTACACCTGAAAACACTATAACATTATATGTTAGTTATACTTCAATTTTTAAAAAGGCAATGCAAATCGCATATCCATTGCTCCTTTTATCCATCATATTTTTAGATATCCATCATATTTCCAATTAGCCATGGTAGTTTATAGCACCTTAATCAATTTTTATGTCAGGAAAGGTCATGTGCCTCCATTGTGACCATGGGAACCAATTTTGGGCTAGCGTTTTATGGGATAATTCTCTAATCCTTAAGAGAAATAGAAATAGATAGCCCCTCATACACTCCTGGGCATCTTCATATATTGGTAAGACCTGGACTTCATGATCCCTCAGGATCCCTCACGATCCCTCAGGATACATGCAAATCTGCAAAGATGCCACACAGAACGGCAGGATAGGGTAAATAGAGTCTGGGTGCTCAGACATATACTGAGCTGAATTAACCAGATGGAACCATCTTTCCTTTGATTTCTTTATTTGAGATGATGAATCAGTTTATTTCAAATTTGTGGTTTTCAATTGCTTGTAGCACAAAGCATCATGGATAATACTGAATGACTGTATATGCTCCAACAAATTCATTGAAGAGAATAAATCTTCCAGAATATTGTAGGTTACAGGTGTAACTATTCTGGTAGATTAATTTTATTAATCAATGTCATACACATCTTAATAAATGCAGTTTATATCTAACTAGGCTTATAATGCATATACCGTGGCTGCACTTAAAATAATGCATAACATTATTACTGTTTCTTCTCCTTCTTCTTCTTCTTCTTCTTCTTCTTCTTCTTCTTCTTCTTCTTCTTCTTCTTCTTCTTCTTTCTTCTTCTTCTTCTTCTTCTTCTTCTTCCTCTTCTTCCTCTTCCTCTTCTTCTTCTTCCCCTTCTTCTTCTTCTTCTTCTTCTTCTTCTTCTTCTTCTTCTTCTAATAGATCCTTTTTAAACCAAATACTGTATAGCTATCACAGGTAACTGACAGAGAACTGATAATACTTCAATTTACTGATAATGCATAGGTACAGTTTTCTACACTACACTATACTATAAAATTAAGAAGCATTAAGTAACTATATTTACTATAGAGGTTGGTCTTCCTAATATGCAATGATCTACTCCCCTTTGACATCAGTAAGTAATAAATTACACTGACTTCATTTTTAATCAGAATCAAAATCATTTTGGCTTTTATCACAGCAACTACAGAATCCAAATATTTAGGGTTCATCATGACCCAAGTGAATCAACTCTGTCCTTTCAGTATAATAATGTGGTGAGGACATATGACAAAGGGGTAAATAGCTAAAAGCCTGGAACCAGAATTTTGAGTTTCATTTTGAGCTCCACCTTATACTAGATCTGTGAAGTAGGGCAAATTAGCTGAACACTCTGTGTTTCAGCTTCCTTTTTTGCAAATGAGCTATTAATAGTATTTATCTGTAATAGATGTTCTGAGGTTGAAATGAGATAAAGCATGGAAAGTGCACTTGATCCATAATACCATATACTTAGCAGCTTTTTTTGTCCTCATTATTATTATTAGGTAAGTCAACTCATGCCTTTCTTTTTATGTTTTTATACCTTAACATTCACTTCTTTTGATTCTAAGAGCTTTTGAGATTGAAAATCATTTTTTAGTTCTGGGATATATATAATTTTGCTTCCCAAAACCCACAAACAAAATGGTAAATCAAATGTTTTCAAGTTGTAAGTCCCAAAGCTGGGAAAACCAGAGGAGGAAACATAGTGACAAAACCTTGTGAGCTGGGAAGCAGACAGACGGTGGGTATTATTGAAGCCCAAAGCAGGAAAGCTAAGAGCAAATGGACATAGACTCTAGACTCTTCAAAGCCTCAGTAATCAGCCTACTAGGCACATTTGGAACGCGGGATAACAGGAGTTGTTAAAATAAAGAAGAGAATTAAACAAGTTTGAGAACAATGAAATCTCTAGATTACTGCTACTCTCCCAACTCTGGAAAAGGTGTGGAGTTTTAGCCACTGAAGAGAGTTTAACAGAGGATATGTGCATGTGGAGTGGGAAGAGACAGCAGGCACATTTGAGAGAGTTTGTATTATAACAAGGCTAAAGCCAAGTTATCTTATATGAATGCAGAGCTCTTTGACTTACCATGGGATTACATCCCAATACACCCATCATATGCTGAAGATATTGTAAGTCAAAAATGCATTTAATATGAATAGACTACCAAACATCACAGCTTAGCCTAGCCCACTTTAAACATGCTCAAAGACTCAGACAACAGTTGGGCAAAGTTAGCTAAAATAAAGCCCATTTAATAATGCAGTGCTAAGTAGCTCATGTAATTTATTGAATACCACACATAAAGTGAAAACAGAATGGTTGTATGGGTACACAGTGGCTGTAAGTATATTGGAAAAGATCTAACTATCTTAGAAAAGATATTACCTTATTTGCAAAAGATGACTTGAAATAACTTTGGCTATTTCAATAGCAACACTGGAAGGGAAATGTCGATGAAACATACCTCCAATTTTCTGAATGAAAATTATTCCCAATCTAGAATTTTTTACTCAGCCAAACTATCAACCAACTATGTGAGAAGCATAATGTATTTTCAGACATACAAAGTTTCAAAATTTTGCTTTTACTACATTCTTTCACAGGGAGTGACTGGAAGAGGCCTCTAAGCAGTACAAGCAAATCAAAGGCAACCACAAGATCAAGAAAACTAGAGATTCATCAAGAAACAAGTTCAAGACAATCTCCAAAATAGTAAGCAAATGAGATTCCAGGGCGCCAACTATTTATCCGGCATAATAGATCAATTCAGTAAGACTTAATCACCATGCTTTTAATTAATTAATTAATTTATTTATTTTTTATTTTTATTTTTTTATACAATGCTTTTAATTTAATGAAAGTACTGGAAGCTATTCTTTCCCATAACAAGTGAGTAAATTAAGAAAAAGCAAGACATGAGAAAAAAATCAGCAACAGAAAAAAGCTAAAGAATTCTATTATGCTAATAAAAAGTGTTGCAGAGGGATCATCCCTGGATGGCTCAGTGGTTGAGCATCTGCCTTTGGCTCAGGGTGTGATCCCGGGGATCAAGTCCCACGTTGGGCTCCCTGCAGGGAGCCTGCTTCTCCCTCTGCCTGTGTCTCTGCCCCTGTCTATATCTGTGTCTCTCATGAATAAATAAATTTTCATTTAAAAAAAGAAGAAGTTCCAGAATGCCAGTCATGTAGCAGGACTCAGAGAGAGAAAAAAAATATATATGGTTATTTTTAGGAGAGATGTTTTGAAGAAAAAAATGAAACTGACAGATTACCTCATGTGTTTGGCCTTGATGACAATTGTACAAAGGCTTTACTGGGAAGTGTGGGGGACTTTAGCAATAGATACAAAGAGAATCAAGCAAATGAAAATGAATTGCCTCATTATTAACTTTAGGAGAAAACATAAGAATGAAAAATAAGCACAGCATATAAATAGTGCCCAGATATGAACAGCAGGAGCACACACATAATAATATAAACCTATTTTGATTTAATAAAAATGTTGACTAAATATACTGGAGGATGGAGCATAGCAACAATGAGGTAGATTATTCAAACAATCAAATCCTCATTTATGAAAGTAGGAAGTCAAACCATAATATCACAAACTGGTGAATCAAACATTACTTGTTTTCGCATTTATTTAAAAATACAGATGTGTGTAAAAGTCAGAATAATAGTTTAAAAAGTAGATAATGGTTGCATCTGGGTGATGCAAGAGGAGCAGAAACATATGTTTTGTTATGTACTCTGGGCATATTTGAATATTTCAAACTCTCTGCTTGTGTTATTTTGATAAATTCACAAATAATACATACAAATAAAATGCTAAATTAGTTCTGTCCAATAGACCAAGCATCTCTCCCAATTTTTTGCAGAATCACAGCCAAACTGAGCAAAGTGCAAATATACTTTTATCCTTCAGACATATCCATGTAGCTTGTAAAGTGGAAAGACTGTAGATTGTGAATTCAGAGAAATAAGGGTTTGGATCCCATTTTCTGCATTTCTAGCATTTTATCTGTCCCTAATGTGATTCTATTACTCATTAGGAATCAAGTGATAGAAAAGTTAAACTCTCAACACATATCTAGCACACAGTAATGGTCACTACTGAGTTCCCTCCCATCCTCAACAACACAATGCAGGCACCAGGTAAGAAGCCACTGCTATATTATATTGTTTGAAATACAACTTTAGCTTCACTGAATTGAGGATGTGGTACCTGAGAGCTAACATGAGGCCAGGCAGTGGGCACGAGAGTTCATGATGGTTCAAAATACCTGAAGATATTTATCCAACAAATTGCACATTTAATAATATTGAAAAATGTTTCCTGTGGGAGGAACTAGAACAAATGAGTCAGAGCATTTGTACCTCACAACATTACTTGCTACTTACTTGCTTCATATTTTTTATGCCTTCTCTTCCTCCTGTTTTTGGCTCTTCCTCTTCTCTCAGTGACATCTACAATGGCTTCACTTTAGAGAACTGTGGAACTGACATGAATAGCCTACGTTCTCTACTTTTCCCTATTAATATGCTGCTAAGGAGAACCCTAACAATAAC